>NW_004524699.1:2517195-2522558 GCF_000260255.1 Octodon degus | reverse complement strand
CAACCTGAGCCTGACTGCTTTGTTGAAGCAGCCACTTAAAGAGCTGAGCTAAGGGGCAGGCCCCCAATATTTTTGTCTTGATTACTTTTCTCTCATCATTGGGACAAAATACCTGTTGCCCAGATTTAGGGAAGGACAGGTTTATTTAGCTCACAGTTTGTGGAGGTCTCAGCCCATACTCGGCTGGCTCCAAGGCAGAGCGGCACACGGCAGAGGGGAGCAGGTCATGGCTGCAGAAAACAACAAAAGCGACAAGAGTGACACGGGAGGAGCGGCAGTTATTGAGCCTCTCCTCCTCCCTCGCCGTGGACGCGGGCTGCCCGCCCCAGGCCTGTAGTCCCAGCACTGGACCAGGAATCGATACAGACTGTAGAAACCGCCCGCGACTGCGTGAGGCTTTGCGGGGGCCCCCCAGACACAAGCCCTAACAATTTTTCAAAGGCTTAATAAACCCTCATCAAAACCTTAAGTACAGTAACCCATAACAAGGGCATGCATCGTGACCTACTGGAATTTGTCCCTACAATTCAGCGTTACTTTCACATCTGACAAACTGACCACATTAGCAGAGTAAAGGAGGAAAATGTCCTCTGAAATTATGATCACCTCAAAGACTCAGAGGAAGCACTTGACAAAATTCAGCATCCATTCATAATAATAAAAAAAGGCTCAGAAAACGAGGCCTAGCAGGAAATTTCTCTACAAAACAAAAAGAAGATAATTTTGGAGAAAACATCATATTTGACAGGAAACAACTGGCACCTTTCCCCCCTTGAGATCAGTAGCAAGCAAGGACATTTGTGTCACACCGATCCAGCTGCCCACGGTGCCAGTGCCACAGAAAATGTCAAGCCAAGAAAATGAGGCAAAAGACAAGGAGCTCAGAAGAGAAGCGAAGCTTCCCGCGTGTGTAGCCGTGATTGTGTATGTTAAAAATCCCAATAAGCATCCTAAGTAACCTTCGTACCTAGTGAAGGTCACAGGAGCCAAAGTTAATATAAAAACATCCATTATATTTCGTTATGTTTTGTGTCTAGTTGCCCCTCACCCCCAGCCTCTTGCAGTCACGGAGTGGACTTCTAGAGTTCGTGATTAACTTATGATCCACTGGGATTATGGGTGTGGATGCTGCTGGGATTATGGGTAGTGAGTGCTGCAGGGATTATGGGGGTGAGCACTGTGCCCGGCCTGGGGCAGACAGCCTGAATGCAACAGAAGGGAGACAGACTTGCTCCCTGTTGCCACTGTTGCTGCTACTTCTCCGTTTTGCTCTCTCCGCTCTTTGCAGAGAGAGCAAAACGGAGAAGTAGCAGTTGCCGCCTGCCACGTGCCGCTCCGCCCTGGAGCCCGCAGAGTACCGACTGAAACCTCCAGTAACTGTGCGCTACATACACCTTTCCTTCCTTCACTGTGAGTGTTGGGTATTTGTCCCAGCAACGAGAGAAGAGTAACTGATAGGTATTTTTACACATTAGCAGCAAAAAAGGCTGGAAAATGAAATATTTAAAATTTCACTTTAATAACGCATAAAGAATGATTAAAACAAATCTAATATGGGCCAGCCAAATAGCTCAGCAGATTAAAGTGCCTGCAAGCAGGCACAGGGGCCAGGGGTTCAATCCCTGAGCCTGCCTGCCTGCCCTGCCCCTGGGGCACACTGAGACAGCGATTGGGACTAGGTGTGGTGGTGCACACCTGTAATCCCAGCTCTTGGGAGGCTGTAAACAGGCAGATCACTAAGAATCCAATCTAATATGAGACCCTGAACACCCTGTAGACCCTTCCCTAAAATATGAAAAAAAAAAAAAAAAAACAACTAATGAGACTTGTCCAGGGCTGGGAGATAGCTTGGTGGTCTCAGTGCTTGCCTGCCAAGCAGTTCGATCCCTTTCCTTTACCAAAGGAAAAAAAAAAAAGTAAAAACCAGTGTTTAAGAAAAAAATAAAGAAGTTACAAGTAAATGAAGCCATACTACATTCATGGGTAGGACTGGCTACTAGATGACAGTTTTACATTTTTTCCGTAAAAGCTATATTAATCATGGCTGCTCGGCTTTAATTCTAAAAATAATAAATGAAAAATAGATGTGGGTATCTTAGAGAAACAGGGCTGAGAACCCAGAAAAAGAGTTTCATATTTATGGTTGATTATTTTTTTAATCTTTTTTTTTTTTTTTTTAAATTTACTTGGAACAGGGCCTCACTATGCAGCTCAGACCCGTGGTGATCCCGTCTCCCGTCTCCTCAGGCCCCGGCGCCTCCTCAGCACCCAGCTTGGCACAGGGCTGGCACGTCACGCAGTACCAGGGCTCAGCTTGGGTCCTTGTGCCTGCCAGGCAGGCCTGTAGACTGCCGAGCTATCTCCCCAGCCCCTGTGGTTGATTACCGACACCAGTGTCCAGATGACTGGGCGGAAGTTGTACTGAGAGGAAGACTTTTAGGAGCTATATCAGCAAAATGTCCGTTCTAAAGTTACGTGTCAGCCCTTATTTCAAACACAGAAATTAGCTCAAAATGGATCCTAGAACTGAGTGTCCACTTAAAATCGTAAACCCCATACAAGAAAATACAGAGCTGGGGAGCTCGCCCAGCGGCATAAGCGCCTGCCTGGCAAGCACAAGGTCCCGAGTTTGATCCTCAGTACCAAGAAGAAAAGAAAATAGAGGTGACCTTTACAAACTTGTATAGGAATGGACTCTTCAGATCGGACACAAAATCATGGGCCTTTTTAAAGGGTACTTTGGATTTCACCAAAATTAATTCTACAGAAGATATCCTTCAAAAATAAAGTTAAAGCATGTATGGAGAGAAATTATTTGTGAAGGGCCAGCCAGATAGCTAGGGATTAAAGCACCTGCAAGCAGACGCAGAGGCCGGGACTCGATCCCCGGGCCTGCCGTGCCTGCCCTGCCCTTGGGGCGCACCGAGATGGCAATTAAGACTGGGCGTGGTGGCACATGCCTGTAACCCCAGCGCTTGGGAGGCTGTAAACAGGCAGATCACTACGAGTCCGAGCTAGTAGTGAGACCCTGAACACCCTGGACCCTTCCCTAAAATAAAAAAAAAAGAAACTACTAGTGAAATGTATAGCACACACCTAAGCATATATTCCACCACAGAAGATTCGTGAGGCTGGGACGTGGCCCGGGCTTGTAACGTAGCCCTCTGGGAGGCTGAAGCAGGAGGACCACAAGTTTGAGCCCAGCCTGGGCAATTTAGTGACTTAGCAAGATGCTGGGGACTGGGGACTATAGCTCAGTGAGACTCTGAGTTTAATCCCTAGCACTAATCATTCAGCCAGTCAAGCGCACACTGGAATGGCCAGTGAGCACAGACGAGGTTCAGATGGAAAAGACGGCCCATTCAAATGGTGGCCAGGCTGGGCAGCGACTGGAACCGGCCTCCTCTGCTCCCGGGAACAAAGTGGTGTAGCCGCACTGTGAAAAATCTTGGTGCTTTCTTGAAAAGCCATATGAACAGTCAGCAGATGACCCAGGCGCTGGCCCCAGGCTGTAGCCCACCCCGAGACGGCCACGTGAGCCTTCGTGGGGCCCTGCAGAGAGCAGCCTCCGGCTCCGGCTCCGGCTCCGGCTCCTCCGTGCCCCCGTCCCCGAAGGAAGCAGGCGGTTGCGAAGGAGAAGGGACTGCGGGGCTTCCCCTCAAGGCCTGCGCTTTCCTCATGGGTGGCACAGGTGGACAGTAGGAGAGCTGGCGGGGAGTTCTGCACACAGCTGGTCTCGGGCTCCACCATGGCCTTACAGCGTGGACTCAGCTGGGACGGCCACTCCGCACACCGTGCTTGGCCTCTCAGTTTGTTCTCGCCGCGACTGGGTACCCCTGTCGCAGCTCAGGTTCCAAGTGTGTCCCAAGAGCCTGGAACGGGGGCTCCGGGGCTTCCTCCGCGTCGGCCTCGGGCACCGTTTGCACTGTGGTCTGCTGGTTGGCAGCTGCAGAGGCACCCACGTTCAGGGGTGAGGACAGACCCCAGCTCTCCAGGAGAGGGGAGCTTCTCCAGGGAACGTTTCCGCGCCTCGGCTGGACAGTGAGCCCGCTCTCGGTTTGTTTATCTAGTACAGGGGTGGAGACCGCACATGCGCTAGGTAAGTGCCCTCCACGGAACCACATTGCCAGTCTTTTTATTTTTATTTTGAAACATAATAGCGGCCTTGCTACGTTGCTCAGGCTGGGCTCCAATCTGCTATCCTCCTGCCTTATCCTTCTAAATAGCTGGAATTACAGGCCTGCGCCACCCTGCCCGGCCAGGAAGAGCCCGTCTATGTTATTATCTCCGTTGATGTCTTAGTTACCATTCTCACTGCTGAGGCAAAGCCCTGGGTGACCCAACACTCAGAGCTAAAGAAGGGAAGGTTATTGGCGCTCAGCTTGTGGGGCGTCAGTCCACAGGAGGCTGGCCCAAGGCAGCGGGGCACATGGCAGAGGGATGCTGTGGAAGAAGAGCCGTCTGTGGCATGCAGGCAGGCGAGAGCGCATTAGCCCTCTCTCTGTCCCTTGTATTTCATGCAGGCCACCCACCCTTGGGTGGGTGTAGCGCCGACGCCCTTAACCCAGCCAGAACCGTGTCAAGCCAATCAGTGGGCTGGTGAGCCATCACACGCCCTTGATTCCCAAGCCACGCCCTCTAGATCCAGCCCTGAAAAGCTGTCCCCCATGACCGCATGAGGCTTCAGGGGACAGCTACGCACGAGCCACCACAGTCACCATCACCATAACCCTCAGCATCCCCTCATCATTGCCGTCCTCTCCTCATCACCACTGCCAAATCCCCACCTCCAGAAGACCACTGCGAGAAAGCAGGGCCACCATCACACAATTGCGTCACCATCAGCGTTCTTACTGGGGCCGGGGAGATGGCTCAGTGGAATAAGTGCTGCCCTGGCGAGCGCAGTGGCCTGAGTTCAATCCCCGGTTCTGCAAAAAAAAAAAAAAAGTTCTTATCAGTCATCAGCATCATCTTCACACCATCACCAGGAGCAACAACCACCCCATCAACGCTGTCATCACCTCCACCGTCACCACCACCGTCACCACCGTCACCACCGTCACCACCACCATAACCAACACCAACACCACCGTCACCACCATCTTCACACCACTACCACCTCCACCATCACCACCACCGTTACTGTCACCACCATCACCGCCACCACCACTGTCACCACCACCAGCACCACCATCATCACCACTGTCACCACCACCATAACCAACACCACCACCACCATCACCACCATCTTCACACCACTACCACCTCTACTGTCACCACCACCGTCACCAGCACTGTCACCACCACCACCACCACTGTCACCACCATCACCACCACCACCATCACCACCGTCACCACCACCA
>NW_004524699.1:2502386-2516915 GCF_000260255.1 Octodon degus | reverse complement strand
CACCGTCACCATCACCATCACCACCATCACCATCATCACCACCATCACCATCACCACCTCCACCTCCACCACCGTCACCACCATCACCACCACCACCACCACCATCACCACCACCACCACCACCGTCATCGTCACCACCACCACCGTCACCACCACCACCATCTTCACCTCCACCACCGTCACCACCACCATCACCACCACCACCACCCACCATTGCTATCACCACATCAGTACCACCATCATCCCATCACGACCGCCATCATCTTTACCGCTGTCACTGTTGCGGTTTGTGCCTGGATAACCTCCCAAAGCCTCCTGCCGCGGCGTGGACTGCTGGAGTTTATGACTGACTCACGTCCGGTGCTGGGACTATGCAAGCGAGCGCTGCCCCCACCCCGGGGCGGGCAGCCTGCACACAGTTTAGGGAGGGAGAGAGGCTTGCCCAGCGCTGCTCCTCGCGTTTTGCTCTTGGGGTTTTGCTGTTTTCCACCGCCATGAGCTGCTGCCCTCTGCCACGTGCCGCTCTGCCCTGGAGCCAGCTGAGCACGGACTAAAACCTCCAGGAACTGTGAGCTGAATAAACCTGCCTTCTTTAATTTGGATGTTGGGTATTTTGTCTCGGCAATGAGAGAAATGTACCAGACAGTCACCACCCTCAGCAATGTCACTGTCACCATGAGAACACCCAGCCTGCCTGTGGAGTTGCGGCCCTGCGCCTAGGGCCTCCACAAAGACCCCAAGGCACAGAGCAGTCAGCCCACACTGCCCCTGAGGGAGGCGATCGGCCCCCAAGAGGAGTTCTCCCATGCCACTCCCTCCCAAGGGTTCTTCCTGCTCTGCTGGGGTGCCCACAGGGCGTCACAGGTGGTATCCCCTGAATCCTCACCATGCGCTGCCGAGGGAGGATACATTACCCCAAATAAGCATCGGGGAAGTCGAGGCACACAAGGGCCAGGCTGGGGACACCTGGAGGCCCGTCTCTTGTTTCCTAGGTCCTCTTTTGTGTGTGTGTGTGTGTGTGTGTGGAACCAGGGATTGAACTCAGGCACTTGCGCTTGCCCGGGAAGTGCTTATTCCTCTGAGCCGTCTCCTGGTCCCTCCACGGTCCGCTCACGCAGCCGCGCGAGCTTAGGAAGCGGTCAGAGAGCAGGCGCAGAAGACACAGGCGGTGCTGTCTCCACTAATCAAGCTAGCTGGGCCATGGCGCGGCCTCGAGCTGGGCCGTCCTACAGAGGCTCTTACCAGGCCTGCGGGGAGGTGCCGCTGGCCAGCGAGATGGGCCTCCTGCCCCCCAGGCCAGGGCGCGCGGGGCTCCCTTTCCAGCTGGGAAGCACATGGCAGAGACGAAAGACTAAATGACTGCGTAAGGTCACTAACTGACCCTTGGATGAGGCGACAAGATGAGCCCGGCGTCTGCCCGCTGCCTCGGGCTCTGAGAACCAAATCGCCCCAAAGAGATGAGTGTGATTTCATTTCTATTCCATCTGCAGGAGGGGGAAAATCAATATTTGCTAAATGAAAAGGGAGGTGATCAGCAGGAGGAAAATGTATTTCCAACTTTTAATAGGGACGGTCTTATCGACAGGGACCAGTCAGAGGTAAAGTGGCGGGGCCTGTCTGGCGGGTGGCCTGGTGGTGACGGGGGTGAGATCTTGGTGGCTGTGAGTCAGAGACAGCGGGAGAACCGAAAATGGGGTGCAATCTGAAGCCAATGGATGCCTCTGCCGGGTTGGGGTGACTTGGCCCTCCGAGCGAGCCCTGGCCAGGTGCCCGATGGAAGGAGAGGGTGTCCCGGAGAACCAGGAAATGGACCCATCTGTGCATAGGAAGGGGAGAGGCGGCAAGGACAGGGTCTCCCTGCAGGGACACAGCCTGGTGGGATGGGGGCAGGGGGCCAGAATCCCCTGTGGTGGGAGGCACAGGACTTGCAGGGCTCCGCAACCGTGGAGACTTGCACGAGGGGCCCGGTCGGATGCTGCCGGCCAGGAGGGACCTGGAGCTCTGCGCTCTCTGTGCACTTGGGAGCAGCACAGAGGAGCACTTCCTAAGTGCCAGGCTTAGCTCCTGGCGGTGGGAGCACAGCCGTGATGAAGCAGACCTGCCCTGCCTGGGGACACGGGGCTAGCCCTTCCAGGGCCTGATGGGCCCCGGGTGGGCCAAATCCAAGCTGGTGGCTGGGGGAACCTCACAGAGACGGGGTTACCAGATGGCTGAGGGTTCTTTTGCTCAATTCTGGCCAAAATCGCACACAGGCAAAGCCGAGGTCCCTTGCTGTAACGGCCCGCACTGTCAGCCGGGCCAGCTCGCCGTCCCAGCAGGCAGAGCCTGCAGCTACCAGCACGGCCCAGGGCCTCCTCCGGAGACCGCAGACAGTGGCCCCTGGCAGTGCTCTGTCGCTCTCCGCTCTCTCCACTCTCATCGCCAGCCCTGCTCCTGGCCGCTGTGCAGCGCCCGGGACCTTCGATGCAGCAGCTCTCGGCCTCAGCAGCTCAGCCTGCGCTCCGTGAGACAGACGTCACGGGCAGCCAAGCACCTGCGAGAGCCTCTCTCGGGACTTGGGTTTCAGCACGTGGGGAAGCAGAGCACAGACCCGCCCGCTGAGGGGACGGGAAGGGCACTGATGTGGAGGGAAAGGCAGCGGCTGTCCCTGGAGGACAGGGCTCCTCACGGACCGCTTGAGGGCGGCTGCAGAGGGGTGGCGCCACCCCAGGGCCGCGGCCAGCCGTGCACAGGTTCCCACCACCTGCCTCAGCAGGGCCAGGTCTGGGGCGGCGGGAGGCAGCAACCACCAGCCCCTGCTCAGGAGGAAACCCAAGTTCAGGAGCACGTGGCGAGCTCCAGCCTCTGCGAGGCAGGCGCGCCCGTCTTTCCCCGGGTCTCTGAGGCGCCGTCCTTCACATTCTGCGCTGGAACGCTCCTGACCACAGCTGCAGGCTTCACCACTCCATCCCTGACCTCAAGACCCGGCCCTCCTTGCGGCCCTGGCTGGATCCCTGCGTCTTGATCCAGCTCCTGGTCATCTTTCCTTCCAGGAAGGACCTGTGACTTTGGGCGCTCCATGACACGCATCTTCTGTGGACTCCCGAGGCTCCCCCCACCCCACCCCTGTCCCCCCAGCCAGGCACCGCGTGGTTCTGTGAGAGTCGCCCTGGGCACGACGTCCTCTCCTTGGCCACGCCTGGTAGCTCCTGCACAGACAGAACCCAGGAGAGGAGGTGGAGTGTGAGTCCTGGAGGAGCCGTCTTGTCACTAAGACACAAGTCCCGCCACCCACAACCTAAGGAAGAAAGGGTTACTAGGGCCCACGCTTCCGGCCACAGTCCCTGCTAAGCAAGCTCCAAGGCAGGACGTCACGGCGGAAGGCGAGGCAGAGGCATGGTGGCCAGGAGGTAAAGTCCAGGGGGAGAGGGCGGGCTCCACACAGCCCCCCAGCCCTGCCCGCGGCCACCCAGGCTCCCCCGGAAGCACGCTTTACCAATCTCCTGTGCGTCCCTTAAGTCAAGATTGATGACCAAGTCAGCCATTGTGGTGAATTTTTAAGTCATTTCCTCCTGAATCAAAACGTCTAATTCCTTTGAAAAAGTCCAGACAACATAGAAAGATGAAGAAGAGACAAAGAAAAGAAAACCAATGATCTCACCATGAAGAAATAAGCCTTAATATTTTAATTTCCTTTTGGTTTCTTCCTTCTGTCCATAAATAACTCTGGATACTTGTCACAGGTTGGGATCATGCAATATTTATTATTTTATTCAATTTTTAATTCAATTAATTTAATCTAATTATTTAATTAACTAAATTTCTTTTTTCTTTTTTCTTTTTTTTTTTTTTTTTTTTTGCAGTACCAGGAATTGAACTTGGGACCTTGCACTTGCCAAGCAGGTGCTTATGCCACTGAGCTATCTCCTTGGCCCTAATTAGCCAAATTTCAACACGATTTTCCAATCAAATTAATAATCTAACAAATTTTTTCCAAGCTATTATTATTATTTGTATTTTAGGGAAGGGTCTACAGGGTGTTCAGGGTCTCACTACTAGATCGGACTCAGTGATCCGCCTGTTTACAGCCTCCGAAGAGCTGGGGTTACACGTGCATGCCACCACGCCCACTCTCAATTGTCATCTCAGCACACCCCGGCGGTGAGGACTCTCCAAATTAATTTTGACTTACACAGATGCTCCTGTCTGCTTAGCCTTCTGCCACTGCTGGGGGCCCTGGGGCCCAGCCAACAGGTCTTCCTGGGTCTGGTCCCTCCCAGAGTAGTGTGGGGACCCACTGCCCGGGGCTCTTAGTTTCCACCAGAGTCCATGGGCCTGTGAGGGGACTGGGCAGAAACCTAGGCCCTGGGATTGAAGGCTGGGAGGAGCGGCCCGCAGGCACATGACGCCGCTGCCCCGGGGCAGCCTCCCGAGGGGCAGCAGGGCCATGCTGCCCCCTCACCTCAGCTGCTGGTCCTGTGGGGCTCAGGCTGGTCTCCAGGATGCAGGCTGTTCTCTCTGCAGGATGGACGCTGGGGCAGCCGGCCACGCCTGTCCCGTGGGGTCCAGGGCACAAGTCCAGGAGGACTGACGTCCCCAACGAGAGAAGAGGCCCCTCTCAGCCTAGGAAGAGACACCAAGACCCATATGTCTTGGTCTGTTTTCTGCTGCCAAAACTAAATTCTTGAGGCCAACTGGGTCCTACTAGAGAAAAGAGGAGGCTGGGTGTGGTGGTGCACACCTACAACCCCAACACCCACGAGGCTGAGGCGGAAAGGTCACAAGTCCCAGTCCATCCTGGGAAATTAGCAAGGTCTTGAGTCAAAATAAACCAGAGGCACAGCTCAAAGGCAGAGCCCTTTCCTAGCTGTGCAGGGACCCAGAGTCTGGCCCTTAGGGATGCAGAAGGAAGCCTTGAGGAGGAGAAGGGCACTTTGGGGGACAAACAGACCCAAACCATGGCGCCCTCCTCTACCTGGTGCTTTCTGGTCCTGGTGGATCAGGTGCTGCCCAGCAGTAGGGGAAGGGGGTTCTGAGGGCATCTACCCCCAGAGCCACTGGCGACCAGCTTCCAAACAGACATCTACTCACGGCCTCCTCAGGATTCTGCCCTAAAATTGAGACAGGACTCACATATCTGGCCACCTGCCATGTCCAATTCAGGGCTTTTCAGTGTTGTGCCAGCTTTGATTCATCAGCCCCAGAGGAAGCCCCATAGAGCTGCTCTGTCCCTGTCTTCTCCAACGCCGCAGCCCGCTCACCTCCTATGTCTGTGGATTTGCCTGCTCTGGTCACCTCATGTAAATGGAGTCACCCGACACCCAGCTTCGACTTTTCTCACATGCTAGGTGGATCAGAGCAAACTTCCTCTTCGGGGCTGTGTACTATTCCACCATCCTCTTGTTGTGCATCCATCAGGGGACAGGTAGACTGTTTCCATCTCTCCACTCCTGTGAATAGAAATGCTCACCCCTCAGAAGAGGCGACCAGCCAGAGGTGCTTTGGAGCATGCTGGGAGAAAGTACACTGCTGTATTCATTTTCAAATGTGTGTGTGTGTGTGTGTGTGTGTGTGTGTGTGTGTGTGTGTTTCTGGGAATTAAATCCAGGGCCTTTGCATTGAACTACATCCCTACCTCTTTTTGAAGAATTTGTCTCGAATTTTAAGACAGAGTCATTAAGTAGCCCCGACAAGGTTTGAGTTTTCAGTCCTCCTGCCTCAGCCTCCCGGAGTTATTGGGATCCCACAGCGGGCCTGACTCGCATTTCTATTTTAGCAAAGTCTCATTCACGAGCTGACCCGCGTAGGATGTTTAAAGGCACTTGCTTCGCTGCGCAGGAGACAGGTGCCCCTGAGACCCGCACCTGCTCCAAGCCCTTGTCCTGATACTCAGTGCCCGCCTGCCAGGACAGGGTGTCACGTGACCTCCGTGCTTCACGCTGACACTGTGCCCAAGCCGCCTGAGTGCAGGACACGCTGCCTGCTCCCGGCACGCAGAGGGGAAGGACCGAGTCCCACGGGGATCCAGACGCTGCTGTGCTGAGTCCCCTGTGCCCCCGCACCGGGCCCCCGGACTGCTTGGCATTTTGTTGGGGCTGACGCCCTGAGAAGCCACAGGTCAGATTCCCAGGGAGGGGCCCCCAAGGGACAAAGGAGGGCATCCTCTCCAGCCAGCTCTGCCCAACCCCCAGCCCCCAGGCCCAGCCCATCAGTCCTGGCCACCCCATTGCTGTGCTGGGGTGATGCGCTGAGGCCGCTTGGGGCAGCATGGGGGCCCGGCCGCTGTCTCCAACTGGGGGTTCAGCTGCTTCCCTCTCCCCTGCCCTCAGCCACCCGGACAAGACCACCCTGCAGCATCACACACCCTATTTCCCGGCCTCTCCCCCCACAGGACCCTGGCCAGCTGGGCCACGCGGGCTGTGGGCAGCCCTTCCCCTCCTCGAGCACACACAGGGGCCAGCCACGTGGCCCGTCAGAGCCCAGCTCCCTTCAGCCACCTCCTGGATCTTGCTGGCCGGGCAAAGCCCTCGGGGAACTCGACCGCTCTGCCCCTGGAAACCACCGGTGCTGGCCGAGCAGCACCGTCCCCGGGTGAGGCGTCTGAGTCCTCAGACTGAGCGCCAGTTTGGAACTGGAGCCACCACAGCTGGGGCTGGCCACCAGGACCTAGGCTCAGAGGGGTAGGCCACCCGCCCCTGCACCCGCTGTGTACACAGAAGGCAGCGGGCAGACAAGCAGACACCTTCGTGGGTAGGGCTGAGGCAGGAGTGCCCACGGGAGCTGGCAACAACCCAGCTGGGAGAGACAGGGGCCTCCCCGGAGCCCACCCGCGAGGGAGACCCAGCAACGCCTGTGGCCCACCTTCTGGCCCTGGGCTGGGAGGGAAGGCTCGGCTGCAATGTATCAGGGTCTGTGAGGCTCTGTTTCAGTAGCCCCAGAAACACGAACACCAGGGTCTCCGTACAAACGGCCCCATGGCACGTGCCCGGCGCTGGCAGGGCCAGGGTTTGCAGCCCCCCGCCCCCCGCCACCGGCTGTCCACCCCTCACCACTCAGCCCAGAGCCCAGGGGAGCCCAAGGCTACAGCCTGAGGAGTGGGGCCAGATGTGGGGACCAGGTGGCCACCCAGGGACACTGAGGCTGTCAGCTCACCCCCGGGCCACTAGGAGCCTGCGGATCAAGCAGGCAGGGTGGGGAAGGGACACAGCCCAGCGCCCCTCCGTCCACAAGGCTACAGTGAACCTACCCCCACCTCATGGATCTAAGCCACTGACTGGGGTGGGTACCCTCAGGCTCTGCAGCAGCCGCCTCACCCCCGAGTGGCCTGCCGTGCCTCCAGGGGTCGACCCTCCGTATCAGGTATCATGAAAGCCACCTGGGAGAATCATCCGGAAGCTCCTTTCCTGATCAGGCTCGGGTTCCAGAGGTTGCTCGGCTCGCTATCAGCCTGACTGTCGCATGAACCCCTCTCCGCTCCTCTCCCTGCCCCCGCCTTCCCCGGGCAGGCAATCTTTGCCAGGCTCGATGCTCTGCATAGCAGGTTCTACTGCGGTGTCATCCGCTCGTAGCTGGGGACACGAAGAGGACACGGCCGAGCTTGCAGCCAGGAGCAAGATGGCACGGTGCCAAGCTTCACACCCGATCCTGGTGACTTCACGGTGACTCCGTGGGATGTGACTCAGCGGGCATCGGCAGTGTGAGACCACAGGGACACAAACCAAGGTCTCTGGCCATCCACGGAGGGAGAAGTATTTGGTGGACTAGGGCCTGCTCCCTCCAGCCCTTCATGCTCGCAGCAGGCGGGGGACACTGCCTGCCACTTTCTCTTCCTCAGATGCCAGAGCCTGGTGGAGTTAAGGGACAGTCCTGGGTCCCTGTGCGGCCCACAGCTCCCAGATTTGGAACACGCATGGGAACCATTTGGCACATGCGTGTGCGCAGGCTGGTGCCCACACACACCTCACCCACACAGGTGCACAGGTTTCCAGGACCATGGGCACCCCGGGAGCTGCAAACCCCTTACTCACTCCTGAAGGTGACAAGAAGTACCACGCAGACCCATGTGCACCCACAAACCCACACGTGCGCCCACACATGGGACCAGCCTCAGGCAACAACCCCTGACAGGAACCAGGTGAATGAGGAAGCCGCTGCCCCTTTCTGGTCCCAAAGCCAGGACGGGGGTTGTTGCTCGCTCTCGGCTGAAGGATGGACAGCAGGACGCTGGGTGTGGCCAGCACTCTACAGAACAAGGGACGTAAAGGAGCGCACACCCCGGCCCCGTGTGGGGCACTGGCAGGGCGAGGCCAACACAGCCTCTGAGTCTCCAGTGGGAACAAAAAGGCTCCCAGGAGCTCCAGAGGGGTCAGAAGAGCTCCCCCGCCAGTTTACCAGGAGCCAGCTCACTGTCCACGCACGGGGACCCGGCCCCCGTGGCTGTGAGCCGGTAGAACACACACACACACAGACACACACACTCACACATGTGCAGTGGGAACACCAGGGCATCAGGATTTTGTGGTTCCCGGACAGAATCCCAAACAATTCCAGGAAAAATCCAGATGTGCTTGTCCTGAGGGAAAGGTGACCGGGAGTGTTTCACTGTCCAAGTGGGGCTCGGCGGCTTTGTTCCCCCTGCCCAGCTGCCCACTGCCCACACTGTCCCCTCCTGGGAGTCGGACGGCTGCTGAGGCTGGCAATGCTCCGTGAGTCTCCTGACCGGTGAGGGAGGGGCTGCCTGGGCCCTCGCTAGTCCCCGGGGGCTGTCCCCACCCGGCAGGAGCAGCCGAGCTCCAGCAGGCAGGCCGATCCCAGGTGCGGCTGTCACCAAGATAAAAGAGATGTAATTAAATTCCAATCAGCTGAGTGATTTGTTATCATAATGTAATATTTCCCTCCAGCCCCTGAATCCCGGAGAGCGGTCTCTACCCGGCCTGCACCAGTGCAGGCCCCTGCTTCCCCCGCTCTGGGTCTTCTCACATGCTGGGCCCAGCTGCCAGGGAGCACCTGGGGGGAAGGGACATGGACCCCACCTGCCCCACCCAGCTCGGCACATGTCCCTCCCCCATGCCAAGCTCCGAAAGTGATAATGAGGTCATTTTTCTAAGGAATGGTCGCCTGGAAGACAGCCGAGAGGCCAACGGCCACTAACAGAGTGGGAAGGGCAGGCCTGGGGGAATGAGGCTGGACAGGGCAGCTGGACGCTGCGAGGGTGGCACACTGTGGCCGCCGCCACGTGAGTGCTGTATGTGGACCACCTGGGCCACCCTGCCGTGGGACAGGACACCCAGGACCTGGCCCCACTGGCACCAGCCATGTTCCCCACGTGGGGACACAGCAGCCGGCACTGGCCCTGCAATTGAACCCCATGCACCCTCTGGGGGCCCACCGGGCACGTCCACCCACAGGCCCCAGGTATACACGTGGAGGCTGAGGTGCAGGCTGCACCACCATGGTCTCACCTGTGTGGGGTCTGCGGCCAGCCACCCCGTGACACACAGGGGCTCTGTCAGCCGTAGCAGAGACTGGGCTAGCGAGGGTGCCGGCCACCTGGACTCACAGCCCGTCACCATCGTGAGTCCCACCGCAGCTGAGCGTGACTCACGGAGGACCCTGGGGCCACACCCTCCTGCTGCACCCAGCCTCGAGCGGCTCTCCAGGGCCAGTTTCGTGGTAAGGACTGGGGTGGTGCCAGCTGTCACTCTGCCACCTGCCCAGAGAGCAGCAGCGTGTTTATACTTTCTGCTTAGCTGCAGCCTCCACTTCTGCTAAAGCAGGTCTGCTGACTTGGGGTGAGAGCCACGGCCATGCGCAGCCGGCTTGGCGCGTGGAGGTGGTGCATGGGCGGCCGTGGGCAGTGGGCCCGACCTGGAGGTGCCTGTGGCAGGTCTCCCATGCCCACGCCCACACAGCTGCCATCCTTCCTGGAGGAGGGGACGTCCTCCCCGCCCCGCCCAGGCACCGGCTGCCAGCGTCTTGTGTGCCCTGATTCTCCCAACAACCTCAGGGGCAGACGTCTGGCTGGAAACAAGGTCCAGAGTGGCTGACTGCCCGCCCAGAGTCACACAGCTCCACGGTTGACACTGCCGGGGACAAGAGACGGACACCAGGCCCATGGAAGAAATCATGAAAAATCCATATTTGGGATCATGGGATTGCACATACAATTCCTCGCAACTTTCCCTTACCAATATGGTGTTTTCTAAGCAGTAAATAAAAGGTGAATCACAAATACAACAAACAGATGAAATGACTGGGGCTTTTTAACTGGCGTAGATGTGAGGATTTAAAAATGTTTTCACCAGGGCTCCAACTTAGGAAGAGTCTGAGATAGGGCTAGGGTGCCAGTGACACATGCATGTGCGCACACAGACGTGCATTTGCACATGTGCACACACACACAGGCCACCCAGGGGCAGTGAATGGAACCAGGAGCCCGTGAGTCCTGATCGGTGGCCGCCCCATGCAGTTGGCACAGCTCCTCCAGCGGACGCCTGGGAACTCAGGGCCGGTGTCTGTAGGACCACAAGCTCCACTAGGCTGAGGCGAGGCTGCTGTGGTGGGGACCCACAAAGGGCCTGGGGATGCACTGTGGGACGTGGGGCGCTCCTCCATGAGTTGGCGCCCCCTGTGGGTGGAGAGCACCCAGCCAGCTTGGGACCAGAGCCCTCTGCAAAATAGGCAGGTTGGGCCCAAAACCTAGCAGGTGGGCGTCCCTCTGCGGGTACAGGAGCCCTGCGTGGTGCCCACGTGGGGCTGGGCCACGCGGGGTGCGGCACCAGCCCTGCCCCTTGGGATCTGTCCTGGAAGTGAGTGTGGCAGCGAGGAAGGGCCTACTCCTCGCAGCCCGGCCTTCTTACACACAGGCAGGCCGGCAGTGTAGGTTTCCCCGCAGCTGGGGTACTGAAGCCAGGCTGCGATCTCCTGCCCTTGATGCCCAGGGACCAGGTCGGTGGGAGAAGGCCCTCACTGGCCTGTGGTGGTCACCACAGGTGCAGCAGAGGTCAGGCAGCGAAGGGCAATTCCATCATCCCCAGAGCCCTCCAGCCTGCCAGGCAGCGCACTCCCGTTCAGGGCTTCCCTGGGTCCTCCAGTCCTGATCCACTTCTTGAGCCCCTTGCAATGCGCCCTACACCTACCACTCAGGTGCCCACTGCCACCTGCCCATCTCCATCTTGCCCCAGCTGAGCTTCAGGAGGCAGAGGTGCTGGCAGACCAGCCACGGCCTCCAAGGAGACCTGGGGGGCTGGGTCCCCCTGCCTAGAGCTCCCTGGATAAGTAGCAGGAAAATGCTGAGCTCTGGCCTGCAGCCAGGGCCACCTGGTACACATCCCCTCCTCCTGCCACTGTTGAAGCCCCTGGGCCTTGGCCTCCCCATCTGAGCAATGAGGGTGCCACTCTTTCCTTATGGAAGCCATGGGGGTGGCACGGAGCTGGACACGTGCTGGACGCGGAGGCAGAAGACTCGTCTCCGAGCAGGGGCCAAGGCCAGAGCCCCTTGGGCAGCCGCCAGCCCCTCCTGCTGGAGGCGTCCTGCCAGCTCCCAATGGGCGGCATACACGGACGAACGTGCCCGGGACAGTGCCAAACGCTTGCGCGGGGAAGGACGCACTGGGGAGGGAGGAGGCCCATTGCCAAGATGAATATAGCAGCCCTATTCATGCGGCGGGAACTGGAACCCTCCCAGGCGGCCAACAATGGGCTGGGGAAGCCAGCGCTCAGGCAGCTGCGTGGCCCCGTGGGCACACGGCGCTTGGCAGAGCCCGTGTGGGGGCGGGGGGTGGGACTGGCTGTGCTCGCCGCCGGGAAAGCAACTTGGGGTCCCAGCTCTGCAAGAAGCCCATGCCTTGTGCCCCCACAGTGCAGGGAAAGGGGCTCCCGTGTCCAGCATTTGGAGACTGAGCCCAGCCAGGCCCAGCACTAGCTGCCCCCTCAGGACTTCCCCTTGCTCAGCCTCAGTTTTCCCTCCTCTGCCCAAGGTAGCTGCAGTGCCAGGATGCCACAGGACACGTGGCAGTCATGTGATGGTGGGCATCCAGGAAAAGGCAGGTGGCTCCTTCCAACACTGAGGCTGCCAGGCATGGGCTCCCCATGCGCCCCAGAATGGCCTCACACCCCTGCTCTTCTGGAAACCAGGCTCCCACACCCCTCCTGCCTGGTTCCACCCAGCCCCACACGAGCTGCCCTCCTGGGCAGGTTGGCAACTGCAGCTGGCAGCCCTTGGCATGAAGGCCAGGGCTGGAGAGCAGACGGGGCAGCAGATGGGGGGTGCCCAGGACTCCCCAGTCCCAGCTCGGGCCAGAGCCCAGACGTGGGCACCGTGAGCCTGGCAGCCTCCGGGGGCATATGGCAGGGGTGCAGGGTGGTGGGGAGAACCCGGAGCCCTTGGGAGGAGTGGGAGTTGGGGGCTGCACCCCCAGATGGGGGCTCCTCCTCGAGGCTGCTGTGCTGGGCCCTTGGCAAGCGGACGGTGCAGGGCGGCCTGACTCCTGGCTCCACACAGCCTGAGTAGGGAGCGCTCTCGAGAGGGGAGTCCGTAGTGGCAGGCCAAGGAGCGGATGGAGGATTCCGCGCGGAGGCGGACACTGGCTCGCCTAGTCCCGGCCGTGCCCCTTCCAGACTCGAACAGCCTAAAAAGTCCTTTCCTGTCTTGTTTTGGTCTCCAGCCATCGCCAGCGTTCTGCAAATTTTACAAACAAGGAATCCGAGTCTCCGCAAGCTTCCGCACCCACTGGTACAGCCGGAGCTGGAACGCAGGTCCCCGGCGGCCCCGCCCCTTCGCAAGGCCCCGCCCCGGCTGCGGGAGGGGTGCTCCGCGGCGGACGGCGCCCCCCGCCGGCGGGCCGCGTCCCGTCTCCCGCCCCACCCCCAGCCTGGACGCCCGGGCTCCGGCTCCGTGGACCTGGGGCGGCTCCCCGGAACCCACCAGAAACGCTGAGCACGTACGAGCCATTTTCGCGATGAGTTATAATTTTCCTTCATTTCCCCTTCCAAACACACTAATTAGACGGACATTGTCAAGGAAGCCCATTGAAATTCAAAAGCGCATCCTCCCTCCGGAGCACAGCCCCGCTTCCTCGGAGGCGATTGTGGGCAGTGTGGGGCTGGGCGCGGACACACACGTGCACACACGCGCGCACACGCATGCACGTGCACGCAGGGCCCACCTGGGGGCTGCAGGGCCTCGGGTTGGAGGCCTTGGCTTTTCCTTGCTGCGCGCGTGCCCGCACCACTGGGCTTCTCTGGCTGCAGCGATGCGGGCTCCACCCCTCACCTGTGCCCAGCAGAGGCTTCTGCCCAGCCTGAGGAGGAGGCAGATGGCCTTGGCAGACTGTCCAGACCCTGACCCTGGGCTGCGGGCTGACAGGAGAGGGGAGAGTTCCAACTCAGGCCAAAGACCCAGTGCACCTCTGCCTCGGACCTAGGAGGGAACCACATCTTGAGGTGATGAGAGGGGAAGCCCTGACTCTTAGAATATAACGCTGAGCCGGGTGTGGTGGCGCACACCTGTGATCTCAGCACTCGAAGGCTGAGGCAGGAGGGTCAAAAGTTTGAGTCCATTCTGGGCAACTAAGTGACTTAGTGACACTTAAACTACAAAAAAAAAAAAAAAAAGAATGAAAAGGCTGGATGTGGTTCAGAGCCATAGTCCTGGGCTCAAGCCGAAGTACTGCAAAAGTGGGGAAATAAAATAAAGATGTCACCCTCCCCTCTAGGAGAAGTATAACAAATAGAAAGCGGACACACCCACAGTGAGAGAAGATCACACACTGACTGCATGGCCGAG
The DNA here is from genome assembly GCF_000260255.1 of Octodon degus. Taxonomy (NCBI): domain Eukaryota; kingdom Metazoa; phylum Chordata; class Mammalia; order Rodentia; family Octodontidae; genus Octodon; species Octodon degus. Next base: position 2,503,150 of record NW_004524699.1, on the reverse strand, counting down.
TGCATGTGAGGAGGGGAGCAGAAGTGACCGGCCTCGGAAGGGACACAAAAGTTCCCCACCCTGCCCCAGCGCCAAGCTCCAACTTGGATCTTCCTGCCTCAGCCTCCCAGAGTGCTGGGATTACAGAGATGCCTCACCATTCCAGCTCTGAAACCCCCACGCGGTGGGGCCCAACCTCAGAGTGTCATTGCCAGCCAGGACTCCCCGGGGTCGGGGGACACAGCCAGGGAGGCTGGACTCTAGAGGGACCCCAGGCCCCAGCCACAGCATCCTGTCCCGGCTCTACAGGCCCTCTGCCCTGTGCCGTCCCTCAGGGAGCCGGGCCCCTGGGTCATGCTCAGCTGCAGGTGAAAAGAGGGTAGGGGATTCCCCATGTGCGGGGCGGGTCTGCACAGCCCACTTCCTGCAGCTGTAGGAGTTGCAGGACTCCACAGCCCACGCTGGCTGTGGAGCAGGGTGGGTCAGCTGCTCTGGGTCTGTGGGTCTAGACTCCCCTTGGAGAGCTCAGCTGGGCCAGGCTTGCTGACACGGCCTGTAGCCTGGGCTACTCAGGAGGCTGAGGCAGGAAGATCACAATCTCAAGGTCAGCCTGGCAACTGAGTAAGTCTTGTCTCAAAATTAAAAATTAAAATTAAAAGGGCTTGGAAGTGGAGCACAGCGGCAGAACATTGCCCGCCTGCTGGAGGCCCTGGATTCCATCAACAGGATCACGGAAGAGAAAAGAGAGAAAGGAAGGGGGAGGGGAGGGGAGGAAGAGAGAGGAG
>NW_004524699.1:2500683-2502286 GCF_000260255.1 Octodon degus | reverse complement strand
GAGAGAGAGAGAGAGAGAGAGAGAGAGAGAGAGAGAGAGAGAGAGAGAGGAGATCACCTGGTCAGGCCTGGCCCTCTCAAGAGCACCTCCCTTTGATTAATTTCAGTTCAGCAGATTGGAAACTTGCCCTCCAAATTCTCTCACCCCTGCCATTTTCTACCAGCTACAAGCAAATCACAGGCCTTCCCCACACTTGCTGGCAAAGGGGTAATGCAGGATGTGGGGTGCTGAGGGTACCCTAGAAGCCTACCACATCCTGGCCACACAGCCGCTGTGCTCGAGGTGTTCAGGACAGAGGTGTGCCCTGCCCCTAGCATCCCGCAGGGGCCCACGGGGCTGCTCCAGGCTGGCTGCTGGGCTGCCAAGGACGCCAGGGCCCTATCCCAAGCAGAGCTCAGCCTCAGAATTGGGCCCAGCTCCCAGGATAAGGAGGGCGCAGGTGGCAGCCAGGCTGTGCAGAACCAGGTCTCTCCAGCCGCGTCAGGAGCAGGAGCCTGTAGACTGCAGGGGCACCCCGGGGAGTGGCTCCATCTCCACCCACACCCCCTGAGGGGAGCCTAACCCAGCCAGCACCTTGAGGTCAGCCCCGGGGCCAGACTCCTGACCCTCGGAGTCCGCACACCAACACCCCGTGTGCTCAGGCAGAGACGAGCTCAGAAATGCCACTCCCTGCCCCAGGTCACACAGCGGGTCAGTGGCAGAGCTGGGACCCAAGGGAGGTGCCAGGGCCACTGTGTCACAGGGAGGGGGACAGCGGCTGGCGCTCCTCACTAGGAGACATAACACCAGTGCAGAGCTCTCTGCCCTCCTCAAACTGCCAACACAGCATAAAAGCTAATCTGGAAATAAATAAGCCCACGGAAGACATGGACGGAGCCTTTTAAAATGGAAATGGAGATGGGGCAGGGCCAGCTCCCTCCTCTCACTTTTCATGATTGAATCAGAAACCCCTGGTGGCTGCTCACAGCCACAGTTAGGACACATGGCAGAGGGGCCACCCGGCCACCCATGGAGGGTACCAAAGTCCAGCACGGGGCTGGGACCAGAGTACCTGCAGCTCCTGGGCCATCATTGCCCAGGCTGACACGAGGTGGGCCCCCGGGACACTGAGGTGACCGCTAGTCGTGCAAAGGAGGCATTGGCAGTTGTGCACTAGTCGTGCAAAGGAGCATCCCGCTTCCACGTGCCTGCAAGCCACGTCCGAGTCACTTCTGTGTCCAGAGCCCTGCAAGGCACAGCTACCCCACCCACCGTGGCCGGGCGGCCAAAGCCTGGCAGAGCGTCTCAACCAAGGGCCTCCAGGAACACCGTCAGAGCAGCTTGGCCTGCAGTCCCTGCACGGACACCCACGTGCGCCTGAGGGGCAACACTCACGGAGCCTCAGCGACACAGCCAGCCGCTGCGGCACATGCCACAGGCTCACCCCAGTGAGCAGCGAGTGTGTGTCATGTGAGTGTGGGTGTGGTGCTGAGTGTGCAGGCAGCTTGTGTCCTCGCGGGTGTGTGTGCATGTCAGCTTGCTTGTGAGTGCGGTACAAGTGTGTGGGGGGGGGGAATGGGCGTCAGTGTGTCCGTGCGTGTGTGCGTGCGTGTGAGCCAGCTGT
>NW_004524699.1:2494027-2500000 GCF_000260255.1 Octodon degus | reverse complement strand
ACCAGACGTCCACCCTGCCCAACACAAAGACTGAAAATAGGGTGGCCTGAACCTCAGGGTACAGTTGGGGGACAGCACAGCCCTGCCTGTCCTTGCTGCGCTCCGAAGCTTCCAGGCACCCCTTGGTACCCTGGCATCAGCATGGCCAATTGGAGCTCTTGCGAGGGATGCTTGGCACTTGCTATCTCAGCTGTCCCCAGCTCAGCAGCTCAGCAACCTGGTCCTTGCTGCCACGGAGGAAGAGCCACGGGCTCTAGGGGGTGGGCTGGCACTGGCCCAGTCTGGAGGGAGTAGGTCACAAGGTGGGATGGAGCTGGGATTGGAAAGTGCCGGACCCTGGGTTCTGCTCTAGAGTCTCCCCCTCCTTTGCCTGAGGGCAGGGGCACAGGCAAACAGGCCTCTACTGAGGCCCAGACGCCCCTCTTGCGCCCACAAGGCCCCAGGGCCACCGCACGGTGGCCACGGCCAGTCACAGAGCTGATTCTGCACTTAGAGACTGCTCCGTTTTGGGCTTAGGGGGAGTAAATGTCCTGGTGGGAGGTATGCAGGGGGACTGGTCACCTTTGGCTACACTGTTGAGGCCCTACCTCTGCTCTGCCGTCTTTGATCTGCCCTCCCTGGCAGGTGCATGGGCAGCAGGACACACACAGCCAGAGGGCCAGCCAAGGGACCCAGGGGGACAAGGGGAGGACCAAGCTAGCCACCGCCAGGACCAAGCTGGAACCCGGAGGGCCTGGGCACCCAAGGGCCTGCCTTGAAGGATGTGGCTGACTGTGCTGTGTGGGAGGAGGGACCACACCAGAAAGACAGGCACCCAAGGACCCCGCCCAGGGATGCCCACACCCTTGGCTCCTGTGCCCCGACATCAGGCACCAGCTGCCTGCGGATGCAGCCCTGAGGGCAAGGCAGCTGCTCCAGGTGGCGGCTGCTCTGCCCTCCTGCACAGATCTGGGTCGGGTCTGTGTGGGATCTGCCCCAACGAAAGCAACTACCCTACAAACTACAGGCCTCAACGCCTATGAGGACCACAGCAGGAAATAGCCCCAAGGGACCCCTCACCTCCCCCTCCATAAGGAAATGTCCAGGCCCACACACTTCTGCTGGCAGAAACTGCAAAACCCAGGGCACTTTCCTTTCTTGCTTTGGCTGCCAGGAAGCTCGGACTCACATGAAGAGATCAACACAAGCTCTGGCTCCTCAGTGGCCCTGAGGTAGCTCAGGTCCCTGTCCCTCTCCATGTTTGGTGTTGCTGTGCTTCAGATTGCCAGCCTAACATTGAAGGATGAACAACACCCTGCTGCGCCCCGGGCCTCACTGCAGGCACAGAAGCCACCCCATGCCCTATTAATCCCAGCAGTGAGCCCTGGGCTCTGCCCCCACCACACTGCCTCCCTGGGGGGTGCTGCGGGGTCATGGGGCAGACAGATATTGGGTTCTTATCTGCCCTTAAGCACCCCACCCTGCTCCCAGTTGTGTCCTGGAAGATGGGAGCTAGCGACTGCTCCTGGCCATGGAGAATGTCCTTGTGGAGGTGCTGGCCACCTGGCCGGAGGGCATCTGCATGCGGCCTCAGCCCCCGGCACCCCCAGCTGCGAAGGGCAATAAAGAGGGGTGACCAGTATTAATAGGAGCTGCCGTTATCGATTTCAGCTTTGCAGAATTGATTTTCAGTCCAGACCTTCTGTGGGGCCCTTTGCAAATGACGCATGGCAAGGCCACAGAAGATGCACGCGGCAGAGTCACCTGCACTGGGGCGGGGTGGCCCATGGGCAGATCCTTGTTCATTCAGGGAATGTGACCCCAGAACGTTGCTGTGGCCCCTTCATCCCCCCAGGGAGGCCCTGCCGACTCCGCCTCCCTCTCTCCCTCTCTCCCTCTCTGTCTCCCTCCCTCTTCCTCCTCCTGCTGTGTGCGTGTGCGTGTGCGTGTGTGTGTGTGTGTGTGTGTGTGTGTGTGTGTGTGTTTTCTAGGGATGGAGCCCAGGGCCTTTCACCTGAGCTACATCCCCAGCCCTTACTAAATTTTTATTCTGAGAAGGGTCCCACCAAGTCATTAAATTGCTGAGGCTGGAGCTAAATTCCTAATCCCCCCACCTTAGCCTCCTGGAGTGCTGTGATCGCAGCCTGCACCTCTCAGCCTTCCCCTCCTCTCCTGCTCCCTCTCGTCCTGCCTCTGGCCCCTGAGGACCCACTAGAGGCAGAAGCCACAAGAGCCAGGAACCCAGCTTCCCAGTTTCCCCAAGCAGCTGCCTCCTGTGGGAGAGGCGGAGCCAGGGCTCACTCACTGTGCCCTCCCCGGTCCTTGGTCCTGAGCTGTGGACTAAGTGGCGGCCAAGAGCATCCAGGCGCAAACTCTCAGGGAGATGATGCTGCGCTTTCTAGAACCGGGAAAGGAGCTGAGCCCCATGGCCGTGGCCGCACTTCAGCCCTGAGGGGCCCTCTCCCCTCCGCAAAGGATGCCCCGAGCCTGCTCCTCCCTGACGGAACTCCTGAGAAGCGAGAAGCGTGTGCAGCAGCCCTGGTACCTGCGCCCACCGTCCAAGGCTGTGGGCAGCCTGGACAGCACACGGACTCCCCGAGGTTCCCAAAGCCACCCCTCAAAAGGAGATGAAGCTGGTATGTGGCCCCAGCCTCACCTGATCCCAGCAACAAGCTCAGCCCTGGGGACAGTGGCCGCTCCCGCCACCACCCTCTGTCATCAGGGCCCTCAGCTCAAAAAGGAAGATGGGGCCGGGCCTCGGGCTTGGCTGTGTGTGACTGCTGTCCCAGGGCCCAGAAAGGTCTACAGTCGCAGAAGGAAGCGGCCAGCTGGTTTCTGGGGTCCAGCTCCCCTGCATCCCGGCGACGTCCCCAGGCCCCTCCCCATCCAGACCCCCTCGCTGCCTCATGTTCTTTTGCTTGAGCATCTGGTGGTCACAGCCACACCCTCCAGAAGGGAAGAAAGAGAAGCTGCCACTGCCCGGGACAGAAGGTCACCTGCAGCCGTGGCTGGCTTTCCCTCCCGAGCTGCCGCCTCAAGCCACTGCTGCATGGACAGGAGGTGAGTGGGTGCCTTCGCCCTCACTGCCCACGTCTCCACCCGATGCACCCAGACCTGGGATAGCGTAGACATCCTGAGAGACTTTGGCCTCGGGCCTCGGCCTCCCTAGTAGCTGAGAAATTCTGCTGCAACTGTCGAGGAGAGGCTGAGCCCAGGCTTTGGCCTCTGCAGGCAGGGCACGTGTGGTATCCGGTGCCCTCCCTGCCCTCTGGAGCGACCAGATCCCAGCACACTGGACGGGGTGACACGGCCCGGGCCAGCAGGAGTGGGGCTGGGCTGAGCAGCGACTGCAGAGCGCGCCACTGGACGTCCCGTGATTAGAAAAGCAGCCTCTCTTAAAAGCGACGTCGTCGGCCTAATGACTTTAAATACTGTTTTAGCCGATTACCAGCCTATAAATTAATCGTTCACAGCACACAGAGTCAGTGTAAGAGAGAAACTGGGAGTGAGCCGAGAATAATTACACATGAGGCGCCAACTCCGGTGGAAGAGGCGTATTTTACACTTAAATTATAATTAAACTTGGCAGAATCTCTTCCGCCCGTCATCTGTGCCGCCTCCCAGAACAGGGCCCGTAGTCCACTCCGGCATCCGCACGCAGCAGGAGACCCAGCCGACGGCCCCCACCGCCACACACGCAGCAGCCGCTGACATGGAGGACCCAGACGCTGGCCCGCACAATCCTTCGTGGTGGTTGGTACATCGTGTCACTTGAGATGCCACAAGCTGCTGCATCCTGGCGATTCCACCCTCTTGGGCTGGCTGGCCCGCCCTGGAGTGACTCAGCACAAAAAGGGTACGTAAAGGGGTTGAGGAAGGCTTCTGTGTGCCCCGCGTCTTTGGAGGAGCTCCGACCTCTGCAGTGCCGCTTGACCGACGCGGCCGCTGCGCTTGTGGGGAGCCCTATCGTCACAGCAGCAGGGCCGCTTTGGAGGGGCCACCACTTCCTCGGAGGAGCGCGGTCGGCGTGGATGGAAGGGGGCGGCTCCCTGGGTGCCGCAGCTGCTGCCCCTCCTCTGCTCTTTGCTGTTTTCTGCTGCCGTGAGCTGCTGCCCTCTGCCATGTGCCGCTCTGCCTGGGAGCCAGCCGAGTATAGACTGAAACCTCCACAAACTGTGAGCTAAATAAACCTTTCCTTTCTTAATTTTGGGTGTTGGGTATTTTGTCCCAGCAATGAGTAAAAAGTAACTGAGAAACGCCATGGCCAGATTGGTGGCTTTAAACCGGGACCCAGGAGCCACCGGCAACCCGGAGCGAGGCCAAGCATGGCGACCCCCAGGGACTGCGGGCTGGGGAGGCCCACAGCCCAGGACTTGGGGACACCTAGCATCAAGAGAAACAGGAGGGGACCATATTCCTCCAGGAGGGGCAACGCGCCCTTGCCCCAGGGATGCAGCGCCTTCTCCAGGTTTTAATTCCTTGGCCCAGCTAGAGAGTACCGATGCCCTCAGCACTCTCAGAAAGGTGGAGGCTGGGACAGCCTGCCCTGCCCTCCTGGAAGCTTTCAGGACAATGTTCATTCTTCCCAAGTGAGCCAATCTCAGGACTCCCTGAGGGGCCTCGGGAAAGGGGAGTCAGTGCCAGGTCGACCACAGAGCGCCAGCCAAGTGGCGCTAACTGGCACACACCACGAAGAATAGCAAATGGACAGCTGGACAGGTGTGAAACACCCAGGCCACACGGGGTGGTCCCGTGGCCACCTCCACCTCCACGTGCGCCCCGTGAAGCCAGCTGACTCCACGTCGTGCGGCCACAGCCGGGGACCCGCGGTCATGCCTAAGTGTGTTCTTTGCCTAGCTTCTTTAGGTTAGATTCCTGATTGAGAGATCTTGTCCTTTCAAAGGCAGACTCTGAGCGCTACAAATTCCCCTCACGGTACCGCATCCGCTGCATCCTTGTGGTTCAGGTAGGTTGTGTTTTTCTGTTCACTTTCCTCAAAGTATTTTCTTATTTCTCTTACGATTCTTTTGGACTAATTAAGGAAAATGTTTACATTGGGAACAGTGGTGCACACCCATACTCTCCAGGGCTTGGGAGGCAGAAACAGGACGCTCCCAAGCTTTGGATTATAGTTAAATCCTGTCTCCAAACAATTAAAGGAGCCGGGGACATAGCTCAGCAGCGTAAGTGCCTGCCTGGCAAGTGCAAGGTCTCAAGTTTGATCCCTGGTAAAAAAAAAAAAAAAAAGAAAGAAAGAAAGAAAGAAAGAAAGAAAGAAAGAAAGAAAGAAAGAAAGAAAGAAAGAGAAAAAGAAAACTTCAGATTGGACCCCAGAGCCCTCCAAACAGAATTAAAAGCACTAGGGATGGAACTTAATGGGAGAATGCTTCCCTCACATGTGGGAGGCTCGGGGTTCAATCCCCAGGACCACACGCACTCAAAAAGAAGTTTAATTTCCACATCTTTGAATTTTCCAAAGTTCCTCCTGTTTGTGAAGTTCTAAGTCATCGCATTGTGGTTGGAGAGCATACTTCGTGTGATCCTAATCTCTTTGAAAGTACCGAGACTTGCTTTATAGCCTAGCAGGCATCTGTGTGGAGAATGGCCTGTTTGTACTTGAAAAGAATGCGTGTTCCGCCGTTGTTGGGCGGTGCGTTCAGCAGATGCCCACTAGGTCTGGTCGTAGCGTGCCGTGGAAATCTGCTTCCTGGCTAGCTTTCTAGTTTCCCGGCCTGTTGCTGAGATTGCGGTTTTGGGAGCTCCAGCTAACCTACCTCAGGGGTCTGTTTCTCCTCTCAGCTCTGCTTTTTCTTGCCAGTGAAACCTTGATTCAGGAACTCGGTTCGCTTCCATGGGCTGGTTCTAACTCCCCATGGCTGTAAGTCAAGACTGTTTTCCCGTATAAAATGATGGCAATGCCCCTGAGCCCCCCAAAGCACCCCTTAGCTAACCTCGTCATAAGGAAAAGGGTGCACAGTGTGCTTAACATACCAG
>NW_004524699.1:2490588-2492627 GCF_000260255.1 Octodon degus | reverse complement strand
TTTTCTTCCAGAAAAGGCCAGTTTCATCCCAGGTGAAAGCTCGATGGCAGCAAAAGCCGATTCCCTGCGTCGTCCTTTGGAAGTGGTTGTGTCATTTCAGCAGCTCTTTTACCAGCGCTGGCGGCTTCACCATGCGAGTTACGCTGTGAACCCCAGCTCTCGCCTTAAGATTGAGAGACCGCCCCCTACCGGCATGCAATGCCTCACTCTTACCACTCTTTGACGGCTGACCCTTACGATCTGCACCTACAGTCCTCGCTTTTTCACACACCACAAACTCAGGCTGCTCCTGCCTGCCGTCTGCCTTTCATTTATCCACCAGAACAATCGCTTTCCTACCTCACGTGGCAGTGTTGATTGCGACTTCCTCGCTTACTTGGGTAACACCTCTAGCAGCACTAGCTTCCTTATACAAATCTTTTCCTTTTTTTTTTTTTTTTTTTTTTTAATGTATTTGGTACAGGGTCTCACTACACAACTCAGACTCCCGGTGATCCTCCTGTTTCCAGCCTCTCCAGCACTGGGATTACAGGTGTGCACCACCACACCCAGTCTCAGTGGCCAGCTCAGGATGCCTGGGAGCAGGGCCGGTGGGGCTCATGGTGCCAGGGATTGAACCTCTGTCCCTGTGCTTGCCTAAGCAGGCACCTAGTCCACTGAGCTATCTTGCTGGCCCAAGTCTTTTCTCTGTGAGCTTGTCAAGATGGTGGGTTATGACACGCTGTATATATTAGACAGATTGGTTACAGAAATGCCACACTCTTATTTCACCACAAATTCCTTCTTTTCGTTTGTGATTGGTTTATCTTCCTTTCCTCCTTTATCTTTTTTTCTAGCTTTGAGGAGGTGGGGGGTTTTTGTTGTTGTTGTTGTTTGTTTGTTTTGTTTTGTTTTGCTTTTGCAGTATCAGGGATTGAACTCAGGACCCTGCGCTTGCCAGGCAAGCCCTTATTCTACTGAGCTATCTCCCCGGGCCTTGGGGAGGCCCGTGAACTGAAATTGCACCTGCAAATGTGTGCATCCGGGCTCACACAGATACTGATGTGTGTTTGCGTAGGACACTTTCGTGGTGTTGTGAGTCTTTGTTGACAACCACAAGCAGTCAGCCTAAAATTCCCGTGGTCGCAACGTGTGAGGCCAGTCATGCCTCGAGGATACACTATCCCTATACGTATATGTGCTGGAGCTGTGCTGTTTGGCTCGTGTACGTTTGTAATTACTGTAGCCTGGCGATGGGCTCTCATGCTGAAATCTCCCTTGGCTCTACCAATGTCTATCCTGCCTAATGTTAGTGTAGCCACTTTATCTCTATTTTGAGCGCTGTTTGCATAGAGTATCTTTTCCTGTTCTTTTACTTTTAACTCCTTTGGCTGTGTGGTTCTAAGATGAGTCTCAACATCGTTGTATCCTGGCATTTTATCTGATCTATTAATTGCTGCTAGGGGCCGGGGAGATGGCTCAGTAGAATAAGCGCTTCCCTGGCAAGCGCAAGGGCCTGAGTTCAGTCCCCGGTTCTGAAAAAAAAAAAAAAATTGCCACTGCCTTCTATTTGAAGAGTTTAATGCATTTACATTTAATATAGTGGCAAGTAAGAAAGGAGTACACATCTGTCATTTTGCTTTTTTTTTTGTTTCTTTATCACTTTCTTCTAATTCCAGAGCTCCTCCATTATTACTCACTTTCATATTAGATATTTTCCAGTGTACTATTTTAATTCCACCACAATTTCTTTTACTATATACCTTTGAGTTATTTTTTTCTGGTTGCCCTAGAGATTACATTTAACATGCTCTGCTTCTGATTAATACCCTCTTAATCTAAATAGTGCGTGTTATGGTGTCTAGTTGTCCCCCCAAAACCTCATACAATCATGGGACAGACTTCTAGAGTTTGTGATTAACTCATGATCCACTGGGATTATGGGTGTGAGTGCTGCTGGGATTATGGGTGTGAGTGCTGCTGGGATTGTGGGTGTGAGTGCTGCTGGGATTGTGGGTGTGAGTGCTGCTGGGATTGTGGGTGTGAGTGCTGCTGGGATT
>NW_004524699.1:2489375-2490416 GCF_000260255.1 Octodon degus | reverse complement strand
AAACCTCCAGTAACTGTGAGCTAAAGAAACCTTTCCTTCTCTAATGTTGAGTGTCCGGCGTTTGTCCCAACAACGAGAGGAGAGTAACTGAGACAGTGCACAGCGCCTTTGCTCAGACCCTCATCCCTTACAGCCCGCAGGGGCCCTTAAGGCATCCTGAGCCAGCAAAAAACAAAACAAAAAAAAACAAAAAACCCGCCTTTGCTCCTATGTATGCCCATCCTCCCAAACTTTGTTACCATTTTATTCAAATTACATCTTCATGAGATAGTTCAGCGGACTAAGCACCTGCTTTGGCAGGGACCAGGGTTCAATCTCGGTCCCCATGCCATGCCGGCCCACCCCCTGGCATGCGTAATCCCAGTGCCGGGGAGGCTGAAAACAGGAGGATCACTCGGAGTCCAAACTGCGGAGTGAGACTTCATGCCAAATACATAAATGAACAAAAGTTACATCTTTTTTTTTTTTAAGGTTACATCTTCATCTGTCGTTTGCGCATCAACCTGGCTTCATAAGTGTAACTCTGTGCAGGAGCGTTTCAAATCCAACATAAATATGTCCTTGTGATTTCTTTTATAGCCCTCTCGTGTGTGCAGTAATATGCTGTGCACATTAGAGAGCGCTCACAGTCCCCTTACTGCTATTTTTCTGCTGCTCTTTCTGCTGCTCATCACCCCTTCATCAGTCAGCTTCATGCCTGATGTCTTTTCTTATCATCCTGCTTGGCCTCCTTTAGTATTTGTCTTAGGACAATTAATCATATATCTTATTTTGTACCAGGACTCAAACTCAGGACTCTGCACTTTCCAGGCAGGCGCTGTGCCGCTGAGCCACGTCCCCAGCCCCGGGCCACTACCTTTTTATTATGATGAGCTTTACAGTCTTTATCTGGGACTATCTTAAATTCTCCCTCACTTTCGGAAGATGGCTTTGCCAGCCGCACCGCTCTTGGCGGATTCGTCCTCCAGCACTTGCGTGGGTCTGTCTGCCTTCTCGCGTTCCGGTGTCTAGCTAGCGAGAGATCAGTTATCAGTCCGAACT
>NW_004524699.1:2476175-2487710 GCF_000260255.1 Octodon degus | reverse complement strand
TTATTTCTAAGTTTTGTTGGAACGTCTTTATTGTAGTGCTTCTGAGTTTCTGACATAAAAATCTGCGGGGAAAAAGTTAATTCTGAAGTATCTCAGTCACCTGAAACCCGTGGACAGCTGCGCGTGGTCCTTGTTTGGTCAGCCCCGTGAGTGCCCAGCGGACCCCTCGCGGCCGGCCCGGCCTCCGCTGCGTGCTGAACGCGGTCTCTGGCGGCCAGCTCAGCTCCTGACCGCCCAGGCTGTCTCTCTGGAGACATTTTGTCTTCTTGCCCTGTCGATGACCGGGAAATGTGTCATCAAGTTTGTCCGCTTTTTCCTTGACCCTAACCACTTTTCCTGCACATATTTTGGGGCCAGATACACGAAGGGTAGTAAAAGCGGGTCATAGCTTTCCAGGGTGGCAACGCCTGTGCCATGCTAGGGGCCACTCCTGATCCCGGCGAGGTCCCTTGCTTCCCGGGCCCTGGCCAGCAGCTTCGTCGGACCTCTCCCTGCTGCCCAGCACCCCCCACCCACCCCCGTTCCTCTCCCCGTTTTCCCAGCAGCCTCTCTGGGGCTTTGGTTCTCACAGGTGTGTTCCTAGCGCGCAGCACGGAATCGCTTGCTGCAAACCCCTCCCGGCAGCGGCTGCTGGGGGGACAATCGGCTTCTCCCTGGACTGATGCGCTTCGGCCTGTGTCACCAGAAATGTCTCTCTGCCTGTTCCAAGCTTCACTGAGTGTTTCCTCCACCTCCTTGTCCATCCTAGGCGCCACAGGTTCCGTGACCTTGGGCTTTTCCTCAGTTAGCCTGGGAGTGCGGCACACGCTCTGCGCTCCGGGGCTTTTCGTGGTCCTAACACGCACTTAACAAATGCATTTAGCAAGACTTCCCGAAGAGCGCTAGTAGCTCCCGTGCTTCCATCCATGCTCGTGCCTTCAGCGTTCTGGGTCACTGTGGTCACACACAGTCATTTCACAGAGTGCAGGAATCATTACCAAGCCAGGCACAAGCCAGCACTCAGGAGGCTGAGGCAGGAGGATCACTGCGAGTTCAAGGCCAGCCTGGGCTACATAGCAACAGCCTATTTCCAAACAAACAAACAAACAAAAACCACTATTTTTAAAGTGAATATTGGGGCTTCCGAGAAAGGTCTTCAATGGTCTAAGCGCTTGCCTGACAAGGGTGAGGACCCGAGTTCAATCCCCAGCACCCCACGCTGTGCCAGAACCAAAACCCGGCATGGTGGCACACATCTCTAATCCCAGCGCTGGGGAGGCCGAGATAGGAGGATCACTGCAAGTCTGATCCTTGCATCAAATAAATAAATTTAAATAAATAAAGTCACTATTACTTTATTGTTGCCTGAATTCCCACCAACTTAGCATTTTCCACCTCCTCCTGCCCAATTCATGTCTCTATCCAAGGCTATCTCTCTTCTGCCTTATGAGGAGCGCTCTGGGCCCATGGCTGTCGCCTCCCGTTCTCCCTTGGCCGTGTGTGTGTGTGTGTGTGTGTGTGTGTGTGTGTGTGTGCAGGTGTGTGTGGGTGGGTGGTTTACAGACTGGCCACACCTTGATCCCTTTCCTGGTGAAAACCCCCAGGCACCCCAACAGAGCCTGGCCGGCCCTCAGCCCCCATCTGTCTCCTTGGTGTTGTGGTCTTCCAGCGCAGGACCCCCCCCCCAGCCTCTTGGCATCCTGTTCGCCCGGCTCCAAGCACCGCCTCCCCATGACGGGACCGCGTCCCACTTTGGCTCACTCGTTCCAGGCTCCTTTCTCGCGGGGCTCTCTGCGGCTTGACTTACCCTCCCCGACACGTCCAAGCCCAGCTCGGCTCCACGCATCCAGCCCCGTCTCGGCCTGTGTTCTCAGCCTCCAGTCCTGCGGCCAGGTGGCTAATTCCCCCAAAGGAAAAGCAAGAGGCCGAGCTCTGGCACACGCTCTGCAGCTCTCTTTTCCTGTGATTTCAAACCCTTGGATCCTGATGGCCTCGCAGCTCGCCAGTGTCTCCAAAGGACTCTGAGAATTCTACCTCCGGCTTTTCTGCTTGCTGATACCCTGCCTGCCACAAGAGCCGGGCCACAAGAGCTAGCAGCACAGGGCACAGAGCAGCGCTGTAGCAGCCGCTGTCCGCGGCATGTGCCTAAGCACGCTCCATGCCTGCGATCAGAACGCAACGCCCTTACACCTGTTATTAACTTGGAAAGGCAGCAGATGGACGTGTGGATCTGGAGAGTCCAGGCGACCCCCACCTGCCCCACGTCTCTGATGGCAGCACTGACGCTGAGGTCACAGCTGTGACGCACGGGTCAGCTTGCACACGCCAGGCCCTGCGGCTGTCCTCCTGGGTCCCTCACAGCGCATCTCGGAGGTGGTACAGTCACAGATGTAGGACCCGAGGGACAGCCAGGAGGCGACACTGGGGATGTGTCTGGGTCCCTGAGTCTCTGTGTCCTGCTGGCTACACAGTGTGGGAAAGCCTCCATCAGGTTTGTGTCCAGGGTGGTGAGAGAGGGAAATGACAGGAAGAAGGCCCTGCCGCCGTGAGCCACACGGGCACCATCCTTGGACCCGCCGGGGACTGCAAGCCGGGCTCAGAGCTCCCTGCAAGTGGGCCTCGTCCCTAGGGACCACCCTTCCCCAGGCATGGGCCCTGTGGGGCTCCCCCAGTCTCTCGGGCCTGGCCCCCCAGCGCACGTGCTCACTGCTGTCTGTGCCCCAGCTGGCCCAGTACTAGAGCCCTGCAGAGATCCAGCCAGGTGGGTCCGCTCCCCGTGGGCAGCTTGTGGAGAGAGGACTGACGCAGTGTGCAAACATTTCTGCAAGAGGGGTCGTGGCTGCCTTCAGACCCTCAAAGAGGCTCAGACCCTCCAGGGCACGGGATGCAGGAGCCCTCCTCTGGCCTCCACTTTGTCCCAACTCTGCTCAGCATCCTGTGGGGCAGCAAACAGGTTCCAGAGGGCGGTGTAGCACCCCCAGGACTCCCTCCCCATCCTGATCCCAGCTCAAGTCCTCCCTGTGGCCTCCCAGGTTGCTAAGGCCATACCTGCCTCCCACTGGCAACCAGATGCCTACTAAGACCCGGTCACAGCACCAGAGCTCCCTGCAGCCCAGCCTGGTCACTGGGTCTCTTCCTGGCTGGATCCAGCATGGGGACATTAACACTGCCCTCCTGGTACCGCCGGGCCACCGCTGTCCAGGGAGACGTGAAATTGGAGGGACTTCAGGACCCTGTTGGCCCCCTGCAGATGGGGTGAGCTGACCTCCAGGGCCATGCTGCTGTCCCTCCCCTGCGGGGTGTCCTTCCCATCCTGTCCCAGGCAGCCCAGGGTCCCACAGACTTCAGTTCCTGCCTGGCATACAGTAGGTGCCTAATGAGCCCGCTGGGAGCAGAACGGAGCGTGGGAAAGAGCCTCACCGGTGGCCAGCTAGGGCCGCATGCTGCTGGAGCCCGGCCCCTTGGCTTGGGTCTCACTCGGCTCCCGGCTCCCTGCGTCCCGGGCCCCTCATGACTTCCGGAGCCCTCAGCAGGCCACCCAGAGGGCGCCCACTGGGACGCTGAGCACGCTGGGCCCCCGGCCGCCCTCCCCTCAGCAGGAAACCGCAGCTGCTGCACTTCTTCCAGGGCCTGGTCCTCAAAGCCGCAGGGCTCAGTGAGCCTCGGCTCAGGGATGGAGCAGCCTACCCGAGGCCAGCTCGGCATGTCGGGCCTTTCTGCAGAGGAGACACCGGGCCAGAGGGGAGGAGCGGCATGAGACGGGCTCCCTGGGCACCATGGGTCTGGGGTTCTGGCAGGGCCTCAGGAGCATGTGGCCAGTTTGGCCCAAGACACAGATGGGTGACTCAGCCCAGGCCCAGCCAGGAGCCCAGGCAGGGCCAAGTCGGGGAGGCTGCAGCCTAGACCCCACCCTGAATCAGCCTGGGAGCTCCTTCCTGCTCCGCCCTGACCCTCACGGCCTTGGCTTACCTGCCTGTCTCATAGCACCAGCTTGTAGCCAGCGAGGCGACGCACAAGGCCAGCCTGCAGGGTGGGCACACCCAGCTGGGAGGACCGGCCCCTGCAGTATCCCCTCACCACCCACTAACCTCTCGGGTTCCGGTGCTCCACACCGAACAAGGTCAGATCTGCCTTGGTTGGTACTACAAGTAGAGCATTGTCCCCCCAAACACCCAAGCACCCAGCACTTGTACCCCAATCCTAGGTGGCCTGAGGGAGGCCTGGCTGCCCTCTCTTCAGAAGGAGTTGTCCACCCAGGGGCCATGAGCAGAATAGGGTGCAGCTTACAAGTCAGAGGAGGGGACCCTGAGGAGTGTGGCGTGACTCAGCTGTGAGGGGTTCTGGACAGAACAGGGCTGTGCGGCCAAGGAGCAGGAGGGAAGGGAAGCCCCACGTGGCCCCTGGACTGGGAAGCAAGCGTCCAGGCTCTGGGCACGCAGCCCGACGAGGGGCAGCAGAGCTGGGAACACCCGCCTGGGCACTGCCCGAGGAACCAAGATAAGCAGCCAGCAGTGCAGCTCCTAAAAGGCCCTGAGGAGCCGCCATCACCCAGGTGCTGGAAGGGCATTACCCGTCACCCGCACCGGGGCCACCAAGCACCCTCCACTACCTGCCTGGCCTGGCCACACTGAGCCGAGGGGGAGCCAGGCACTCACAGGTGACAGGAGGAGGCTCAGCCCTCACTGCCCACCACACAACCCCAGGGGGCATGGGACGGGACTTGCTCCTGACAGGAGGGCAGTGGGGATGGGGACAGGGGGTGGAGGACACGCTGGGGGGGAAATGGGACGGTGGTGACTCTGCACCCTGGGCCAGGGCTGTGGCTTGGACACCAAGTGTCCTCCTAGAGGGGAGCCAGGGTCCCCAGGAGCATCGGGGTGGAGTCTGCAGCCCTGCAGCCTCAGTCAGACCTGGGTTCTGGGCTCCAGGACTGGAGAGGAGAGGCAGGGCCGAGGGACTACAGCGACAGGGACAGCGGAGAGAACAGGGTCGCTGGGTCAGCACCTCTGTGGGGCTCCTCCCACAGCCTTTCAGGACCATGGGCCCTCTCCCCACAGCAGCCCCCAGAACAGCCTGCTGGGGCACCCATTCCTTCCTAGAGAGGCACACGGGAGGGGCCCAGGCTCTCCCATGGCCTCCAGGCCTGTGAGCTCAGGGCCCTGTCTAAGGTTGGCTCCAGACTGGGGCTCCAGCACTGGGACACCAGATGCAGGGACACCAGGAGGGAGGCCTGTGAGTAGGGAGGCCAGGATGGCCCACCTCGCCCTGGGGGCCCATCCTTCCAGCCAAGGGCACAGCTTGTGAGGTGATCTCTGCCTTCTGGGGCCACCCAGGGACAGAAGTGGAGGAGACCCTGCCCTGCAGGAAGAGGCATGTGCCCCAACACCTCTGGGTGGCACGCAGCTACAGTGTGTGACAGCCGCCAGTAGCTTCCGACTCAGAGCTTGGGGCTAACCTGTGCCGATGCCGGGCCACACCCCAAGGCCTCCCCAGCCCCCAGAGCCAGGTCCAGGCACATGCCCTCCAGTACCATTCAGTCACCAAGTGCCAGCACTGCGGCCCTGTGACCAGGACCTGGCGCAGGACAGGGCAGGCCCTGCTCTAGGGACAGATGGGAGGTGTTTGGGGTTGGGGCAGGTCCCAGCATGTCCCAGGGTCCTCCTGGCCCTCAGTCAGGCAAGCCAGAGTCCAGGGTGGTCTGGCTGAGCAGGGGACCCCTGCCCAGTTCAGGGAGGAGCCACAGGGGGTGCTGGCAGGGTGGAGAGGCCAGGCCTGGGGTGCAGGGCAGCAGCCCCATGGGGTGTTGTGACACCACAGGGTGGATGGTGGGAAGAAGAGGCCGAGAGATGCTACCTGTGGCCCAGGCACCAGCTGGGACTGAGAGGCGGGCAAGGAGGAGGCTCCGCTCTTGGGGCCCAGCCCGCCGGGCGCCTGGGCTGTGCGTCCTGAGTTGGGGCCGGGCTGGAGTGGTTAAGGATCTGCAGACAGCCCCTCCAACTCCTGATTTACAGAGCCCAGCAGGGCTCAGTCACCCCCGCCTGGGGAGGGGGCAGCTACAGGGAGGAGCAGCCTGCTGCCCCAGCCCAAGTGGGCCCCAGGGGAAAGAGGCCACCCTTCCTAACACAGAGGCTGGCCAGAGTGGGGTCTCACTCGGGTCTGCCGGCTGCCAGTCCCCAGCCACTGCTCACAGCGAAGGGCCCCCAGAGTCCTTACAGGGCCACAGTCAGGGATCACTGGGCGCACTTTCAGGCCCCAGGAGGCCCAGCACCCCAGGCTCTGTGGCCTCAGGGCCCCAGTGTCTGTCCTCCAACCCACTGTGCCTGCCTGCATGCCCATGCCCAGGCTCCCTCCCCTTCTGTGCAGACCCCTGTACAGGCCCTTGGGAGGAGACTGGCTCTGTGCTTCGCCGGCCCTCAGCTCCTCTGAACAGGGGCCGCACAGTGTCCTCACACCGCCCTTACTGCCCTGGCTGACAGGAAGCTCAGCACAGCACTGGGTCAACTGTGTGATCCTTCTGCCCCCCATCCGACCTGCCCTGCAGGGCCGGCTCTGCTTTCCTGTCCTCGGGATGTGTGTGTCCCTGGCACAGCCCCCGAGCTTGGAGGGCGCAGTTGGGGCAGCCACCAACCAGCAAGCAGGGCCAGGGGCCGCAGCTTTGGGTTCGGGGTGACATGGAAGGTGGGGGATACTCAGTAGCCTTGCTGATGGTAGCGGTGGGTGCTGAAGGACGATTGCTGTGAAGGTGGGAACCTGGAGGCAGGTGAGGGTCATGAGGCTAAGGTACCTCTTCTGGGTCACCAGTGCCCAGTGGATGGCCAGACCCCACAGCCACCTCTGAGGGTCCCACTGGGGACAGTGAGGCCACCTGCTTGGGCGGGCAGCAAGTGTCTGCCTCGTGGGGACTCTGTCCTTGAAGAAGTGGGGACAGAGGAGGGACCGTGGTCCCCATGGCTACCATCCTGTCTCAGGGTAGCGGCGCTGGGCACCCCCAAGGCTGGGTCAGTCCGGGTCGGGGAGTTCTTGGCCACACCCACAGAAGGGCAGAGGGGGCAGGAGGAGCCCCAGGGAACACCTGCGTGCCACCCCCGGGCTCTGGCCTCACTGTTCCCGCTGGGAAGCACCTGCTGTCCCTTTTAAGAAGCCTGGCACAGCTGGTACAGCAAGGCTGGCCCGACACAGGCCGCGCCGCGCCTGAGCCCCTGGAAAGGCGGCGTGGCCGGCAGACGGGCTGTCCCTGCGCATCTTGGTGAACAGGCCCGGGGGCTTGAAAGATTCCGCGGCAGAAAGGACGGCGACAGAAGCAGCAGCTGCAAGCGAGGCGGTGCCGGCTGGGTCGGCGGGCAGAGACGGCCCAGGCTGCCGCCACCACCTCCACCCCCGCTGCGGGCGCTGCCTCTGCCCAGGGCACGTGTGTGTGCGTGTGTGCGTGCGTGTGTGCGTGCGTGTGCGTGCGTGTGTGTGCGTGGTTTTTACGTGCGAGCCAGCGGCCGTGAGTCCAGGCCCGCGGGTATGTCGGAGCTGCGGGCGGTGAGGCGGAGCACGCGCGCGTGGGTGGGCGCAGCGGCCCTTGGCACCCCAGCTCTGCGCGAAGCTGGCCGCACCCCAGGACAGGAGAGGAGCGGGGAGCTCCCTGGCGCTCCGCGAACAAGGCAGCACGTCTTCACCGCGCCCTGTAGCTCCTCGGGGACTGACGAACTACAAGGCTGGCCCTGGGGACAGCGGCAGGGGTTCAGCTGGCGCCTGGCGACATGGCTCCGTGGGCCGAGGCCCGGCCTTGGTGGCCAAGCCCGTTCTGACACCGCTCGGTGGCTCCTGCGGCGTCCACCTGAGTGCAACTCCTGAGAAGTGATCAGCCTTCTCTGCCGTCTGTTCGGTGGGCAGGAGGGCAGCAGCCAAGGAGCCCCCCGGAAGCCACCCCCGCAGCCCACCTGCAGAGAGGAGGGGCCTGGCGGGGAAGAGGAGGCAGAGCCAGGAGGCTCCGCCCACCGGGAGGCTCCGCCCACCGAGAGAGGCTCCGCCCACCATAAGCTCCGCCCACCTGGAGGCTCCGCCCACCGAGAGAGGCTCCGCCCACCGGGGCGGGGCTGAGCGGCCGCAGTAGGTTCCCGACGTCTAGCCGGGGAAAGGACGGGCACAGCAGCAGCCTGACACCAGTGGGTCATCCCTCCAAGCCGGCCCGACCCAGGCGCACTGGCCCAGGAGTCTGGAGAAACCGGGGGGCGGGGGGGACGAGGAAGAGCCTGCCCCCTGCCACGTAGAGCCGGCACCTGTCCGGAGGCTCGTGGCCACCGTGGACCCTGCCCTCGGGGCGCAGGGCAGTGGGCAGGCGGATTCCCTGGCCTCCTGCCCACCGCCCAGCCCCTCCCTGCAGCCGCCACCGGGACCCGGGCAGGGCAAGGGGGTGCGTGTGCTCGCCCCAGTGCCGGGTGAGGGGGCTCCCAGCCGGGCATCGCCGAGCCGCCGGGCGCCAGGCGGGGGATGGGCCCCTGTCCTCAGCTGCCCGGGCGGGCGGAGGAGGGACCCGCGGCGAGGACGCCAGTCTGCCCATCCCGCCACGCGGGCCTGGCCGGGTGCCCGAGTGCCTCTTCAGCGCAGCCAGGCAGGGCAGGGTGCAGGCACAGCCTCACCTCCTCCTGCGCCTGGCCCACCCCTGCCAGTGGCGCCCAGCACCCCGTGTCCCCCTCCCCAGAGCAGGGCAACACTGCACCAGCTAGAAGGGTCCAGGCCGGCGCGGGGCAGGGGGAGGGCGGATCCCCGTGCAGGGCGGATCCAGGGGCCCAGAGATTGGACGCCAGTGGCCCTCTGGAGGAAGGAATGGGGCTCCTAGGCAACAGCGAGGCTGTTCTTTAGCCCCTCTCCTGCACTGAAGTGCAGAGCTGGGTGGGGACCCAGAGGAGATGTGCGTCCAAGGCCTCCCCACGCAGGACGTTTCTCGCGGGTTCAGTAGACACGTAGGAGCCCAGGGCCCTGCCGCCTTCCTCCCCCTCCCCCACCAACACACTGCTGGTAGAATAGTGCCCTGCCAGCTCCCCAGAAGGTGGCTGCAGCCCACCCCCCACTTGCCGGCAGACTTCCAGGGCTCCCACCACCCCTGCTGCAGTTCTAGGTGGGGCTCACCCTCAGCACTCATGGTCTGCCACCCAACCTGCCTGCCGTCCAGACTCAGCGCCTGTTGAGCCCTCTGTTGTGGGACCACCAGGTGTTCAGCTCCCCCACAAAGCACCCCAAGTCTGGCCAGGCCCATCACGTGTCACATGGCTGTGAGCCCCTCAGGTGCAGGTTGGCGGGCTGACCTTTAGACCCCTACCCCTACTCACAGGGTCTCCAGGCCCTCACACTGAGAGAACCGGACTAGGAGGGCGGCCCAGGCCGACCTCTGCCCCTGCTCCTCTGCATGACCTCAGGCCCACCCTGGCCCAGAACCAAGGCCAAGGACCCCACAGGCCCTTCCCTGCGCTGGGGCTCCGGGGTCGTGGGACAGCAGTGGTCCTCCCGGGGAGCCCATCCCATGCTCACTGGCGTCTGGCAGCGCACGCCCCGCACGGCAGGCCAGCAACACAGGAAGGCGCACAGAGCTGGCCAGCGGGCAGCCCGCCAGGGACACCCGGCCACGCTGGGGGCGAGGGCCGCCAGCCACATAAACTGCCGCCACCCAGTTCACTGGGGACAGGACTCCTGCTGGCTCCCAAGACAGTGTCCCCACAGGGGTTGCTCAACATGCTGTGAAACGGGCTTGAGCTCCACCCTGCCCGCTGAGCGCGGACACACACAGCTGGGACGGGGCCCTCGGGCAGGACCAGCACGTGGAAGGGTCCTTTCTTGTTCCTGAGGGTCCCCAGCGCCGCCCACTGGCCCTGCGGAAGCAGTACCACCCAGAACACTGCTGTCTTTCTGTTGGGGTTTTGTTGTTGCTGCTGTTCTTATTTATTGTTTGTTTGCTTGTTTGAGATAGCATCTTGCTATGCAGTTCAGGCTGGTCTTAAATGCACTATGTGGCCCAGGCTGGCCTCAAACTTGTGGCGATCCTCCTGTCTCAGCCTCCTGGGTGCTGGGATGACAGGCACCATGCCCAGCGTGAAGGCTTTCTCTCCTGCTGCCTCAAGGAAGCAGGAAGGGCCCTGGCTGCCCAGAAGCACAGAAGCCATCTGGGAAGTCATCCAGGTCCCCTGGTCCTGTCTTCCTGTCACCACAGGGCCAGGCCACCATCATGTGCCCCACCGCTTTCTCCTCCCTCTCCTGTCATTCACCCTTCCCCCCTCTGTCTGCAGGATCTGAGGCTCTCTCCACCCCACCCACCACCGGCACCCCACAAATACCCACTGGCTGTGAACACCCCTCCAGACCCCACCAGGGCGGGAGGCTGAGGCAGGGAAGTGCGTCATGCAGCCGGGCTCGGCTGCGCTCCAGGGCCCGTCCCTGTGGCCAGGGCAGCAGAAGCCGCACTGTGTCCCCTGTGTATTCTGCTGGCCAGCAGGGCAGCACCCCACCTCAGCCCTGCCCTGAGCAGCAGCAGGGGACCAGCTGGGCCAAGTACACAGCCCTGGGGACAGAGCACCGGCTGCACAGAGCCTCGGGCCCCTCAGGAGCCCCCTCACCAGGTGTCAGGGGGAGGGGACAGTTGGTCCCCCAAGCCTGGCTTGCTGCCTGCGAACAGGACTGGTGACGCCACCCTCTGCCGCAGCGCTCAAGGACAGGGAGTGGACACACTGCTCACTGTATTAAAAGTGTCCCCACTGCAGAAGTGGTGGCACATACCTGTCATCCCAGCACTTGGGAGGCTGAGGCAGCAGCATCTGGGGAGCTTACAGCCAGTCTGGGTTACACAGTAGGCTGGAGGCCAGCCCTGACTACTCAGTGGGAGGCCTTGCCCCAAAGAAGGAGAAAGAGGAGGAGGGGGGAGAGGAGCAGAGAAGAGAGCCCAGCAGGCCTCCCGCACCCCAAGTCCAGCCCCAGCCACCCCAGTGGATCCAGCCACATTCTCAATGTGTCCTGCTGGTCTGCTGGTCCCTCCTCGGGGTCATCGCACATCGTTATGCAGCCCCAGGCCGGAGGCTCAGAGGCTGACAGCCCTCTGTCCAGGACAGACACCACCCGCCCACCCGGGCTGGCACTTCCTGTGCTGAGCGGCGTGGCTGGGTGAGGTTTAGTGGACCGAGCGCATGGACAGTGTAGCCACGTCCTCTGTGTCACACATCTCCTAGTGGACAATCGCAGATACTCGAGTTTGTGTATAAAGGGGGTTAGGACAATTTAATAGCTCATAAAATTTTATAGTCCCGGTTGAAATCAAGTGATAACTCTGGCTGCACAGCCATCCCTTGCTAACTACTACATGTGTGTTTTTTCTCCCAGTTATCAGAAAACTAGCACCTGCCCTGAGGTGAGGAGTAGGTCTACTTTTCCAGGACAGAGGTGAGCAGCAGGCTCTCCTGCCTCGCCCTCTTCCCACGACGCCATGCTCTCAGCCAGCAGGGCTTCTGCTGAGCCAACGCCAAATACCAAAGAAGGCCCTGGGCCCCAGAGGGCATCGGGTCTGTCGGCGCCAAGGCCAGCAAA
>NW_004524699.1:2462215-2475915 GCF_000260255.1 Octodon degus | reverse complement strand
TCTGGGAAGAGCAGCTGTCCCAAAGGCTTCTGGGAAGAGCAGCTGTCCCAAAGGCTTCTGGGAAGAGGTGGGGGTTCCAAAGGCTTCTGGGAGGAAGCAGTCCTCCCAAAGCTTCTGGGCAGAGCAGTCCTCCCAAAGGCTTCTGGGAGGAAATGGAGCTCTAACAGGGTTACAGGGAAGAGTCGGGTGGATGGAATGGTAGCAGAGCCATGTGCTGGCTGCGCTTCACACCAGGATGTCAGCCAACCCGAGAGAGCCTCCATTTCCCAACTCTCGGTGGGAACTGTGTTTGTTGGCAGCCCCAGGGACTGAACCCAGGGCTCTGCGCTGAGCTACATTCCCCAGCCCTGTTTCATTCTGAGAGTCCTGCTAAGTCGCCTGGGCTGGGCTTGAATTTATCATTCTCCTGCCTTGGCCTCCCAAGGCGCTGTAATTAGGAGGTTTGAGAGCCACTTCGAGCCTACATGTCAGGGTCAGTGTGAAGATAAAATAAGGTCATGTGCACACGGCACAAAACAGACCCTGAGGGAAATGGCCCAGTGGCTGCACTCCTAGTAATGTGCCCAGAGGACTGACAACAGGATCTGAAACAAACCCAGGTGTATACAGGCTCACAGCCACGTTTTTCACAATGATTCAAAGGTAGGACAACCCAGGAATCCATCAAATGGCCTGTCTACGGTATGGAATATTATATAGCCATGAAAAGGAGCAGGACAGTGGCACACACTCCAGCAAGAGGACCTGGAAAGAACCAGACACAGAATTCCACAGTGTGTGGTTCCGTTGCTGTGAAGTAACCAGAGCTACAGGGACAAGGCAGACAAACGACTTCTGGGTCTGGGGCAGGGGGCAGGTGAGGAGTGACTGCTCTGTGGTTTCTTCTGGGGTAGTGACGGTTTCCTAGATGAAGACCAAGGTGTGGTCACACCGTAAGCGAGCGTCCCGGACGCCACCACCACATGCACCTTGACGTGATGAGCGCAGGCACGTGAATTCCTCTTAATGAAGGGGTTCGTGCTGAAGAATGGGGCTCAGGGGCCTCCCAGCCCCAGGCTAGGCAGGGCTTGCTCTGTGACACAGCCCCTTGGGGCAGGGTTTGGGGCGCCACCTGATGGGCTGCAGGGAGGCTGCGATCCCGCTGGGGGTAACCACGGGAGGGGAATTGCGGACCACACAGAGGTGCTCTCGGGGTGGGCTGAGGATTCCAGGGACCCACCCCAGAGGCCAGCTGCTGCCCCCCACGTAAGACCGCACAGCGGCACCGACGCGCAGGCCCAGCACGCCCATGCAGGGCCACAGTGAGCCCGCTCCCAGCCCCTCCTCAGCACCTCTCCCCCAGAGTCCCAGCCAACCAGCACCACCTGACCCTCCTCCTGGGCTCTCACCCCCCACGGGTAAAGGATCAAAAGCGCCCGCCAGACCTTTGCCTCCTGCCATGGGTGAGGCAACACCATCCTTGGGACAGACGGACAGACGGATGGATAGACAGGGCCATGAGCCAGGTTCCCATCTGCAGGCTGAGCCAAGGACAAACCTCATGACACGTGACACTGGAACCTTCAGAACTGACAACAGCCAGCTCTGCAGCCATGGCCCTTGGCCCTGTTACAGAGCCACGCACTGCCCCGTGGCCTGGGCCAGCACTTGTGTCCCACAGGCTTTGGTCTGTGGCTCTGCAGGGCCCCCGGGGAAGGCGAAGCCTGTCTGCTGGAGTTGCACTGCAGAGTCCTGGATCCCATAGCCCACGTCTAATGGGTGATGGCGGGGTCCACGTGGACCAGAGCCCAGGGTGACCCCAACCTCGCTCCTTAGAGATTTCAGCCCTGCTTGGATCACTCATGCTCTTAAGATGGGGGGGGCCCAGGGTCCTGCGTGAACCAAGTCCCTGCCACCATTGTCTGCGAGAATGTGACCGAGGATGCCATGGTGCTCTGCCCTGGGGCTCCAACTCCCCTGCCGTGCAGGCCATGAGGAGTAATCAAATCTGAGCCGACAGGAGGGGAGGGGGGCACAAAGGAGCATCCAGGGGAGCCTCCGCAGTCGGCCGTCCGTGGCGCTCTCTCTCTCTCTCTCTCTCTCTCTCTCTCTCTCTCTCTCTCTGTTTTCTACAAGAAGCCCCAAATAACACCGTTCTATTATTCTATGTTTCGTAGACACCAATTATTGTGTCACACATCGCCACTCCACAGCCACCCATGGAAGGGCGTCACCGTGCCCAGGAGCCGCAGGCGGGTCCCCTCCGCGTTACCCTGGCCACGCCATCGCTCGTGGGGCCGTCGTCCGGCCAAGCGGCCACCACTGCCGTCAGTCAGCCACCGCCCCTTGGCCGCAGCCCTCTGCCCAGCAGGCTCCACGGCTGACCCCTTCATCACAGTTAGACCCACGCCGCACGGCTTCCTGTTCTCAGAAGCAGCAAGAAAAATGGACCAATAAGCCAGTAAATCCCGGTGACCGAGCACAGAGCGTAATAACCACAGCGCGGGCCGTGCGAGTCCAGACAGACAGATTAGCGGGCGTCACCGGCTCTGGGTGACATGGAAAGGGCATGGGGAGACCTCACGCTGAAGGAGAGAGGGCCACACTCTCGTGGAGTGGAAGATGCCGCCAACTAGGACCCTGGCCGGGGCCTTCAGGGCAGTGTGAACTCCAAACCCCCAGGACGTCCGGGGAATGCTCTGGGGACACGGCGAGAGCCACACAGGCAAGGAGGACGGCAACCCTGCCTGCTCTTGCCTGGGAGGAGGCACCCGGGTGTGGGCGACGTGGGTGCAGACCCCTGCGGGAGCAGGCAGGGTGTGCGGTGATGCTGGGAATGGCGCTCGGCACGGTCACAGCCAGCTGAGGTCCTGGCAGCTCTGGGTAGGAGTCACAGGGAGGTGACCTTAGGGCTACCCCAGAGCCTGGGGGCTGGCTGCCTGTGCGTGGCTGCAGAGGGGACGTTATAAGTGGCCCAGTGACCAGCTGGGCTGAGATCCACCCCAGACCTCCCAGGCTCGGGCTCACAGGACACCTCCACCCCCCCCCCCCCCCGTTGGCTTTGTTGGGGCCCGGCCGGGGTTGCAACCCGGGCCTTGGGGGCAGTGACACCCAGCCGGGCCCAGCTCCCACAGGAGGCTCCAGCACAGGGCCCCTGAGCCTGCCAGGCCACTCTAAGACAAAACTGTGGCAGACGTGGCCCAGGGACACCGGCTTTCCTTTGAGCCCACATCCTCCTCTGGGAATCTCAGTCAAACTGACTTAATCTGGCTTTCTGTGTGTGCTTTGGCGGCACAGGTATTCAAAAGACCTCATTCAAAAATGATTTCTCTGAGTACAGGGACTTTGGAGCCGGAGACAACGCTCACGGCCCAGGCCTGCTGGGCACCCTGCCCCTCCAGCCCTCCAGGGCCACTGACAGCAAGACAGGTGAGCCGCCGGCCTGAGCGCTCCCTGCGTCTCCTCTTGTCCCTGCAGGGGCTGGCCCTGGGAGCCAGCAGGCCTCCCGCAGCGCGCGTCAGAGGCTCGCTCGCTGGGCAAGGGCCAGCCTGGGTTTTGTGCGCTCACTGCTCTACACGTGGTCCCCCCGGGCTGGGGTGGCCCTAGCAAAGCTGGGGCGTCTAAAGGACACCCAGGCACGTGACCCCGCTTGCCTAGCACAGGCGCAGGCGGGGTAAGTGTGTAACCGTGACGGGCGGGCCGTGGAGAGAGAGGCGCTGAAGACGCCAG
Organism: Octodon degus; assembly: GCF_000260255.1. Lineage (NCBI taxonomy): Eukaryota > Metazoa > Chordata > Mammalia > Rodentia > Octodontidae > Octodon > Octodon degus. The sequence goes on along the minus strand of NW_004524699.1, from coordinate 2,472,207 downwards.
GGGCTCTTGCTGTCCTGCGCTCTGTCTGCTCCATGCCGCCCGCTGCTGCTTCTGATGCCTTGCACCCCGCATTCTTTAACCTGGGGACCTCACTCTCGAAATCTCCTTGCCCCCACCCAGCAGACCAAAGTATACTTTTTTTTTAACTTTTTTTTAAATTTTTTTTTAAATTTTATTTATTTGTGTGTGTGTGTGTGTGTGTGTGTGTGTGTGTGTGTGTGTGTGTGTGTGTGGCCAGCTCAGCCCACCAGGGGGCGGGGCTGGCTGGCATGTGGTGCTGGGGGATTGAACCGCGGTCCCTGTGCTTTGCCAAGCTTGTTCCAAGTAGGTGCTTTAGACCACTGAGCCATCTCTCCAGCCCCCAAAGTATACTTTCTTAACTTAAACATTTCCTGTATTTTTCAACAAGCCTCAAACAGTGATTTTTCTCAAATTACGTGTCAGGTGAGTACCGGCTTTGTGACTTCCACCGCCAGCAGCAAGCGAGGGCCACAGGGCTGTCTGGTGGCTGCACCGCCAACAAAGCTCCCGGGATGTTCCCACTGCTAGTGCCCAGCCGCGCCCCAGACACAGACAGGCTGGCCTGAGGGGGGTGGGCAGGGTCACGTGAGATCCACCACGGCGAAGGGGGCACCTCTGGCCAGCTGGGGAAGTGACCGGAGGGCCCTGGCCCGGCCTTCCTCACAGCGCATGAGAACGCCCAAGAGGTGCCCACTGCTGCCTCTGTTCTGCCCAGTTCATGGCCCAGGGACCCAAAGGACACCCCAATCCCTCTGAGGGAGTAAGGGTCACAGGTGGCCAGTCTAGTACACCCACGGAGCGACACACTTTGAAGAAGCCCGAGTGTAAGTGGCTGGGTGTCATTAGGGCCACGAAAAGACGCAGGGATTGGGGTGAGGACCGGGGCTGTTGGTGGCAAAGGGGAAGCAGAGGAGGTGTCGCTGGCCTGAGGCCAGAGCCGGCAGAGGTGGAGGGGTAGTCACCTGCAGGAAGTGGGGCACCTGTACCCCCAGGGGTCCCTGTGCCTCCACTAGGCTGTGGAGGATCAAGCAGGCAGCAGCCCATCCCCTCCCACGTGTCCACGGCCAGTGAATCCTCAGGGAGATGTGTCCCTGGCAGAGTCCCACCTGGCAGTCTGAGCAGGCCTCTGTCCCCCAAGGGCCCCCACTGGCCCGTCCCCCGGCCAGGGAGGGCCGGAAGGTGGCTGGCTGGTGGAAGAGCTCCACGGGAGGTCCCCCCAAGAGCCCTACCACGGCAGCAGGGTCTGTGGGGGGAGGTCCCCCCAAGAGCCCTACCACGGCTCAGCAACCAGCGGCAGCTCCAGGCCCAGCAAGGGACCGAGGGGTGGAGAGACGGGCAGCCCGGGCGCTACCCTGCTGATCACAGGAGCTCGGCGTGGCTGGCTTCCCTGTCCCCCACTGCCACCTCTGCCACAGCGTCTTCGTGGGCAGTGAAGCCCCGTGCTGTCCTCCGCCGGGGGCTGTGGCTGAGTGCTCGCCACCGCCCACCACCCCGTCCCCTCTGTGCTGACGCCTCTCCGTGCCCAGAGCCCAGGCCTCCTGGGTCCAGCGTGGGCCGCTGAGGGTCATGGCACTGTGGCACCGCTTTCTGCTAGCCAGCACAGCCAGGGCTGGGTCCCCTTCCCAAGGACAGCGGCTGCGTCGGGTTCCAACAAAACCTGCACTGCCCGGAGCCCGTGTGCTGGTGTCACAGGGGACGCAGGCCTCAGCTCCTAGCTGTCCACCCTGGCGGGTGGGGCCTCCGTAAGGGGGTGACAGAAGGCTCCGCGGCTCCTCACGCCCCACCCTTGAGGCAGCCTGAGGGGATGGGGGACAGGTGGACAGGAGGCCGCTTACTGCCCTGCACCTCCGCCGCCCACAGAGAGGCGATCACTCAGGCCGCGATAGGATCGCCGCGGGACAGCCGGAAATTGGAGTGTCCCAGATGTTTGATGGTGGCAGCGGGCGCTTGGCGGCCGCAGGACATTAGAGCCCGGCGTAATGGCCTCATTCAAGTCCCCTCGCAGCCCGTGACCTTGCTCAGCTCCACAGCCGCGTGCTGCTTTAATGACAAATCAGGAGTTAGGGAAATGGCCACTGCTGAGGAGAGGGCAGGGCTGGCGGGGAGGGCATTGTCTCTGCTGTGTGTCTCTCCGTCCACGGCGGCCGTGGCCTCCTGCCCATCACCAGCAGCTCAGGGCCCTGCTGAGGGTTTGGGTGAGCCCCTCCTATCTGTCCCCTGTCCTCACAGCACCCCCCATGACCCTGGGCCCCCACTCACCCGAGGCCAGCAGTCCCTGCCCTCTAGGCTGGGGAGGCGCTCTGCTCCTCCCTCAGGGGGCCTGCCAGGCATCTGCAGCCACCCTTACACCCAGAGCTCTGCCGCCCCTGGCGGAGCCCAGCCTTGAGCAGGGCCGTTGCCCGCTGGGCACCCTGGCCACCTCCTCCAGTGCTGCACCATCACCCACAGAGCCGGACTGAGGCCCAGCCTTGGGGTGGCGAGTGGTGAAGGAAGGAACTGGGGCCCTCCCAGCTCCTCCCCTGCAGAGCCCAGCTGGTGGTGGCCACCAGGGGCCACCTGCACCACGCTGCCTGGAACCTCGACTGCAGGCTTTGGAGCAAGCTGCCCAAGCTTCCCTGCTCCGTGACTGGCCTGGCAGGGCCCTCTCAGCTGGTCGTCTTCCTCGGGGGAGACCGACCCCAGCAGGGGTGACGCTGGGTTCCCAGCAGCCCCAGGTGGGATGCCAGGCCGGGGCCCAGAGGCACTGGGAGTTGAGTGACCCTCACAGGTCACTGGGCACCCCGGTGGTACAGCCAGGACATCCTGGAGCTGTCTCCACCAAAATCTGGAAGCCACGGCCTCTGCCACAGCCTCAGCAGGCCCCAGGCCTCAGGTGCTTGACAGCGCTCCGCTACAGGCCATGCTGGTCCACAGTGCCTGGCGAGGGAGGCCTCCGTGGACTGCAGCCTTGCTGGCCACGCACTGTCCCTGGGGCTGGCCTGTGGGGCAGAACCAGACAGGGCTGGAAATCCCAGTGGCAAGGAGAGTCCCAGGGTCCCTCATGGTGGACAAAGATCCCACCCGCTGGGGGCCATGAGGAGGTGTCCAAAGCAGGGTCTGAGAGGGAGCCGTAGGGACCAGCATGGGGCCGCGTGTAGCTGAGATGGGCTGGGGGCAGGGAGCAGGGCAGCCGGGACAGGCAACTGTGGGCCCGGGCCTGCTCCTCCCTGAGGTCGCTGGTGCAGGGCCTCACGCCTCGCGCTGGGCTCAGCTGGCGACAAGCTCTCTGTGGAGTCCCCGGGGCAGACGTCTGGTCCAGTGACATCCTGTGGCAGCAGGTAACAGCGCCGATCTGCCTATACATCCATAAAAAGCCGGCACCTGGGGCTGGGGAGACAGCTCCGTGGAATAAGTGCTTGCCTGGCAAGCACAAGGTCCTGAGTTTGATCCCTGGTACTGGAAAACAAAACAAAACAAAACAAAACAAAAAAGCTGGCAACCGTGCCTGCTCCTGGGGCCACATGCCCTGACTGTCCCCAGAGCTGAGAGTTCTGAGCCCGGCAAGAGATGCATTCCCAGCTTCTCCAAGGCTGGGCCGGAAGGGCCCATTGAGCCCAGGCGTTGAAGGCCAACCCAGGCAGCACCTCGAGGCCCCACTAAAGGACCAGAAGGCTGGGGCCGTGGCCCAGAGGGAGAGTCCTGGGCTCCGAGGCACAAGCCCTGGGTGCCCTTCTTCCTACAGAGCAGAGGAGGAGAAGGATGAGAAGAGAGGAGGGAGAGGAGGATGGGCCTCCTCCTGGTGCCCCAGACATCGTCTGTGTGGCCAGCGCAGCTCAAGCAGCACCAGGCGAGGCCCCAGGACCTCAGATGTCACCGCCTGGAGCGGTCAGCCGGGCCAGCCGCAGGCCCTGCGCCAGCCCAACCCTCCCGTTCCTCTGGGTCCTGGTGCCACAGCTCCCTCGAGGGCCTCCCATGACGGGCTCAGCGCCACTCCGCGCTGCCAAGGGTGGGGCTGGCCCTGGCGGGGGTCAGGACTGGACTGCCCCAACTCCGGCCCGGCCCATCCTCCCTCCTCTGCGCCCTGGGCACACACGGGGCCCCAGCGCAGCCACAGGCAGAGGGCCACAGCCTCCACCAACCACGCGCTCAGACCTGGGGTCGATGTGCCAGACACCTTTCCCTGTGGACGTGACAGGAAGCCCGTGGAAACCACGTGTCACAGCCCCGCAGGGGGGTGGGGTCACCCAGGTATTCCCCAACTCTCTCCTTCCGGAGCCAGGGAGACCCATCAGCACGGGGCAAAAGAATGCGTCTCTCTAATGCCCACCTTCTCCACGCAGGCACCATAAATATGCAGAGATGAGATCGCGGGCAGCGCCGCCGGTGTGAGTGATGTCATCCCGGGGCGTTGCCTAGCAACCCCACCAACCTTTCGGAGGCTCGCGTCTTGAGTGGGGCCGAGTCACATTCGTGCAGCTCAGTTAATCAGCTTCCTGGCAACTCAGCCGAGATGGTCTCATTTTATTCATGATTATTTTATGTGAAACGCACTTTTAACTCTAAGAGAACACAAAGATTTAATTCAAAACCCACTATGGCTTGATGTTTCCAGGGCGCCGTTAGCACAGCGTCCCCCGGGTAACCATGACGACACCCGGGTAGTTAGTATATATGGCATGCTGTATTAATACGGAGCTGGCTGGCTCCCAATCAGCGCCGATTACCGCGTGTTATTACTGGAGTAATTACCTGCACTAACAGGCAAATTGAACTAAATGGTCAATTGAAGCAAAGTGAATGGCTTTTTATTCTAGTCCCTAAATAATGCATCTGCTTGGCTGAGTCGTTCAAGGTAAATAAAACTCTTAATTGAAGGCTTTGCCACCCGCCCCTCCCTGGGCAAGGCACAGGGCCCACTGCTCCTGGGCTCTAGAGCCCGGGCACCGCCAGGGCACCTGCCCCCTGCCAGCCTCCGGCTCTGTCCCCAGGTCCCTGGAGCGAGCTCCCGGCCCGAGACGCGGCTGCTCCAGCGGAGGCCTTCGGGTCTATGTGACACACGTGTCTCCCAAGGGACACTCATCCCCCTTCCCCCCGGAGGGCACGGAACTTTCCAGAGGAGGGCAGAGGGCAAAAGGCAACAGCCTTCCGCCCAGGGATATTTTCTTGCCCCTTGGGTAGGTGGGGCAGAATCGAATCTCTGGCTTCCTGTCGCAGGATGTGAGGGGGAGGGAGGTCAGATGTCACTTCTGCCTTATTAATTGCGCGTTTCTGAAATTCCATAAACCAAGAAGATCTCCAGACAGGAAGTTGCGCTGGACCTCTCGGAGAGACCACACATTCCATCCGCAGCGCCTGCGCTGGCTCCGGGAGGGCAGAGTGGAGGCCTCGCCCGGGTGGCCAGGTGCCCAGGGCAGGAGGAAGTGGGTGAACGGCCCAGCCCTGTCCCACCCTCAAGACAGAGGCCGCGCTGGGCCATGGCGCAGGATCCTCGCTGGACTCCTCTGGGGCACCACAGCCAGGGCCAGGCTGGGCAGACGCTGAAGACACGATGGGCTCCAGGGCCAGAGCGGGGACCTACGCAGGCCTCCCGCAGGGACATGTTTCAACTCAAGCCTGGGGTCACCCAGGGAGGACCAGGGCAGCCGGGGACAGAAGGCGCAGAGTCCGAGGGTGAACAGAGGGCCACTTCCGCTGCCCAGGATTCAGGAGGCTGAGGCAGGCGGATCACCACAAGTTCAAGGCGACCCTGGGCTCTGGAGCAAATTCAAGGCCAGCCTGAACTTCAAAGCTAGACTCTGTCTCAAAAAGCAAAAAGAAAGAAGGAAGTGGCAGAGACAAGAGAAGAAGATTTCAAATAACAGTGTTTAATATCCCGCAAAGAAATCAGCAAAAACCTACAGTCCCCAGAAGTGACCGAGAGCCGGGGCGCAGCTCAGGGGTAGGGGCCTGGGCTTCCACCCAGTACAATCAATTGGTATTTGTAAAAGGAAAATGATTCCGTCAGCCTTCTGGTGGCTGAGGCCCAGAACTCAATGCTCCAGAAGAAAGGAGGAGCGGCCTGAGCAGGGGGGGGGGCGGTGGCACACGCCTGTAATCCCAGCGCTCGGGAGGGAGGCTGAGACAGGAGGAGCCTTGTGAGCGCAAGGCCGGCCTAGGCTACAAAGTCAGCCCACCTGGCCTGCATAGTGAGATCCTATCTCAAATAGACCAAAAAAAGAGGCTTGATTTGCTCGTGGGTTCAGTGCGATCCGCCAGGCCCAAGGAGGCGTCATGGCTTCAGAAGGCTGCGGCGCAGTAAAGCCGCCCAGGTCCCGGGGGCCAGGAGGCGCCAGGAAGGACCCGGCACGCAGCCAGCCCTCGCCTCCAGCTCGCGCAGACACTCCAGGGGCCAGTGCCACAGCCCGCTAGGCCTCCCTTAACCCAAGGAAGGCGACCGGTCAGGACCAGTGGTCACACACACACCTGACACCTAAACTGTGTGAAATTAATTGAAACGGGGAAATTCTTTTTTTTTTTTTTTTTTTTTTTGCAGAACCGGGATCGAACTCAGACCCTTGTGCTTGCCACGGAAGCGCTTATTCCGCTGAGCCATCTCCCCGTCGAAATGGGGAAATTTTTAAGAATAAATAAACCAAGGGCCAGCCAGATAGCTCAGCGGAGCAAAACGCCTGCTTAGGCAAAGCGCAGCAGCCAATAACCCCAGCGAGCTGCGCTGGCGCTGCCCCCGGGGCACGCGGAGACAACAACTGAGACCCGGCGGCATGGGGGCGCCGTAATCCCAGCGCTTGGGAGGCTGAAAACGGGAGAATCACTGCAAGTGCGGTCTACGTACTGAGACCCTGGAGACCCTGTAGGTGGCACACACCTGTAATCCCAGCACTCGGGAGGCTGAAGCAACAGGATCACCTCGAGTCCAAGCTGCGCAGTGCGACCCTGGACCAAATACACATGTATGTGCAGGAAGGCACGGATCAGCGATTCCTGGCAGGCCTCCCTCTCGGGAGGCTGAGGCAGGAGGGTCACTGCAAGGTCGAGACCAGCATGCAGTGCATTGTGAAACTGTTTCTAAAAGGCCAAAAACAAAGTCGACAACAATTACGGAGAATTGAACGAGGTAGTTGGATTCGAAAATGACATAGAAAATACATTTCTATACAACAGAAGCGAATGAAGAGGAGCCGGGGAGATGGCTCAGTGGAATAAGCGCTTCCCTGGCAAGCGCAAGGGCCTGAGTTCAATCCCTGGTTCCACAAAAAAAAAAAAAAGAAAGAAAAGAAAAGAAGTGAATGAAGGGTTTTTTGGTTTTTGGTTTTTTTGTTTTTGTTTTTTTTTTTTCTTTTGACGGAACTGGGGATTGAACTCAGGCCCTTTGTGCTTGCCAGGGAAGCACTTATTCTACCAACAGAAGTGAATGAGCACACAGGAAAGTGTGGCCGGGAGTAGCTCGGTGGAAGAGCACTTGCATGGCATGTCTGAGGCCCTGGATCCCATCCTCAACGTCACAGATTAAATGACACCACCTACAACATGAAGAGATACTCGGCTGGGCGTGGTGACATGAGTGTAATCCCAGCACTCGGGAGGCTGAGGCAGGAGGGTCACCACAAGTTTGAGGCCATCTCAGACTCTGTGGTGAGTTTCAAAGCCAAGCTGAGCTATAGAGCAAGACCCTGTTTGGAAACAAAAAATAAAAATTAGGGAATGTCTCCAGGGTGCTCAGGGTCACGACTAGATCAGACTCGTAGTGATCCTCCTGTTTACAGCCTCCCAAGAGCTGGGATTACAGGCGTGCGCCACCACGCCCAGTCTCACTTGCCATCTCAGCACGCCCCAGCAGTGGGGCCAGCACAGCAAACCCAGGGATTGAACCCCTGGCCCCTGCGCCTGCTTGCGGGCACTTAAATCAGCTGAGCTATTTAGCTGGCCCTGGAAAAAATTTTTGAAGGACACAAAATGCCTAGAAATAGATCTAATAGAAAATGAGCCAAACCTCTAGGGAAAAAAAGTAACTTTATTAATTTTTAGAAATCTTTGGGGCTGGTGAGATGGCTCAGTGGTCTAAAGCACCTACTTAGAACAAGCTAAGCTAAGCAAAGCACAGAGACCGCGGTTCAATCCCCCAGCACCACATGCCAGCCAGCCCCGCCCCCTGGTGGGCTGAGCTGGCCAAACACACAAAATAAATGAATAAATAATTTAAAAAAAAAAAGAAAAATGTATTATTAAAAAAAAAAAAAAAAGAAATCTTTTGGGGCTGGAGGAGATGGCCCAGTAGAATAAACGCTTGCCTGGCAAGCGCAAGGGCCTGAGTTCAATCCCCAGTTCTGCAAAAAAAAAAAAAATCTTTCATTTATTTATTTGGTGCAGGGTCCTAGGCAGCTCAGACTCCTAGTGACCCTCCCGTGTCAGCCTCTCCAGTGCTGGGATTATAAACATGTGCCACCACACCCGGTTTCCGTGGCTAGCTCCACACGGGGCCAGCATGGTACGAGGTACTGGGGATTGAACCCAGGCAGGCGCTTAGACCTGGGTATAGGCTGAGCTATCTCCCCGGCCCTGTAACTTTATTAATAGGTGTTAATATAGACCTAAATAAGTGGGGGGCACGGGTCAGGTTCACGGTCCAGCAGACTCAACAGTGAAGATGTTCTCTCTCTCTCTCTCTCTCTCTCTCTCTCTCTCTCTCTCTCTCTCTCAGGTTCTCCCTGTGTAGCCCAAGCTGGCCTCCAACGCGTGGTGACCCTCCTGCCTCAGCCTCCCGAGCGCTGCGAGGCCAGGCGTGCACCACCACACCCAGCTTAGTCAGGCTTACTGAGATATAATTCTCTATAGTCAAAGCCACCCTTTTGACACAGAGCCTGTACACTCTGGCAGGCCGCACGGTCACGGGCGGCCCCCATGGTCCAGGGCCGAGTAACGCCCGCTCCCAAAGCCCCCAGGCTTGTCTAGTGGGTGGCAGCCCACTCGGCCCAGGCACGTGTCTCTCCCCACAGGGGCCACCACGGCGTCCCTGCTCCCCTCAGCGGTGCCTCAGCTTGCAGCCGCCCTGACTCCTCAGCAGCGCTTAGCATGGTCAAGTTGGTGCTCCGCTCCGCTTTGCGTCTCGTAGGGCCGGGGATGGAGGGCAACCTGGTGCGCTGCACGCGCCCTCCCCGAGCCACCCCCCGCCTTCGCGGCAGAGACGTGGCTACCTCGTGCAGCGTGTCACCACCTGACCGTGACGTGGCCTTGTGGCCTTGCTTGGCTTCCATATATATTATTTGACGAAGTGTCTTTTGGGTTTTTTGTGGAACCGGGGGCTGAACTCAGGCCCTTATGCTTGCCAGGGAGGCGCTTATTCCACTGAGCCATCTCCCCGGCCCTGATGAAGCGTTTCAAATATTTTGTCTCCTTTTTATTTGGCTTGTTTACCGCTTTGAGAGGGTTTCTTTGTTTTGTTTTTGTTTTGAGACAGGGTCGCACTGTAGTAGTCCAGGCTGGCCTTGAACTCATATGTAGCCCGGGCTGGCGTCAGCCTCACGGAGACCGTCCTGCTTCAGCCTCCTGCGTGCTGGGATGATAGATGGGAGCCACCACACTGGCTTAAAGCTTTGAGCTTTGAGAGTGTTTACTACATTCTGGATATAAACTCTTTAATCAGATGTTTGAATTTTTACGATATTTTCTTCAAATCTGTAAATTGTCCTTCCATGTAATTTTTTAATAAAGTCTGATTTATCACATTTTAAATGAATTATGACTTCTGTTGTAAGATAAGCCTTCCCAAAACCAAGGGCGCAGAGATTCTTTTCTAGAAGTTTTATGTTCTTAAATGATAAGCTCATTCCTCCTGCCTCAACTGCTTCTCCCTCACCTCCTCCTCCCCTCCTCCGCTCCTCCCGCCCGCTCCTCTCTCACCCACATGTGGGAAGAGAATGACCTAGCGAGAGAGAGAGAGACAGAGAGAGAGAGACAGAGAGAGAGAGACAGAGAGAGAGAGAGAGAGAGAGAGA
>NW_004524699.1:2460593-2461554 GCF_000260255.1 Octodon degus | reverse complement strand
GCCCCTCCTCCCCCTCGTCCTCCTCCTCTTCTTCCTTCCTCCTCCACTTTCTCCTCCACCTCCTCTTGTTTTCTTGCTTTTTTAAAATGTATTTTAGTACAGGGTCTACGGGGTCTCCCTACGTAGATCGGAGTCGTAGTGACCCTCCTGTTTTCGGTCTCCCAAGCCTGGGATTACAGGCGCACGCCACCGCGCCCAGTCTCAATCGCTGCCTCAGCGTGCCCGGGGCGGGCCGGCTCAGCATGCCAGGAATCGTGTTTTCTTTCTTCACGCGTGTGTGTCAATGTCCAAATGTTACAAAATCATCTGTTTGAAAGACTATGTTTAGCCAGGAGGGATGGCACTCTCCGAGGCTGAAGCAGGAAGATCTCAAATTCAAGTGCCAGGCAATTTTGCAAGGTCCTGTCTCAAAAGTAAGAAAATAAGAAATTTTCTTTTAAAAAAGTAAAAAATAAGAAAATAAGAAAAAAAAAATTAAGCCCGGTATAGCTCAGCAGCTTAAGCACCTGCCTGACCTGCCTGACAAGCACAATGTCCAGAGTCCCATCCCTGGTACCACAAAAAAAAGTAAAAATGGGAAAAGATGTAGCTCCATAGTCCTGGCTCCCATTCCTGCTGCCAATAAGAAAAACACAAAGTTAGAAAGACTGTCCTTCCATTTTTTAATTTTTTCTTTTTTTAAAAATTTTTTATTTTTTTATACCACATCAGACTAAGCCAGGAATCAGCAACAATGCGTTCACTTCTGAACTCCCAGCACATCGTCCGGCACGCCATGGTGCTGGCCTTTCAGACTGAAGTAGTCAGCAAACACCACGTAAGCACCCACGTAAGCACCCACGTAAGCCCCCACCTAAGCCCCCACCTAAGCGCCCACGTAAGCGCCCACGTAAGCCCCCACCTAAGCCCCCACCTAAGCGCCCACGTAAGCGCCCACGTAAGCCCCCACCTAAGCGCCCAC
>NW_004524699.1:2426390-2460067 GCF_000260255.1 Octodon degus | reverse complement strand
TCTAAATCAAATAGTGCCGTGGTGGTGTGGCCTGTAATCCCAGCACTGGGGAGGCTGAGACAGGAGGATGGCCATGAGTTCAAGGCCAACCTCAATTTCATAGAAGACCCTGTCTCAAAAAAAAAAAAAAAATCAACTAGATCATCAAATCAACAGGTTAAAAAGAAGAAAAACCTTTTATCATGCCATAGAATTTTTTTAAAAGAAACATTTGACCAAAGTCAACATCACTTGATAAAAACTCCTTAGCAAACAAGTAATAGACAGGACATCTTCCACCTCATGGAAGGCATCTTCAACACATCGATAGCTACTGGGGGCCTGCCGGTTAGCTCAGCTGTTTAAGTGCCTGCTTATGCAAATGCAGTCAGGCGCAGGGTACTGGGGCTCCATCCCCGGTTCCTCAGGCCTTACCAGACCCGCCCTTAAGGAAGCCTGAACCAGACCAAAAAAAAAAAAAATCCATAGCTATTATCGTTCACAGGGATGGCACATTGCTCCAAGTCAGGGGCAAAACAGGGACACATGGAGTCACCTCTCCTGGATAGCACTGTCCTGGGGACCCAGGCAGGGGCAAGGAGAAGAGAAAAGAAACGTGACATCTAGAGGCTGTGGAGGGAGGAATGGAAGTGTTTCTATTCTCAGTCCAGCGACTGTGCGTAAGGAAATCTGAGACTCCTTGAAAGAGTTACCAGAACCAATCAGCAAGATGGCGAGATGGGACAGAGGGTCGGGACGCGCCCAGACGTGATTAGAGCACTACGTGCTTGAGACAGGTCACTGGGAATCGGAATTCGAGACCGACCGCGCATTTACCAGAGCACCACCCTACGCAGGCTCAGATCCAGCCAGACACGTATGAGACGCGTGTGCGGAAACACAATCTCTGCCTTCGCGGCTGGGAGAGCCCTGCTTATGAGGGACATCATCTCCGCATTTGAGGCCGATCAAGATGCAGCAGGACTGTTTGCCAGAGTCAGCCAGCTGGTCCCAGAACTCAGCCGGAAGGAGAGCGGCCTGGCAGAGCCGAGACATGGAAGAGGAAGAGGAAGAGGAAGAGAGAGCCCGGCAGCCTAAGCACCTGCCTGGCAAGCGCAAAGCCCCGGGTTTGATCCTGGTGCTGCATGCCGTGTGGCCCTGAAACCAGGGAGGCACTGTGCCGCAGAACAACGTCCCCAGCCCTGGGGGTTGATTGTTGAATGTGAAATTCAAATTGCATTCCGGTACAAACTTCATTGATCTACAGTATTATCCTTTTTACTTTTAGCTGGATTTCGGTTTGGGTTCCTTTTACTACTCCGTACCTGCAGTAAACAATGCTCACCTCGCGAGCGGCGCCGGGACACGCACAGGCCACGGCTCTGACCTTTCCCCATCCCCTTTCCACTTCTCCGCCTCCCCCACCTCTTGATCCCCCCTTTGAGAGCCCCCATCTCCCTCCCCGTTAACTGGCCTCTGCTTGGCATTTGGCTGGGTTTGATCTGCTGGTGTTTTATGAAGGACTTCTGTGTCCCTGCCTGCAAAGGGTGTCACCTGCAGTTCCCTTATGACACTTGGGCTGGCTCTAGTGTCCTGGCAATACAGTGGTGCCTTATGCTGTGCCGGCCCTGCCCCTGGGACACGCTGAGACGGCGACTGAGGCTGGGCGTGGTGGCACGCGCCTGTAACCCCAGCTCTTGGGAGGCTGGAAACAGGAGGATCTCTAGGAGTCGGATCTACGTAGTGAGACCCTGTAGATCCTGTCCTTAAAAATGCAATGAACAAATATAAAAGTGAAAACACAGTGGTGCCTCAGTTCGCCAGCGGAGTTCATCCCCCACCCCAGGAGGATGGTGGAGGTCATGTTCCTCGCCCACTTCAGAGTCTCAAACAAAGCAAGATGCAGCCAAGCAAAGCCGGTCCTGAACCAAAGGGCCGCCGTGTTGTCTCCAGCAAAAAAAAGTTGGCCAGCTGTCCCCTCCTCTTCCCTGGCTGAAAGAGAGTGTGTACTAATTGGCGTGTAGGGGATAGCTCAGCGGACCAAGTGCCTGCTTAGGCAAGTGCAGGGGCCGAGAAGTGAGACCCATTACCAAATACATACCATAATGATAATAATAATAATAATTGGCTTTTTTTTCTATGTATTTGTTAGAAATGTCAGAAATGTCATGTAAACCCAGAATATGTTCTTGTTGGGAGATTATTTATTTATTTATTTCCAGAACCGGGGATTGAACTCAGACCCTTGCGCTTGCCAAGCAAGCCCTTATTCTGCTGAGCCATCTCCCGGCCCCTCGTTGGAAGACTTTTAACAACAAATTATACTTCCTTACTATGTGTAACCATCTATTATTTCCTGAGAAACCTCTGGCAATAGTCTTTCGAAGTGCTTGGCGATTTCTTCTCAATTCTGAGCTGTGTGGACATTGAATAGCGCAGGATATTTATTATCCATGTAGTAGCTGTTGTGTCAGTAAAGGAAGTTCTTGCCTCCTTCCTGATCTTGGTAACTTGTGTCTTTTCTATTTGTTTTTTCTTGGTCAGTCTGATCAGAGCTTCATTAATCTTTTCATAGAAGCAGCTTTGGGGCTGGGGAGATAGCTCAGTGGTCTAAGCGCCTGCCTGGCAAGTGCAAGGACCGAGGTTCGGCCGGCCTCGCTGAGTCTAACCTGTGCAGCAAGCCCCTGCACTGAACAGAGAAATAAATGAACGATTTTAAGATTTTATGTTTGTAAAAAAGGAGTTTGGTTTCCTTTTATTTTTTTGTTATTGCTTCCTTATCTTATTGTGTGAATGTTCACTCTTTGTTGTTGTTGGGTTGCAGATTTGGGCTTGGGGTTTTTGGGGTTGTTTTCAGGGGACTTGGGGTGGGGAGTTTGCAGTGGCAAAGTTTATTTGAAGAAGTAAAGTGGGAGAGAAACTGGCTCCGCGGTGCGAGCTTGCGTGGAGTAGATAGAAAGGAGGGCGGGAGCGAGCCTAGGTGCCGCTGCACCGGGCTCCGGGCGGTGGCTGTGGTGGCTGTCGGGGACGCTGCAGCAGCCCGGCTTTGTTAGGGCGGTTTTGTGGGTGGTCTTCGGGGTTTTTCTTCTTCTTTTTTTAAGATATGGTCTGCTAGGTCGTCCAGGGTAGCCTGAGATCTGCGGCAGTCCTCCTGCCTCAGCCTCCCAAGTACTGGGAATACAGGTGTACCCCACCTCACCGAGATCATGGCTTATTACTTGAATCTTTACTGTTTCCCTCCGTTCGCCTTGAGTTGTTTTTGTTTTTTTTTTAATTTTATTTATTTAGTGTGTGTGTGTGTGTGTGTGTGTGTGTGTGTGGCCAGCTCAGCCCACCAGGGGGCGGGGCTGGCTGGCATGTGGTGCTGGGGGATTGAACCGCGGTCCCTGTGCTTTGCTTGGATTAGCTTGGATTAGCTTGTTCTAAGTAGGTGCTTTAGACCTCTGAGCCATCTCACCAGCCCCTCGCCTTGAGTTTAATCTTCTCCACTTTGAAGCTTTCCAGGTGAGTATTTCGATCGATGAATTCCTTTTTTTAATAAGTACTTACTGCTATTGATTTGCCTTTATTGTTTTAGTGTATCACACACAAAAGACAACCTACTGTGTTTCATTCCTAACACGGTTCTATTGTGCATATCGGTTCCACTCCGCACGCTTTGCAGCTTGCCTTGCATTCAGCTGCTTCCCTGTAGTAACTGCGTGGCTCTGTGCCAATGGGATAAGGGGACAGGAGGGTGCCATACCCGCCAGCTGGAGTGTCTGAAAGGTGATTGGATGGCGGGGCCCAGTAGCTGGCTTAGGAGGCGGGGCCTTGTGCATCTGGAAGGTGATTGGACCGCGGGGCCCAGTAGCTGGCTTAGGAGGCGGGGCTTTGTGCGTCTGGAAGGTGATTGGACCGCGGGGCCCAGTAGCCGACTTAGGAGGCGGGGCCTTGTGCGTCTGGAAGGTGATTGGACAGCAGGACCCAGCTGGTCAGCCAGGAGGCGGGGCCTGCCAGAAGAGGCAGCCCCCCCGGGGCGTGGCCTGTGAGAGTAGGTCTTTGCTGGCTGCTCTTCTCTCCGCCCTTCCGCTGGCCGTGATGTGAGCCGCTCCGCTCCACCAGGCTCACCACCTTGCTGGCCTTCCTTTAGCGGACCAACCATGGACTAAAGACGCAGCCAAAACAAGCCTCTCCACCTGCGCAGGCCCACCTGGGCGGCTTTCCTTGCAGGAGGGGCAGGAGGCTCCGCTCTGGCTGAGCCCGGCCCTGTTTCCACGCGTTGCTACGCACAGAGCTGGCCGTGTTGCTACGCGCGGCTCGCATCTTCCGCGTGGATGCAAAGCGTCCCGCCGCGGCGCTGACGCGCAGCCTTCGGAGCAAGGCGGCAGGCCGGCGTGGCCTCAAGCAGCGTGCGAGGGGCGCGAGGGAGAGCGTGCTCCGCGCCCAGCTGGGATGAGCCTCGAGGTAAGAGGCCGCGACATCGCGGGACGCAGCAAGCACGCAGCAGAGCTGACGGACGCGCCGCCCCGGAACACCAGGCGCGCCCCAGCTGGGGTCGTTGTGCAGACCCGCTTTCTGCAGACCCCTCGCTCTGCTCGTTGCAGTGGTGGCTCCGGCCTCCTGCGCGGCGCGGCGCCCTAGCTGGACTCGGCCCCCTTGGCCCCCCACAGCTCTTCACTGTCGCCATGCGTCGCGCTGGATGTGGTAGGCTGGCATGAACCCGCTAGGATTCCAATACCTTCCCATGGGATTGCAAGTATAAACCTCCTGGGCCACAACGAGGACCCGAAGGGCTCTCCATAGCCACCTTTAAGTAGTGGCTGTTGGGTGTTCCATCCAAGAAAGCGACTAAGCCCGAGAGACACCACTGGGGACTCTGCAGTCTAGCTGAGGCCCACACTGTCCCCAGCTCAGAGGACAGACGGCTTCCGTCCCGCTCAGCCCCTCTTCCATTCCGCTGGCACTAGGCCCAGCCTTCCTGGTGCCCGGGCACCTCCAGGCCCCCAAGGGCCACTTGGCTCATGGCTCAACCAGCAAGCATACAGGATGGCCTGAGAGGGACAGCTCCAGGACCACCAAAGGCCATCGCCAGCCTCCGCTGGTGCCCTAGCCCGTCACTGTCACTGCACTGGGGAGGAGATGGCTGAGGTGGTTTCACCCGCCCCCTCGCTGCCCCAGCTGGAGGAAGTGGCTTTGCTGCCCAAGCCTGGCCCCGACCCCACACCCAGGCCTCCTCCCAGCAGCTGCTGCTGGCCTCATGTCCTGGAAGCCCTGGAGGCCAGCGGGGCCTTGGACGCTTTCCTGTCATCGCCAAGGTGCAGAACTCACCAGCGCATCTTGTTCTTGGACCAAATTAGCCACACTTAACTCAAGAGCCCACTGCAGCTGCCGCCTGCCGCAGGGTTGAATCATCCACCGATGGCCACCTGAAACCCACAGGCAGCGGGATCTTGCCCACCGCACTGCCCCCAGCACTACAGGCCGGGCCCAGGTTCTGGCCTCCGCCTTGGGCTCTTGAAGGCCAGCTGATCTGGACTGGAATGGGGACCAAGAGCCAGAACCCTGTGGGTCCTCACCAGGCATAGGATGGAGCTCGGCCTCTTCTTCAGGAAGGGGACAAGAGCTAGGCATGACTTCTGGAAGCTTCACACCTGCTGAAGGAGGGACTGAGAGGGAGCCTCCCCAGGTGTCCGTTCAGAGCAGCAGCCCTCTCAGGACCCCCCTCCAGTCCCTGCCACATCCACGGCCACCAGGCTGCTTGCCATCCACCAAGGGCAAAGCCCAGCTCTGACGTGCCTGTCCCCACCCGGAGCCCTCCAGCCTGCCTGTGCATCACAGCATCCGAAGGCCCGCCCGCAGGTCCAGCCCACTCAGCCTGATGCAGCCGCCTCCCCCAGGAAGCCCGGCCAGGTGCCTAGCTGGGCTGTGGGCACCTCTGCGCCCTGCAGCCCTAGCTGCGTGCTTTCCTAGAGCATGGGTCCCCTGGAGGAGGGCAGGATGCAGTGGCCAACAGGAGTGGGCATCGCCAGCTGCAGAATTAGCAGCCCCAGCTCACTGCCCCCAGCCCCTACTCCAGGGCAGGCAAGGGACTAAAGCCACACAGAGGGCCCCGGTTCTGCCCATAAGCAGTGCCGCTGACAGAGGTTACAGTGCCACCCTCATGCCCACTGCAGGGCCTGGTGTCCCCCTCAAAGGCTCGAGAACCCCCCCCAGCCAACCACAGAGCAAGGGCAGCTGGAGCTCCAGCCTTGGCCGTGGGCTTCAGCCTCCTCTGAGCCCCCGCAGGGTGCCAGCCCTCATCTGTAAAGGGACAGCCGGCCAGTGACAGCTGTGTCGCAGACCAAGGGGCACCCATGCCTTGAGAGACCTAGAGGTGACCACAGGGGCCACGCTGGCCATGGGCACTGCCTGGAAACACTGCAGGTGAGGACGGCTTAGATCGCAGAGGCCTGGGGTAGAAACCCCGTGTGAGCCCGCTCTGTGTGGAGGCCAAGGGCCATCAGGTGGCAAGTTGAGTGACGAAGTCATTAAGTCATTACTGACACTAACATCCATTTTGTTTTTATGAGGGCTTTGGGGGGAGAGAGAGAGAGAGAGAGAGAGAGAGAGAGAGAGAGAGAGAGAGAGACAAAATGAAAATCAGGTTCTCGTTATGTAGTTCAGGCTGGCCTTAAGCTCACTTTGTAGCCCAGGCTGGTCCCAAGCTCGCAGTGATCCTCCTGCCTCAGCCTCCCTAATGCTGGGATTATAGGCATGTGCCACCTCTCCCGGCTCCTGCCTTTGGGATCTCACCTGGTGCAGTGCTCAAGCCCCTCAGCTGACAGAGGGCACTGAGAGGGTGCTGAGGTAAGGAGGAGAAGGCAGGGCTGGGCCAAGAGGGGGCCGGGACACAGCAGGGCACAATCCGGCTGAGACCCTGCAAGGAGCCGCAGGAAGGGCCAGCTACGGGGAGAGTCCCGCCTGTCCCAGCCTCCACCTGGCCTCCAGGCCCCTGGTTGAGGCCCAGGGCTCCAGGTACTGCACCTGCAGGTGCCTAGTGTGTGGGCCCATGGTGCCCACTTTGCCCTGGAAGGAGGGTCCAGGCAGCGTGCTGGGGCCCAGGTCACCGCCCAGGGCTACCAGGCCAACAGCCCCAGCCCCACTGCCCTCCCCACAGCCCAAGAAAACAAACCCCACCAGGTCACCACTGGCACGCGCGTCCTTCCGCTCGTGCTGGGCCAGGCTGCCACCAGCTGGCTGCATCCCCTCCCCACTCCCTGCCCCGCTCCCCAGGCCCCTCCAACGGCGCCACAGCAGACGGAAGTGCACAGCGGCTGCCCGCGGTAACAAATCTCCTGCGTTACTCCTTCTCCGTTGTTTACACCGGGCAGGCGTGCAGCAGCAATTCAATCTGAAAAAGTGCCCTGTTTTCGGAGGTGCGGGGCCCAGAGATGGATGCTTGCGCTCATCAATCTTGTGAGGGCCTGCGGCCTGAGAGGCGCCACGCGAGAGATTTCTCCCATTGATTCATTGAATTCTGAGCTGGAAGCAGGGGAGGAAACCCAGGTGCTCCAGGCACCTCAAAGTACTGGACACAGGAGAGGGTCCCTGTGGCCACCACCAGCCTGAGGGGCCAGGCTGTGGGTCAGGACACCTTCTCCACGTGGGACAATGGGCTTGGTCTCTCCTGCCCGGGGACTCCAGGACAGCCCTCCCTGGGTCACCCCCGTCCCACTGCCCACCTGGGAAATCTGTGGCCACCAGAGCCCCAGGGCTGCTCCCCCGCATGGCCCAGGGGTGCAGAGTCCCGTGGCAAGCAGGTATGAGCACTCGGGACATGGGGACAGTGCTGCCCAAGGCTCCTGTGACAATGTGTGGCACAGACACCCAGGGCTCCTGGACCCACTGACAGAGCGGACACCAAGGCTGGGCACTCATGGCCCAGCAGAAGGTGGAATGGAGCCCGAGCCCAGGGCCGGGCTCTGCCCTGAGGACCAGAGTGCCTGGGGCCTGGACACCAGCCTGTCACACAGACGGACCAACTGGGCCGTGGGCAGAATTCTTGTCTGACTCGTCACCTCCCAGGAAAGGTGACAGTGACCCTCACAGGTGTCACAGCCACACCTGCTCTGGCCACCCACCTCTGCGCCCTGGGGACAGATCCAAAGTGTGGGACTGTCCTGCAGCAGCAGCCCTGTCCTGGGGTCCCCAGCCCATCTCACAAGGCAAAGCACAGCAGAGCCGTGTCTGTGACCCAGGCACACTGTGACACTCCTGTCCCTCTCAGCCTCTCACTTCCTGGGCCTGGACCTCGGACCCCCCAAGTGCAGTGTCAGCGGGCCACCCCCAGGGCCCCACCTGGAACAAAGCAGAGCTGCTTGGGCCCACCATACTGGGGAGAGGTCCTGCTACTTCTGAGGGGCTCAGGCCCTCGAGGAGGTCCCTCGCCCTGGTCCCAGCTACTCAGAAGACAGACCAGACGATCGCTTCAGAGCACGTGTGGAGACCAGCCCGGCAGCACAGCAAGGCCCCAGGCCCTGGCTGGGCTCCTCCACCTCGAGGGGGCCCTCGAGGACCCTGCCAGAGCACAGCTGTCAGGGAGGGTGCCTGACACTGGCTGCCAGATGCAGGAGGAAGTGGATTTTTAAGGAGTAAGGCTTTCTAAAAACTGCTCCCTGGATGACTTTGACTTTTGTCCCCCTGCCCCCTTGTACACACACATGTCCACATACACACACTCACACACATCTTGTTGACTTTCCGCAGAGAACATGCAATCTCTGTTTGGGCAGCAGGTTGTCCCAGGAAAGCTGGCAGGGGGTGGGGGTGACCCTGCCCGGCCACAGCCGGGTTTCCAGGAAGGGTCAAGGAAGGCAGCAGTCACCTGGGCCGTGCAGTGACCACATCTGGCTCAGAGCCACTGTCCCCACACCACCTGCTCCCCGGGCTGCATCACCATGTGACTCCTGCCTGACAGACGGCAGCCTGGGAGGTCACCATGTACCCACCACTCAGCGGGGAGCCGAGGGCCTCAGACCCGGGACAGGCTGTGACCCTTTGGGTGAGAGGCATCTCATACTATTAACACGCGCAGGGCTCTCCACAGCACCACGCGACAGCGCCCGGGGAGGGGAGGCTCGACGGCCAGGTGCACGCTGCAGCCCAGCAGCAAGCCGCAGGCCGACGTGAGCACAAACGGAAAGCACTCCCCACCCCGTGCGCAGCCGCAGATGCCGCAGCCCCAGTGCTAGCGCCGGGCAGCACGAGGCGGAGGGGAAGGGGTGCATCTCCGGCCTGCGCTGCAGAGGACGAGCCTGTCCCCCAGGTCCCAAGGGGGAGCCCTGCACTCACCTCTGCTCCAGGAACAGGAGGGCATCTGCTTGTGTCTGTCCATCCATGAGTCTCTCTGTGTGTCTGTCTGTCCATGTGTCTGTGTGTCTGTCTGTGTGTGCTGGCCACGGGAGATGTCCCCCACCTGTCACCAGTGGGAAGGAGCCTTTCTTGTAGCTCCCGTCTTAGTGTTCAACTGTGAGGGGGGAATAGAAGAGCAAGAGTAAGGGGCCGGCCAGATAGCTCAGGGGACTAAAGCACCTGCTTAGGCAGAGCGCAGGGACTGGGGTCGATGCCCGGCGTGCCACACTGGCCCTGCCCCCAGGGCACACTGAGACATCAACTGAGACTGGGTGTGGAGGCACGTGACTGTAATCCCAGCACCTGGGAGGCTGAAAACAGGCCAATCACTACGAGTCCACTCTGTGTAGTGAGACCCTGTAGGCCCCACACTCAATACATGGGGGAAAAAAAAAAAAAATATATATATATATATATATATATATATATATATGCAAGAGCGTGAGGGCTGGTGGGTGGGCACCAGGGCCCAGATGACCCCACGGCCTGCACACACACAAGTGCATGCACACCAGGAGCACACACACACCAGGAGCACACACACATGCACACATGCACACACACCAGGAGAACACACACGCACAGGTGCACACACACACCAGCACACACCATACACATTTGAGCACATGCGCATAGGTGTACACACGCACACGAGGAGCACATGCGCACACACTCAAGCGCACACAACCACAGCTCACCGCACAGGCACAGACACTCAACACATACCACCCAGGCACACGCCAACCACACACACCCCCCACAGCTGCGGACACGCCCCAGCACAGCACGGGCAGATGCGCAGCCCCACGCCAGCGTCCCAGGCAGCACCCCTCCATGCTTTCCTCCTTCCAGCTGCCCCGTCCCTCCTCCTTGTATGTAACCACAGATGCCAAGGACCTGCTCCCTGCGCCCTGGCTGTCAGGAACTCTGGGTGCGGACTGTCACATCCTGGGCCTCCCGGCTCGCCTAGAGCTGCAGGTGACACCTGAGCCCACTGCCCTGGCTTGGAGGGGAAACCAGAGCTGTGTGGCCAGTGCTGCCAGCCACATCTCCTGAGAGGCCGGCCCCGAGATGTGGGTGACACGGCACCTGAAGCACCACACCTGCCTCCAACCACCAGGCGCTGCGGCCTCAGGAGGGCCCCCAGGCCAGGAGTCCGCGGGCAGTGCTGGCTGGGTCCCTGCCGCCCTCCTGCCGCCTCTCCTCTCCCTGCACACTGGCCCAGGGCCGTCCTGCCCTGCCTACCCCTCTGGCTCTGTCTTCCTCCCTCCCACACCCCCACCCCTGCACAGGACCCTAGGCCACCTCCTGAACAGGAGACCCCGTGGGAGTGGCACAGAGGGTCCCCAAGCGCAGAGCCAGGAAGCAGCCACAGCCATGCCACGGAGCTATGTGACTTACAAGGGTGAGCCAGAGATGGCGGGCACAGTGGACACAGCCGGAGGGGCTGCGGGGCAGTGTTGGCCGGAGAAGCTGCTGGTGTCTGAGGCCTGGGCCTGCCCTGTCCCTCAGCATGGAGAGGGGAAGAAGTGGAAACGGCCCATGGGATGCCCGCCAGGGCCGGGTCTTGGCAGGGACGGTGGTGAGGCCCACAGGGACAGCCAGAGAGAGCCCACCCAGTGTCTCGGCTGGCCAGGGGAGCTGCCCAGCAGGCCATCTCAGGAGGGCGAGAGCGTGAATCCAAGGGACTCGGCTGCGGCAGCTCACGCCATGGGGACAGAGAGGGGCTGTGGGGGCAAGGGTGACACCAAGGCCCTGGGGACGGGAGTGCCGTGCCTGGGACAGCAAAGGACAAGTGGACACCAGGCAGCTGTGGTGGGAAGGAGCTGGAACTCCCTAGGATGGGTGACAGGAGGGACCAGGCCAACCCCTCTAGAAGGACGGGGCAGGCGTGCCCTCCTCCCGACCGCCCTGGCCAGCTCGTTTCCACCCCAGGACCTTTGCTCATGCCGGCCCAGCTCCCACCCCCTTCCGTGGTCTCTGTGTGCTCGGCGTCTTCTCGGCTGTTCTGCAGGTCAGAGCTTGGTCTCCTCCGTGACCCCCACACCCCGGCCTACAGATCCTGCCACGCACTGCTGGCCCTGAGCCCCGTCCTTTAGCACCTGGGCACCAACGCCAGATACCTTGCAGGCCACAGGAGACGGCGGGTGTCCTGTTGCCCAGAGGATTGGCGTGTGCCCGAGGACGCACTTTCTCCCGAGGCACAGACCCCGGCAGCACCCGTCAGACCCACACTCACCCTCCCTAGCTTGGCCCTCACGCAGGGATCACACAGCCGCCCGAGGAGTATGGGGCCGGGTCCGCCCTGTGTCACCACGTGACACACTGTGGGCATAGCCTGGGTCCTGGGACGCAGCGGGCACTCAGCAGCCTGTAGGAGCCGCCACAGGGAGACCTGTGCCCGGCCCCCCACTTGGGCCCCCAGGCCCCAGCCAGGAGGCAGCTCCGGCCTGCTCTGCCCCTGCCCCGCTGGCCATCCATCTTCTACCTGTGCCCAGCTGCCCAACGTGAACTTGACACCCCAAGACCATCTGTGCCATGAGGCCACTGGGCAGGGGCACGGCAGACGTGGGGTGACCAGTGAGCGTGGCTCAGGAAGGTGTCCAGGATGGGGGCTCAGAGGGGGGCCTGGAGGAAGGTGGGTGGGGAGGAGCTCTGGGCAGCGGAGCATGCATGCACATAGCCAGGCCCCCACGGTTTGCCTGGGCTGCTGGCTGCGTGGGTGTGTGAGGCACAGAGTGAGGCAGGTTGGGTGCCTGCGTGGCCCAAGAGGGTGCAGAGCAGAGGGGCCTAAGACCTCCTCATGGGATCCTTACCCCTTCACGGCACCCAGGGGCCCCTCTCCCAGAGCCCGGGACCCCCATGCAGCACCTAGGGCTCCCCGCCTGGGTTTGGATCAGCAGCACAAGCCCAGGCTCAGCCTGCATGGAGCTGTGAATGTGACCCGGCCAGGCTCAGCAGGGCCGGAAACAGCTGAGGCTGCTGGGACCACAGGTCAAGGGCACAGTCATGGGGTCAGAGCCAGGGCGCTAGGGAGAGCCGAGAAAAGCCAGGCACGCAGAGGCGGCGTCCGGCCTCCCCTCCTGCAGGACCTCACTGTCTACAGGAAGCCAAGCTCAGACTCCTGACTCAAGGGACCAACCCACCCGGCTGTGGTGGCCCCTGCCCTGCTTCCTGGTCCCCGGACAGACTCCTGGCGGACGGTATAAGCTGGCACAGGCCCCTTGGCCAGCAGGAGCCAGGCCCTGCCTCAGCTCCAGCCGTGCCCACCAGGTGCTGCACCCAGGAGGCTGCCCCAGGCCTTGTGCCCACCTCCCTGCAGGGACCCCAGGCCTAAAGCCCGGCTCTGCCCGCCCTGCTGCCCAAGACGCACTGGTGACGTGTCTGCCCCGCCACACCCCGTGTGTGAACTGTGGTCACCTGGTGCCCCCACCATCCTGAGGCTCTGTGCATCCCAGCCCACTCCGCGGCCACAAGGGCCTCTGTGAAGAGAGCCGTGGTGGGCCTCCACAAACCGGACGGGGCGCTGTGCTCCGCCAGGCTGCCACCTACGTCTTCCCACACATGGCTCAGCCTAGGGAGGCGAGTGAAGGATGGAGGATGCCCCCGCCTCCATGCCCGGGCTACACCCACAAGCACCACAGAAACGTGCCAGACTTGGAGCCTCTTCTGTGAGAAACCCGAAGTATAAACACATTAAACAACAAAATAAAAGAGGGGTGCTGGGGCACAGGGATTTGGGCCCCTCTTAGAAGAGGAGGGGACCAGGGGTGGGGGCCAGTGGTGCCCCAGGGAACACAGCAGGACGTCCAGTAGGAAGGAGAGGGGAAGGGAAGGAAACGAGAAGGAAGTCATATCACACGCACGGACCACGGCCAGGTGCCCCGCGAGGAATGTCATCGCTGGGCACTGCAAATACGGAGAGGGAGGGACCGGACCTCCCCCACCCTCCGGACAGCAGGCGGCCAAGCAGCTTCCGGAAGAGCCTCCATCCAGTCTTGGAGGGCCGGCTGGGCAAGCAGGCCCAGGGCCCTGTCCTGGCCCCCAAGACGCTCCCAGGGAGCAGTTGTGGGATATTTATATGCAGAGGAAGGGCAGGCACCCTCAGAGGGCTTCCAGGCCACTGGCAGTGAGAACAGAGCACCCCAGAGCACCCCAGAGGAGGCCAGCGTGGCAGGAGAGGTCTCTGACCAAGCGCCGGCCTTGGGAATGCTGTGTCCCCTCCCGCTTCCTGCACATCCGGGGTCAGGGGTCACCCTATTCATAGAGGCCCCCGAGGAGAGACTTGGCCACTGTCTTCTCTCAGAAGCAGATGGGCAGTCCCAAGGCCAACTAGGCCAGAGGCCTGGCCCCTGCAGAGGGGACACCGCCTCGGGCACCACAGTGCCCAGGGTACCACAGACACAGGGGCAGGCTCCCGAGCCCCGGCGCATCTCACTGGGACCCGCGGCAAGTGGAAGCGGCACTGGCCTGGACACTGGAGTCCCGTGCAACACAAGCTGTCCCATTCGAAGCCACCGGAGCCCTCAGAGGGCTGCCCAAGAGTCGTTCCCCGCCAGCCACACTGTGACAGCGGCCGGAACGCACCGTGCACAGCACCAGCCGTCCCCTTGCCGGCCCCTCACTCTCAGCCATTTCATTCACAGCACATGACTGACATAGACCCAGCGGCGGGGCAGGTGACCAGGTCCACGAAGTGCGAGCCGCCAGGGAAGGGCTGGGGTCACTTGGTCTCTCAGGCCTGTCCCAGCCTGCTTGGGATGCCTGCAGTGAGCAGGACAGGGGCTGATGCAGCCAACGTCAGCTTCAGGCCCTGGATTCTCCACCTAGAAACCGAGATGGCCGCAGCTGGGATCCGGGAAGCCCTCCCAGTCCAAGGGGGGCACTTGGGAGCTCTGAGATCAGTCCCTGCAGGGGCACTGAGGCAAGGACCAGAGAGGCTAGAGACAGAAGGTCACCACTCCCCAGGTGCAGAGGCTCGCAAATGGGGTTGATGCACCCCCCAATCCCACCCTGCCACTCCGGCTCTGTCCCCAAGCCGAGCCCAGGGCGGGGACCAGCCCGGCTTCCAACTGCTTAGCCATGAGTGGCGCGCTCCTGCCCCCCGGTGGAGGCTTCTGGAATCGCCTGGCGTGAAGCCCCAGGAGGGGGACCCGGGTAACTCACTTACCAGGTATCCCAGCCCCACAGACACTGGCTAGCGCTGAGACCTTAATCCCAAGCACCCCACAGGCAACCCACCGACACCTCAAGGCCAGGCCTCTAGCTGGGGAGGCCATCTAAGCCATGGCGACCTTCTGGACACCCACTCTGTTGGCCCCAGGAAGATCCTACGTCACCGAGGTCTTCCATTCCAAGACACAGTGTGCTCTTGGGGATTCCGCTATTCCTGAGCTGTCGCCGACTCTGCCGTCCTTCCAGGAGCCCAGAAAGACCTCTGGGGCTGGCTAGCCGTCTGGGCTGGAGTCCCCACCCTGTCTCACCCCATGCAGCCCAAAGGCCTGGGAAATCTCAGAGGAGGATGGACTGCGGCTGGGCTTCAGGGGGCCAAAGTCGGCCTGTGCCTGCAAATTTGGCTGCAGCCACCAGGCGTGACAGTGTGCGCTGGGCCCCCTCCCTTTGCTCTGCCAGCCTGGATGAGGCCAAAGGAAGATGGGGCCGCGAGTGGGCTTGCAACTCTGCCTTTCTCTTCCTCTCCTCGCTGGGCCCTGGGCCTTTTCCCTCGGCTCAGTTTTCTTTGTCTACCGAGCCCTCCCCCGCCCCCAGCCAGGAGACGACCAACAATGGCACCCACCCCTCCTGCCACACTCCTACCGCACAGAAAAATGCAGGTTTATGTACCGGAGAGCTCCTCCCGCCAGCTTCTTCCCTTTTCCACCTGGTAACATGCCCCTAGCCATGGACAGGGGACGGGGCAGCACCAGAGGCCCAGGAGGGCAGAGCCCGCAGGCAGGGCGGCAGGAGCCCAGATGACCACGGCACAGCCCGCCAGACCCTGCGAGCCCACGTGAGGTGCAGCTCCACGGATGTGACCCCTGGTCCCAGACCGGAACTGACACCTGTCAGGGTCCCCGGTGTCACACCCAGAGCCGTCAGTCCTTCCAGTGACTTTGCCAGTGTGTCGCTCTTGCGTGTGCTAAATGTGCAAAAACTCATGACAGATGTATGTGCATATGCATACGTGTGAGTGCACCTACACACATGTGCAGACACAAGTACTCTACATACACACGCGTGTGCACGTTGATGAGCCTGCATGTGCGCGCATGAGTGCGTGTGCACGGGGAGACACGCACACAAGCATGTGCCCCACGCACACGTCCCCAACAGCGTTGGGTACTTTTACCAACACTGCTGGCAGCCGCAGCATCTGCTCTGGCTTACTGGCTTTCTACCAGGAGAAGCCTGATCCTACGCCCCTGGGGCGGGCACTAGGGCAGGAAGCGCGGCCGCGGCGCAGCACCGACCTTCCACCCTCGGACAGGGGCTGCGCAAGCACAGAGCCCAGACCGGCGACCGGGACTCGAACCCACAGCCCCACAGGCGAGGCGCGTGCCCGGATGCGGAGCGGGCCGCGGTCCCCGCCCCTCGGTACCCACAGTCCCCCGCGTGCGGCGGCGCCCGGAAGTCCGTGCCCCGCCCCGCGGACGCTCGCGCCGATTCGTCCGCAGGCGCTTCCACTTCCGCAGACGGAGGCTTCCTCCGCCCGCCGGGAGCGAGGCGTGTCCCCGCGCCGAGGACGCCCTGTTTTGTTTCCGGGGGACTCCGCGACGCTCGCGGCGGCCAGTGTTCTCCGCCTCTGATTGGCTGGCTCTGTGAATTCATTATGGTACACACAAAAAAAGTGCTTCTTGCACGTTTCCGTTAACAAAGATGACTGTGAGTAAGTATCCCGTCTCGTGCGGGGAGTCCGTCGCACTAGCGAGTCCGACGGCGCGGAGCGGGCAGTCGCCATCAGCGAGAGGCGAAGGCGCGGCTGGCCCGTAAATACGGCGCGCGGGCAGGGCTGAGTCGTGTTGTATGAAAGGAGAGAAGGTTAGCACTCCCCTTGACAAGGATGGAAGAGGCCCTCGGGCCTGACAACACGCATACGGTTAAGGCATTGCCACCTACTTCGTGGCATCTAACCACTGTTTTTGCTCCTCCGCCCGCCGGCGGGTCCCGTTCCCTGCGTGGCCCTGCGTGGCGACAGTGGCGGTCCTCCCTGGAGGGCTCCCCAGGACGCCTGCCCGGCGCGGGGCGGGGCGGGGCTGAGCAGCTCACCCGGGCGGAGGGCGGGGCCGCACGCGCTGTGACCCCCAGCACGCGCGCCCCGCTGCCCCGCACCTTCCGCGTCCAAAGCCCCTTCTCGCAGGCAGTGCAGCACGCGGCACGACCCGGAATCCAACGCAAGGCCTCGCGTTCGCCGGGCAGGGCAGGCCGGCAGACGTGCGTGCCCCTGAGCTCACCCCGGACCCCATCCTTGCTCCTAGGAGGTCGCCTCCCAGGGCCGGGCGGGCGCCGTGTCACTCACGCCTGTGCCTGCGCCGGCTTGGCTGCAGAAGAGGTGTAGCCGTGAGTGCGCACGCACTGCTCTATCAGACCTGCGATCAAAGACGTTCTCCTCCAGGGCCGCACCGGGCTGCACGCGCAGCCTGCTCACTGAGGCGCTCCTGCCCGCTTCCCACGCGCCCTGGCCAGCTTGCTTGCAAGTCCAGCGGCAGCTCCTGGAGAAGCACCACTTGCAGATTCCGTGTGAATTCGTTACGGTGCACACAGAAAGGTACTTCTTTCACGCTCGCGTTAGCAGGGATGAGCTGTGTGAGTATTCCGTCTCGTTCGGGGAGTCCATGTGAATTCCCTGACCGCCTGGCCAAATTTGTGAGAACTGCTCAGGTGTGCAGTCGCAGGCACACAAGATGTGTGCCCTTCCTGAAGCCGGTGACAGGACCCGGGGCACTGGGGAGCCAGGTGGCCGAAGCAAGCGGCCGCAGCCCAAGCAGGCCCCGCACAGCATCGTAGCAGTGGGGATGGGGTGTCCCGTCTCTGCCACCGCAACACCGGCCACACGCCGCACGAACGCGCGGCAGTTACAGTCGGGAGTACTTTCAAGCCCAGGGGCTCCCAGGCCAAGCACAGCAGGGCACGCTGGGCACCCTGCCCAGCACGAGGGGACACCCAGCACCACAGGTGACAATGTCTGCACTCAGGAGATGCTGGCCACGTGAGCCCTCCGGAAGGCAGACGGAGCTGCAGACTGGGAAAAGCAGCTGGAGCCCACTGGGACAGCGGCACCCTGCTAGAGGGCCTGGACATGACCCTCGCAGCACGCTTCAGCAGGCAGTAAAGAGCCAGGTGCGGGCGAACACCTGGGATCCAGCGTCCAGTCTGAGCAGTCCTGCTGCAGACTTCAGCAGCAGAGCAAGACGAACCTCACGTCTGCTGTCCAAAAAAGCAAGCTCTTACGGGACAAAATTACAAGACGCAAAATCTTTATTTCGAAAAAGATGTATTTTTACATAAATCTACAACAGAGTTCAACTGTAGAAAAAATAAACTCTATTCAGGACACAGCGCTCGGCACAGCAGCTGTCCCCTCCCACGAAGGGCTGTCCCCCACCGCCAGGCAGAGCGCGCCCTTGAGAAGCCAGCAGCAGCAGGCACCTGTCACACAGGCAGAAGGCGCGGGCCTCGGACCCCACCCAAGGGCGTTAGGGCCAGAGCCCCTCCTGCGGGCAGGAGACACCCTGCCACCACCAGCGCGCTGCGTGCCGTCTTCCTCGGAGCCTCCGTGCCGGCAGACAGAGGGTGCTCAGGGACTTGCTGCGGGTCCCCACGCGCCCTCCAGCTCTGGGCCTGTCTGTCCTACTAAGGTCCTCCAGGCTCAGCCTGGGCGCCGGCCCCACGTACTGGGCTCTACACACCCGGCGCGGCGCGAGCCTGGCTCCCTGATGCTGCAGAAGGGGCCCAGCAGAGCGGTGTGGGGCGCCCCTGCAACCGCACTCGCCTCTCCAGGTGCAGACTTGGGGTGGAGCCCCGCCCAGCTCCTTCCGGTCAGGTGGGCACAGCCAGGCTGCAGCAGGAAGCCTGGCCCCCACCATCCCTCAGACCTCATCCCTGAGGGGCCACATGCCAGTGGCTCCAGCAGGGGTGGGGCTGGGCAGGAGGCTCAGGTGACACCAGGTGCACCAGGGTGCCTGAGGACACCAGGGCGGCATGAGGCCGAGCCTAAGGACACTAGGCCATTATTCCTTCCCACTGAGCCTGGCCCAGGATGCAGGTGACAGTGGCACTCACAGGCCCAAAAAGGCCCACCTAGGGCACTCGGCTGCAGGCACCACAGGAAGCCCAGCCTTCGATGGGAGGAACCACTGGTGGCACCCTGAGAGGACCCCCTTGCCCACCGGCCCCTGCCAAGTGGGTGACAAGCCAGGCGGAGATGAGCTCCCGTCACAATGAGTACAAAATCCCACCTTTTATTACAGTTTGTGCAGCTGTGTGGACGCCAGAGAGGAAGGGGACACGGCCCACAGCTGCCGTTGGGTCACCGTGGCCCAGAAATCTTGACCCAAAGGGACTGGACCTGAAGTCACTACACAGGCTTTGTGTTCCAGAAGATGAGAAGACGTACCAGGCACCACTCTGGAGGGACTGAGCTGGCAGCGCCAGAAGGAAACCCACACCGGGCCACTGAGCCGGCCACAGTGTGCGTTCCCACTGGGTAGGAAATATCAAAAATGTACACAACAATTCCTGGAAAAAAACAACCCATGATAAATCGAACTTCGCTCTCTTGTAATAAAAAATTAAAAACTTTTGTTGCCTCTGAGCAAGTGAACTAGGAACTCCTCCCTGGGCGGGACAGAGCTAGCAAAAAATGTCCCCGAGGTGCTGGAGCGTCCTGGGGTGCACACCCCTCAGCTCACCGTCCTGAGCGGCGTGTGCTGCGGCCGCCTGGGCCCCACACCTGTGCCACACCCCACTTCCTGCCAATGTCGACTTCCAACAGTCTCTGAGCCAGGAGGATTAGCAGTCACTCTTCCACAGTTTAATGGTTTTGTCGTTCTCTAAGGCGGCCGAGGCAATGATGTTCTCCGTGGGGTGACAAGCCGTCGAGATCACCACATCTGCAAATAGAGAGGTCAGGCTGCCCCTCACCTGGGGCTGCCCCTCACCAGGATTCTCAGCACCCAGGCCGCAGCCTGGCCTGACCACAAACCACCACAGGCCTGCTAGGCACAGGAGCTCGGGGAACAGTGGCAGGGTCCCTGTGCCTGTCCACATGCCCTGGGCCCCCACCCATGCTGACCCCCCACTGCTGCCGACTAGCAACTGCAGGGTGACAGCTGCACCCCAGGAACACCTGCACTTTGGGTGCATAACACCCTGGACCCCAGGACTCTGCTGCTGCCTGAGCTGGCCATACCGTGAGGACAGCTGACCCTAGTCGATCGGGTGGGCGGGTGGCTGGCCTGTGAGGGAGAAGGCACAGCCCTGCTGGGGTCTCCAAGGGGTTATGTGCCGAGGCAGTGTGGGGCCATCCCAGGCCCTCAGGGCTGGGTGCAGTGGCACCCTCAGCACCTAAGTGGCAGGGAGCCTGTGGCCCACAGCAGGGCTGCGGCATGAAGGACGGGCCCAGGACATATGACGGAGGGGAGGGCAGGCAGGAGCCAGTACCGCAGCTCTGGGGTTGGGGACAGGGCAGGGCACACCCTGCGTCCTGGCGCGCTTCCCACCTGTGTGGCCTTGCAGCTTCTGGACGATCTCCTTGGTCTGCAGGTTCCAGATGTACACCAGGTTGTCCTCAGAGCCAGACACGATCCACTGTCACAGTGGCAGACCCAGGAGGAGCAAGAGCAGGTCAGCGGCTTGCGCCCGTCCTTACCTGGCTGGTGCAGCTGCCATGCTCAGGGAACCCCAGGGGGACTCCACGCTAGAAGCTGTCCCAGAGCTCCAAGGTCACTTATACTTCACCCAG
The DNA here is from genome assembly GCF_000260255.1 of Octodon degus. Classification (NCBI taxonomy): domain Eukaryota; kingdom Metazoa; phylum Chordata; class Mammalia; order Rodentia; family Octodontidae; genus Octodon; species Octodon degus. The sequence goes on along the minus strand of NW_004524699.1, from coordinate 2,439,759 downwards.
TGTCACCACCCACACTTCGTCCCCTGTCCAAGTCTAGGGGCCTGACACTGGAGGGTGGGGGCACAGCCAGAATCTACACACAGGACGGGAGCCTGAGATCGCCGTCGCACCCACCACCCAGAACCGCCTGCCCGATGCATGAGCACATCAGAAGGAGACGGGGAGCAAGCCTGCCCTGCCAACTCCGACCCCAGGGCACACTATGTGGCCAGCAGCGGAAGCCACACTCACCTTGCCCCCAGTCACGGAGAAATTGGCAAATATGCAGTACTTCTCGTTCTTGTGACCCGTGTAGGTCTTCAGGCACTGGGAAGGAGGCGCAGGCTGTTAGTGCCATGCCCCCACATCCCAGCCACCCGGTCCCACTCGCAGGGCAGCCCGAACCCGCCGCTGGTCCCCGCAACATGGCACACAGCAGGCCAGGCCGGCGCGCTGGAGCTCACCTTGCCCTTGCTGTAGTCCCAGAGCTTCAGTGTGCTGGAAGACAGATGGGACAGGGTGAGCGCTGCCCATGCAGTGTGGGACTCTCGGGGCTCCTGTGCCCGTGAGGTGACACCACAGAGGAAGGAAGCCTCGGGGAGGTGGGGCCTCCGGGGCATCCTGAGCACAGAGGGAGCTGACGGGGAGAGGGCCCACCGCGGGTTCCTGGGGAGCCGAGCCATACAGCACACACACACACAGGACCGGCCAGGGCTGCAACAGCCACCCAGGGAGCGAGTGCGCTTGCAGTCTGCCTGCGGCTACGGTCAGGTGCCAGTCTGGGTGACCACAAGGAGCCCAGGGGTCAGGGCTGGAAGGCCTGTGCACCCTATGTGGGCAGGCTCAGCTCTGCTCAGGGCTCCGGAGCAGGCCGTACCCCAAATCCTCAGACCAAAATCGGCAAGGCCTCCTCTGGCTCCCCACAGATGACCGGATCCTGGGTCCCAGGGGGAGATGCCTGGGAGCCCACACAGAGCTCTTACTTGTCCAGCGTGGCAGCCAGGATGTATTTGCCATTCGGAGAGAACTTCACAAAGGACACAGGAGGGTTGTCATCATCTGCGTGGGAAACAGATCATGAGTGGCAGCGGGCGGGCCCAGTGCCCACCACCACATCACCATGTGTGAGAGACGGCTCTGAGGTTGCTGCCACCGCTACACCACCACCATCCTTGAGCCCACAACGCTGCCCCACACCCTTCCCGTGTCCTGAGTGCCTCTCAAGCCTCCTTAGACGCCAGGGCTTAGGAGTGAAGGGCCAGGGGCAAGCAGCCCTGGGGTCACCGAGCCTCCCGTGTGCCTGCAAATCCCCAAGGAGGCTGGGAAGAGAACGGCGAGCGCCGTCCTGCGGGAGGCAGCCTCAGCCACGCGGCCGCCTCTTCTCCTGGCGCCCTGGCTCTAAGCTCAGCCTGTGGCCCACAGCTGGGAGAGCCGCCAGCCACTGCTGAGGAGGCCACGCCGCGCCCATCCTCACCCACGAAGCAAGGCGCCTGCCCGCGCCTCACCCCGGGGAGACCCCGGCGTGCCCCAGCACACGCATTACCACGGACTCGCCGCGGCCACAGCTCCCTCAGGTTGGGCACCCACACTGAAAGGCACACAAGACAGTTATTGCCAGGGCCCCTTCGGTCCAGAAGTCACTCCCGCCACCCCCAGCGCAGCCCAGCGCACTGCTCACCTCTCCTAGACGAGCCCGCCCGCACCCTGCACCCTGCACCCTGCAGCTCGGGCACTCAGGCCTGCCTGGCACCCACACCGGCTGGCTGGCCGCCCATCAAGGGGCCAATCAACCCGAGGCAAAAAAATACTGCAGAAATAAAGGAGCAGGCATGCGGGAACATGTCTGTCATCCCAGCACTGAGGGGGCTGAGGCAGGACCACCGAGTCTTGAGGCCAGCCTGGGCTCCATGGTGAGGTAAGGCCAGCCTGAAGTGCACAGTGAGGCCCCCAAAACATTGCAGAAATACGACAAATTGCAGAATCCACAGAAGAAGAATGTGATCTGCCACCAACAGCCCCAGCACTGCCATGGGCATGGCAGGTGGACTGCCAGGAAGGCCACCCGGCTACAACCTCGACCCACGCACGGTGGCCCGGGGCTGGTGTTCCATCCCTACCCCAGATGCCACCTGTGCCCTTCCTGTGCACAGCACAGCGCCCACTTTCGGGGTGCACAGTCCACAGATGTTCATGCGGTGGGACCCAGGCCTGGGTCCTGTGCACATCACACCAGCCGTGTGGGCCTGACAGCCAAGCGTGGCTGTGCCACTGAGAAAGTTCACTGACTGCTGTCCTAGATCTGACGTGCAGGCGGCGGGGCCACACGTCACTCGTGCAGGTGTCAGCCCCTCACTGTGACTCCAGGGAGGACACGGTCCTAGTGGACAACTCACCAACAAGTTTAACCCTGACAATCCGAGGTGTAAGTTGGGAAGCCAAAGGGCACTTCCACCAGGAAGCCCAAGGCCCTGCTTCAGGATCACCCTGAGTCCGTCCCCCCACCCCCCCACCAGCCCCTGCCTGAGGGCAGCTGCCCATCTTGTCCTGGAAGAGGGCCTTGGACACAGAGCTCACAGCACCCGGGGCCTGGCTGTGTGGGACGCAGGGAGAGGACCTGCAGGCAAGGACGGCCCATGGACTCCTCTCCTGGCCCTGCATCACTTTCACCTCCCAGACACAGGTGAGAATGGCACCTCCTTGGTGGCTCCCTTCCCTGTCCCCACTACTGCAGTCAGGACACCCCTGCACGGGGGACCAGCCTCGCCACCCTGCGGTCCTAAGCAGCCCTGCCCAGGCCACTGCCCACCCAGGGTCACCGGCTGCCCCTCTGCAGTGCTGACCGAGGGATCCAGCCCCGCCTCAGCAGCACCCTGCATGCAGCCCCTCCTCCCAGCAGGCGGAGCCCCGGCCCACAGTATCTGGAGAAGGGCTCCTTGGACAGCACAGGCCAAGCGCCCAAAGGCACCACGAGTCCTGCGGAGGAGTGGGGTGCCCTTGGTCAGGAAGGAGGCACCAGCAGAGACAGGAACAGGAGCAAGGGGCTCCCGCAGAGGCGGGCCAAAGGCTGGGCAGGAGAGCACAGGACAGGTGGCTCAGGGAAAAGCGAGGGGCAAAGTCACAGAGGTCAGCAGGAGCCCACAGTGACCCGCAGGGTGACTCACCGATGAGTGTCTTCAGGCACTGTCCGGACGCAGTGTCCCAGATGCGGCTGTAAAGGAAGAACAGAATATATCGAGGAAGCGGCAGCTGCCGGCGGCCCCAAGCCCAGCGCCTGCACACTCCCTGCACGTCTTCTCTGTCCCCAAACATCCTGGGGTTCCTCTGCCCTAGCTTGGGGCTGGTTGGCTGGCAGTGGATTACATGGTGGATGGCCACCTCTCTAGAGGGGACACACCAGCTTTTGAGGCCCTTCCACTCTCCCGTTACCATGGCTCTGCCAACATATGTCCAGATGCGCAGCCCGCCGGGCACGATCTCAAGGCCACAACGGGGGAGGGGAGCACTGGCTGGGCAGACAGGGAGCCTGCTGTCCTGGAGAGCACCGCAGCCCCCAACACACCACACCACGCCCACCAAGCACCCAGCGTGACCGGCCCTCCCCCTCACCAAGGACTCCTGGACTAGGCCACCCTGGGCTCCAGCCTGGTGGCCCTGAGCTGCCACTGCACTTGGACAGGCGCACTGACTACCACCTAAACTTGTTCCTGCCCCATCCCGAGGCCTGCTGGTGTCCGATTTCCTCCACTGGACTCTACGTTTTCAATACCGGCCTCGTGCAATTCTCCACATTTAGGTCTTTTTGCAACCATAGGTTCCCTGGCCACATCCCCAGGATGCTTTCAGTGGTATTTGGGAGGGCACTAGGGACAGAACCCAGGTGCACACACATACGAGGTACAGTGCTCTAACACAGGGCTACAACGCCCCTTCTCCTCTTGAGGCAGAATCTTGCTAGACTGCCTGTGCTAAGCTGGGATTCTCCTGCCTCGGCCTCCAGAGCACCTGGGTTTATAGATGTGCACCACCACAGCCAACTGCTTTTTAAGTCTGGGCAATGGCAGCCCACTATGATCTTTCCTTAAAAAAAAAAAAAAGCTATTCTATCCCCATCTCCTTTCCCCAGTAAACCTTGCTGCTCTTAGAGAGGCTGCCAAATTCCAAATGACTGTGCAGATGGAACCAACGCAAAGTGCGGGACTCCTTGACGGGGGCCCACGGGGGCCCTGTTAAAGGAGCTCAGGCCTGCACTGCAACAGGACTTCCAGGGGCTGGCGAGGTGGCTCAGCGGTCTAAAGCACCTACTTGGAACAAGCTTGGCAAAGCACAGGGACCGCGGTTCAGTTCCCCCAGCACCACATGCCAGGCAGCAGCCCCCTGGTGGGCTGAGCTGGCCACACACACACACACACACACACACACACACAATAAATAAATAAATGTAAAAAATAAATAAATAAATAAATAAAACCAGGACTTCCAGCCGAGGCCCAAGACTCACTCTCCCTATACCACCCGACTGGCCCAGGCAGCTAGAGGCCCTTCTCCTCTCCCTGCAGTTAGGGCACCTCCTCAGAGGTGCATGTGGTACCCAGCGACCTCAGGCAGACATGCAGGCAGTCAGAAAAGGGAAGAGGCCCTTTGGAAGACTGAGATCACAACAGCCAAATCTGTGTTCTCCCTACCGAGGCTTGAGATCACCGACGCCACATTCTGAAACTCGCCACCTAAATAAGCCACACTCTCACTAGGGCTGGGCCATCCTCTTCCACCAAGACTAAGATGCCCAAAACTAAAGGTAAAACAGGGGCCAAGGAGGTGGCTCAGTGGAATACGCGCTTCCCTGGCAAGCGCAACAGCCTGGGTTCAATCCCTGGTTTCGCCAAAAATAAATAAATAAATAAATAAATAAAGCCTGATGGTCACCAAGGTTCCTGATGTCACCCACATCCCCTTGCTACTATTGGATCAATATATTATCTAAATGGCTGTACTTGTAATCCTATTTGTCCATCATTAATTTGACCTGTGTCATACCCACCCCTGGAGACTTGGCTCTATAAAACTTTCAGAGAGGTGGACTCGCTGGCAACCTACCTGGGAATCCTGTCTCTCAGGAGCTACCCCATTCCACACATATTCCTTTCTCAGGGACGGGGAGAAGGGATCTCACTATATAGCTCAGGTTGACCTCATACTTGTCATCCTCCTGCCTCCGTCTCCAAGTGCTGGGGTTACAGGCATACACCACCCCATCCTGCAGTTTTCCTTTTTTAAAAAAAAAAAAGAGGGGAGGCTTTCTCCAACCCAAGTCACTGCCCTGGTGACGAACAGATACCAGGTCTTTGTGACTGCGCTCAGCTAAACCGTGACCACCCAACACGCAGGGCACACAGGCAGCTCTGGCCCCCAGCCTGGGCCGAGCACCACCAGCCTCTCACTGTGGCCCTGGCCCCCTGGCCACACACTTTAGACTGTTTCTTCAAAGCAGCACAAGCCCAGTGTGGGGACGCATGCCTGCAATCCCAGCACTTGGGAGGCTGAGGCAGGAGGGTTACTTACATACTGAACTCAAAGCCAGCCTGAACTAGTGACACCTTGCTTAAACAAACCAAAACCAGCAGCAAAGCCAGAAAGGCTTTCAAAATCCAAAATCAACAACAACAACAACAACAACAACAACTTGACAGTACTCATTTACTGATTTTATATTTGAGATTATATCGGAAATGGGACCCAGGGCCTCAACACTGAGCTACATTCAGGGCTGTTTTATTTTAAACCAGGTCTCATCAAATCTCTAAGTTTCCTGGTCTAGACTCAAACTTGCCATCTTCCTGCCTCAGCCCTCCAGAGGGATGGATGACAGACGTGTGGCAGCGTCCCTGGTGCCCAAATGGAGAAAGTTTTCAGCCAGCCCTCTGCCACTCTGTCCCCAGCATGCTGCGTTTCAGTGGTGGCCTTAGGTTACCTCTGTGCTTCTGACCTTCGTGAGCGTGGCCCTGGTCTAGTCCCTCCTCCTTCCCTGCCTGGGAGAGCCTGGTCACATCACCCACTGCCACCACCCCCTTCCTGCGGACCGCGCTTAGCCCTGAAGTCATCAGCCACGCTGCTTCAACTCCACCGCACTCCAGCCCCTGGCCCCTACCTCCCTGCATGCCCTGAATCGCCTGTGTCACAACCCCCACCAGGCCCACAGGACCCTGAGACTCCCACACAGGCCTCGCCCTCCTCCTCCCCAGGGGCGGCGCACCCCACCCCCGCGACACGTTCGTGCACGTGTGCATGCCCCAGACCGTGTCAGGAAGCCTCCACAGCGCACCAGGCAGTGGTGTGGCCGTCACCAACTGGACGACAAGATGGAACTCACCAGAGACCGTCATAGCTGCTGGAAACTATCAAGGACCCGTCACGATTAAAGTGAACCTAGGAATCAGACAGAGAGGGACAGAACACTTACCACCCGGGGCTCAGCACCCTGCACAGCCCACTCGCAGAGCCCCCGGCAGCGCACATGCCACCACACACCCTTCCCTTCGGGCCTGCACCCTTCCCAGTGGCCACCAGGACCCAGGGGCAAGACAGGTGAACCGACGGCATTCCTGAGGCGGCCAGCAGAAGGCAGCCTATTTCTGAGACTTCTGGACCACAACCCACAGCCAGCCTTGGATCGCAACTGGTGCCCCAACGTGGGCAACCACAATACCGCCAGGAGCTAGAACCAAACCCTCGCCCAGCCCCATGAGGATGGCCTGGTGGGCCCACAAGGCTGGCCACAACTTGGCACAAAGAAGGCTCACGGGCCTGCAGGCAGGAGACCCCGAATTTGAGTCCCAATACAAAAGGGAGAACGATAAGCCTGGGGAGCCGCCCCCCCCCCCAGTAGCTGCTCCCAAGTAGTAGCAGACCCATGCCTGGGTCTTGGGAGACGACAGCCTCAGGTGGTCCCAGACGACCAGCTCCACCTGGATGCAGGCCTGCTCACCCCAAGGACGGAGGGAGAGCTGCACAGCAATCCCTTTCGAGTTGAATCGTTCCCCATTGTTTACTTTTTTCCCCAAAAGTGAAACTCCACAACAAAAAATGAAATATGTCAGGAATTAAAGTGTAGCACGAATTTGTTTTGAGTCCTGGGCAGGTGAGACCCATGACAAGCCTTCCAACAAAGCCCTCTCGCTCTGCACTATAAGGAAAACGCTGGGGGGGGCCGAAAGCTCAAGGAAGCCCTGGGGCTACTCCCCCACTCCCCCCAAGGGGCCACACTGCCTGGCTCTCGGCCTGGCCCAGGGAAGGGATGGGACACAAGGGGATGCCCACAGCTCCTCAAGGGGCCAGATCTGCACAGGCCTAAGCCCCTGGGCAGCGACAGCTTCTAGTTCTGAAGGTGCTTTCCAAACAAGTGACATGGCCACTGCTGGCCCAGGGTCCCCCACACAGCAACGGCACCGAGCTCCAAGGTCAAAGGCCTGGTGACCCTAACCCCTCCTTTCAACCCAATGCACCTGAGCCAGCATCTCAACAAGTGAACTCATAAAAACAGATGTTTTGCTTTCTAGGGGGACACTACAGACTGAGCCCAAGAACACGGAGCTACATTCCCAGTCCATCCTGTTTTTTTATTATTTTGAGACAGGATCTCAGTCACTAAGTTGCCCAGCCTGAGCTCAAAGTAGCCACCCCCTGCCTCAGCCTGCCCATAGCTGCCATGCCCAGTTCTTCCCCTGCCTCAGGGTCCTTGGGGACCTCCCACCCACCCCTGCCTGTGCATGATGCACAAGAGGCTTGTGGCAGGTATGGCCAGCCACACCCACGGCTCAAGGGGCAAGTGCTCAGGTCTTGGCAGAGCTCTGCAGAAGGCCTGCTGGACATCGCCTGCCTCGGGAGACCCGCAGCTGTCCCAGCTAGTGCCGGCAGCTGCCTAAGTCCTATGGTCCCTCAGTGCACCCTGACTCTCATGGAAGTCAGCTCCACCTTGTGACTGTGCACGGTCCCGGAGGGCAGGGTGGCATCGGGCCAAACTGGGCCTACACTCCCCCAGCCCTCACACGAGGAATGAGCCCTCCACCCCAGGGGGCTGTGGGCACAGGCTAGGATACCCATCTGTTCAACACGCATGGTCGGGGCCGGGGAGATGGCTCAGTGGAATAGGCGCTTCCCTGGCAAGCACAAGGGCCTGAGTTCAATCCCCGGTTCCGCCAAAAAAAAAAAAACAAACAATACGTATGGTCTTGGGCCAGACAAAAGCTCTCCCAGGCTGGAAAAGCTTAAAACCTTGTGCCACCAGGATCGGGAAAGAGAGGTCCCCTCCCCTCCCAGAAACACAAGTGGAGCCACAGGACCCCTCTCCCCACCCAAGGGTGTAGGGATTGAGTCTGTGGGATGCTAAGAGTGCTCTCCACGAGGCTGCAGAATGGATGGCACTGTCCCAGACACTGGGGTGGCATCTGCGTGGCAGGCCAGGGCACATCTGCTCTCCAAGGGCTCCAGCACTGACAGCGCAAGCCTCCCCATGTCACCCCGTCACCCGGCTCATCAAAGCCACCTCCACCCCAATTCCCCTTACTGTGACCACAGTGCCCACCAGGAGACTCCCGCCCCCACACCTCCCACCCAGTCACCCACTCTGTGAGGTGGCTCAGGCCACCCCCCCACACACACTGGCCTGGAGCCCAAGCTCTGGCGTCCTGGGTGCTACAGCCTCAACCACACGGGGGACTTACAGCCGAGACCGGGTCGGAGTGAGCAGGCAGAGTCTTGAGGCACTTCCCCGTCTTCACATCCCAGATCCTCACGCTCTCATCAAACTAAAGGACGAAGGAGATCAGAGCAGCGCCTGGGCAGCGGCGAGGAGGGCACCCGGAGCCCAGGCCGCCCCGGCCCCCAGAGGAGACGGCAGCGCACTTACAGACCCTGAGACGATGAGGTTGGACTGCGGGTTGAAGTTACAGCAGAAGACGTAGTTGCTGTGGCCCTTCAGGGTTTTCAGACACTTGCCCTAGGAAGCAGCATTGGGCCACGTAAGGCCAAGGTCACCAGGCATCCGACGACCTCCTGGGGACCAGCCCTCTGCGGACCCTCCCAGAAAAGGACTGGGCCACTTACAGAGCTCACATCCCATATCTTCAAGGTTTTGTCATCCGAAGCAGAAACAAGGAGGTTAGAGTCCGAAGACCATGCCACGTCTGATATGCCCTTGGGAAGGAAAACGCGAGGCTACCATCTCTGGACAGAGGCCAGCGCCCCCACACACAGCAAAGTCCCCAGCCCTGGCCAGTGACTGCCACATGGGAGGCATACACAGGGCCCGTGTAGGCCCACAGCAGCGGCCTCTCATGGTGGCTCTGCCAGGCAGCAGATTACCTGCAAGGTCAGAATGGTCTGCACAGGGGCTGGTGAGATGGCTCAGTGGTCTAAAACACCTTAGAACAAGCTTAGCAAAGCACAGGGACCACGGTTCAATCCCCCAGCACCACATGCCAGCCAGTCCCGCCCCCTGGTGGGCTGAGCTGGCCACACACACACACACACACACACACACACATAAATAAATAAATAAATAAAATTTTAAAAAGAATGGTCTGCACAAAAAACACAAAAGGCAAACCCCACAAAGAAATACAGGAGGGGCCAGGGGGATGGCTCAGTGGAATAAGTGCTTCCCTGGCAAGCGCAAGGGCCAGAATTCAATCCCCGGTTCCACAAAAAGAAAAAAAAAAAAAAATACAGGGGTGGGAGTCCCATCTGCCCTGACCGCCCCAGCACCCCACGGGCTCACCAGCGGCACAGGGGGATACCTACCAGCTTGTGCCCCGATATGGTCTTCTCAAACTTCCCATCATATGCACCCCAAATTTTAATGAGTTTATCAGCAGCTGGAAGAGATGAAAAAGAGCTGCTGCTCAGCGCATGGCCCAGGCTGTCCGCACCCTCAGCCCTGCTCCTCAGCACTTCCGGGTCCCTGGAGTGGGGCCTGGAAAGAATCCACAGCTTAAGAAACTGCTTTTCAAACCGAAGGCCCAGCTCAGTGATGAGAGTGCTGACCTAGACCACAAAACCCTGGGTTCCGAACCAGCACAAAAACAAAGTGCTCATTTCCAGAAGGCAGGATAAAGATAGCTCAGGAAGCCTCTAAGCAGGGGCAGGGATATGTAGGAGGGACTGGGCCCTCCCCTTCCCAGTGGCAAAGGGCACAATTTCTTTTTCTTTTCTTTTTTTTTGTCTTTTAGAGACAGGGTCTTGATATGCAGTTCAGGCTGGTCCCAAACTCATAATAAGCCTCCTGCCTCAGCCTCCCCAAGTGCTGGGATTACAGGCATGTGCCACCAGGCCCGGCTGAAGGGGCACAATTTCAACAACAGTGGTTCCGTGGTGCCAGAGAGGGATGTGTGGCACAGGCCATGTTGGGGCAAACCAGCCCAGCCCACCCAGGTCCCCCCCGCCAGCCACTGAGCGCATACGCACACGAGCTTGCCAGCCACTCTCCATTCGGGCTGAACTTCACGGAGGACACAGCTTTCGTGTGGCCTGCCAGGGTAAACTTGAGAGCATAGTTTGGTTTAACAGGTGTTGGCTGTTGGAGAGAGGAGACACTGAAGCTGGCCCACAGCAAGTACCCTTGCTCCAGCTGACTCCAGCCCCACACGCCTCGCAGCAACCAGAGGCTGCGTTCAGTGACCTCAGAAGCACCACCTCCAAGTTTGCGCCTCACTGATCCCCACCGCCCGGCACATCTGAAGCACACACCCAAGACCCCCAGGGCCCAGCAAGCCCGTGCAGCACCTGCCCCTGCGCCCATGCTGGGGGAAGGTGTGCAGAGCGCAGAAGGCCCTGCCTCCTGTCGCCTGGAGACAGGAAGACCTGCTTAGGAACCAGAGCTGTGCGGCCAGGCCGGGGGCTTAGCCAGAGAGATTTTTCTGGGTCCTCCAGACTCTTACAACCAGGACCAAGAATCTGGTTTATGTTTTTCTGTAGCAGTGGCAATCAAAGACGGTGCTCTACCACTGAGCTCCATCCCCAGGCCCTTTTATGTTGAGACAGAATACAGTCTTAATAGACTGCCCAGCCGACCTTGACTTGTAATCCTCCCAAACAGCTAGTATTACAGGCTTGAACCACCGCATCCAACTAGGACTCTGTGCTTCTGACTCCGAATCCCTAATGTGGCCTACAACGGGCACATGTGCCACGGTGGTCAGAGAGGAAGATGGGCAGCCTACTGAACCAGTCCAGGAGACCAGGCTGACAGTGTTGCAATCACATCGCCAAAATGGTTGTGGAACCAGGGACTGAACTCAGGTCCTTGCGCTTGCCAGGGAAGTGCTTATTCCGCTGAGCCACCTCCCCAGCCCCTACATCACTAAAATCTTTTAAAACTACTTGCCCCAGAGGCTCCCTAGGGATTTCAGCAAGGGCACACACCTTGCTCTGTGTGGCCGAGGAGGAGGGGGTAGGTTGTGGCCTCACGGCCTCTGTCTCCGGCTTCTTCTCCTCCGTGGCCATGGCACTGGAGCTCACAGGACAGGAAGCCACGGATTGGGTTCACAATGGAGAGTGCTGTCTACTGATGAAACCCTGGAGTAGGGACTGGAAAGAATCCACAGCTTAAGAAACTGCTTTCAGACCGAGGGCCCAGCTCAGTGATGAGTGCTGACCTAGACCACAAAACCCTGGGTTCCGAACCAGCACAAAAGCAAAGTGCTCATTTCCCCAGGAAAGGATAAAGGAAAGCATGTGACCAGCACATGGGGCCCTGCAGCACATCAAAAAGCTGTCACCCCAACTCTAGGCTAAGACACCTCTTCTCTGCCCCCTTCAGGGTGATGGGAAAGACCCCACACTCAAGAGGGCTTCCTGTGGTCATGGCGATACCTGCAGGAACGGAGTGCAGGACAGGCAGGCAGGGTGCATGCTGACACACTGAAAAACCCCAAAGGCTTCCTGACAGAAAGCCGCAGCCAGGTGACAGGAGACTGTTTGGGGTGCAGACACCTCACAAGTCCTGCTGGCTCCCCACAGGCCAAGATGCAAGGCTGTCCATCCAGAGCAACCCCAGCTCAGCTCTACAAGCAGCCCTTCAAACCCTTCAAAGAAGCAAACCAAGCAGGCGTGGCCTCTGCAATTCCCACACCCTCCCTCTGCAGCCACACAGCCCAAAGCACAGTGCCGAAGCTGCAAACAAGACACACTGCAGAAGAGTAGAGCGTGGTGGTGCAAGCCTGGAGCCTAGCACTTGGGAGGCTGAGGCAGAAGTATCTCAAGTTCAAGGCCAATATGAACTACCTAATGAGACCCCTGACTCACAAAACTAAAAAAATCAAGGGAGGACTGCAGCTCAGTCTGGTCTTGACGAAGTACGGCCCAAACACCAGCCAGTAACCACCTCCTCTATCCCAGCAGCAGACCCCTCTACCTGAATACATCTCACAAATCACGGGGAGTTTCTGCAGGGGGGGAGCACGCAGAGCCTCCAACGCGAGCCACCACTGGAATCTCCAGAGCCAGCTCTGCCCTTCATCTAGCAAGCCTGTGTGCTGTAAATTTCTGCTTGAAGCTTAACACTGAAATCTTATGAAGGTTCCAGGGGCAAATGCAGGCCACTGAAAAAGGGCGTGTCTCAGAGCCCTCCTGCCGCCACCTCACTTCACCCCATCAATTCCAGCCCGGGATGGATGCGCTGCACTGCAGGAGGGCAGAGCCCACAGAGCTCTCCAGGGCAAACCTCAGGTCACCAGTGAGAGCCAACCGCTTGGCATTTGTCCTCGACACGACCTGCCCATGCCAATGCATCGCCACAGGCAGGTGAGAGCTGAGGAGCGGCCCGTCCTACCCAGCAAACCCCAGAGACAATCGGTGCTTCAGGGCCTGGTCTTTAGAGGCAGCTCAGCAGGCCGAAGTAGCTCTGTTCGGCCCACATGCCCCTGGAGGTGGGTGGTGACTCCTACAGGACTACGGCCGCCTGGAGAACACCACGTGGGTGGTCTTAAGCCCCCGTATCTCAAACATTAGCAGGTGAAAAATCCCAGCTGCTACAGGCCGGGGTGGGGTCTGAGGCATCCTTGGAAAGCTCAGGTGTCTGGGCTGCGGAGCTCAGCTGCAGGGAAGGCCACCGGGGACTTGGCCGCGGGCAGACGCGGCAGAGGAGGAGGCCTGCGGCCGCTCTCACGGCCCGCTCGGCTGGCAGCTCCTCGCCCGGCAGGCCCGACCCGGGCGCGCGCTCCAGCAGGGCGCGAACGGTGTGAGGAGACGGGCGGGACCTGCGTTTCCAGCAAGCACCAGGGGCTCCCGGACCCCGTGCTAAGGCACTGCGCCTCGGCTCGCCGGCTGCTGCAAGCCGCCTTCTCGGAGCCGGCACAGCGCCGCCCGGCCCAGGCTCGGGACACCCGCGGGGACGCAG
>NW_004524699.1:2418037-2426015 GCF_000260255.1 Octodon degus | reverse complement strand
GCGGGCGGCGGCGCGCGTGCGCGAGGGGCGGGGCGACGTCGGGGGCGGGGCGACGGGCGGCGGCGAGGGTCAGAAAACCTCGGCAGGCGAAATGTCTTAAAGGGCTCTCCGGTCGCGCGTGCTTTCTGCAGGAAGGCGTTGGCCCCAGGTTTGGCGGGTTCAGGCCGTTGTCTTGCCCACTCAGGGACGGACTGCTGTGACTCTCTCGTGCTCACAGCTGGAGCATGTGGGGCTCCCCGTTGTCTCTGGCATGCTGATACCTGGAGGGGGGGACAGACACCAATGCAGAGTGTCCTTGGGGACATGCTGTGCCCGGCCCCCTGGGGCCCAATGCAAACTCCGAACCGGCAGAAGCAAAGTCCTTTTCTTGGGGTCCAGGAATTGCAGCCTGGGGGACAGGGCCTCGCAAAGGCGGGAAAGGTGGGCGATGCAGGATCTGGAAGGCTCTGGGGCTACCTGGAGGGCGGAAGCGAGATGAGTAAAGAGAAAGCAATGTAACGTGATACTTCAACAACCAGACGCCGCCAGCCTCTGTCTGGCACAGAGCAATTGTCCCTCGCTTAGGTTGCTCCAGATGCCTGAGGTCAAAGGGTGAGTGTGACCAGAGCTCGCGTCCCGCCCCCAATCTTGCAGGGGTCCCGGTTCCAAATGGCCTCTGGCTCCATCTTGGAAAGGTTCACAGTAATCAGCACTGGAGGAGACTCACACGGGAGGAGAGAAAGCTTGAGCGCAGCCGGGACAAATTAAGCACTTAGACTCTGTCTCAGAAGAACTTCAAAAAGCCTGTGGGGGCCATGGAGATAGCTCAGTAGAATAAGCGCTTGCCTGGCAAGCGCAAGGGCCTGAGTTCAATCCCCGGTTCCACAAAAAAAAAAAGCCTGTGGACAGAGCCCTGGAAGGCTCCGGTTCAAACTCGGGGTGAGAGGTGAGGGGGGACAACTTTACTTTCACCATACTAACAGCAGTCACTTGATTCCAGAGACCTCTCTCCTGGGGCCAACCCCACCCTCCTCTTCTGGGAAAAGGACACACTGTGAGGGGGACCCAGGCTCGAGGAGTTCTGGAAACCAAGCCTTCTGCACCCTCCCACTACGCTGCCCCACTTCTGTTCCACATGTCAGATCTTAAGATCTTGGGATTAGATATACAATAGTATACACTAAAACAATAAAAGTATTGAAGGTAATACTCAAAAAAAAATTGGAAAGATTAAAAAAAAAAAAAGATCTTGGGGGTCTCCTTAGCCTGTGTACCCTGAGGCTCCAGCCTAGGCCTGTGGAGAGAACAACACATAATCCTTTATTTCCAATGAAAAGTGGCAACACCAGGACTCTGGGGACACAAATGGAGGAGCTTCTGAAAGGAGACTTGATCCAGAGAGCTTGAGGTGTGCAGTTGTCATAGTTACAGAAGCAACAAGACTGGCAGTAGTCTGGACACACACACACACAGCTGCACTCGGATCTCTGGGCCCAGGAGGCCTGATCCCTTGGGCCAGGTGCCCCAGGGCAGGAGGTAGGGACCTCAGAAGCAGCGGAGAAAGGACAAGCCCTCTCCACCTCCACACCTGGCTGCCCGGGACCACAAACACAGCCCCCCGCCAGAGCCCTTGCACCACCCGTCAGATGCTGTTCCGCCCCCTGGCTTCTCCGTTCCTTCCCACCTCCGACCTGGCCTTTCCAAGGCTGACCAGACGGAAGCATGTGAAGATCCAGCTCAGACCTGCCACTCCTGGTCGGAGACTCAGTTCACTTCCAAGAGCTTCTGGAGTCCAAGTCTGGATTTAGACCCTGCCTTGCCCCCAAATGCAGATGTAGCACCGCCTCCCTCGCTAGCATGCCGCGTCCAGTCCGCACTCCCCCAGGCCCAGCAGGCTCTGGGTCCCGACCCCTGAAGCCTCGTGGCGTTGCTCTCCAGGCGGTCTCTGGCCTCCCAGAGCCTTTTAGGAGAAGTGCTCCGATTTCGGAGTCCACCCCTGCCCCGCCACGGCACAGCTCTAACACCTCCAGCTCTGCAGCCTGGAGCTGCTCAAATGGTGTCGGTCTAGGACTGGCGAGAGGAGGAAGCACAGGAGACCACAGCACAAGGTAAGCGAGTTATGCTGCAGGACACTGGTTGTGCCTCCGCCACCCGGAGCCAACTGGTAAATGAAACTGTTGTCATGGGAAAATGTCACGAATTAACATTTCTGGGAAGTTTCTTGCCACTCCTTTCAGGACTGTCACTCTGTCACTGGCAAGGGTGGGTCCTTACTTCAGTTATAATGGAAACCAAAACTGAAGCATTTGTGAATTTCTAAGAAAGCTTCAAGCCAGGCGCGGCGGCACACTCCTAGAAGCTCTCAAGAGGCTGAGGCAGGGGATCGTTGTGAGTTCAAGACCAGCCTAGGCTACAAAGTGAGCTCAAGGCCAGCGTGAGCTGCAGAGCAAGCCTCTGTCTTAAAAAGAGAAAAGAAAAAAGCTTTAATTAGAAAGTAAGAGTAAACGAAGAGGGTCACACAGCCCTGACCAAAAAAAAAAAAAAAATCAAGCTGGACTTCTTGGAAAGGGAAAATGAGAGAGAGAAAAAGGACTTTGACATGGTGGGGCTGGCCCTTCTTCTTGAAGAAGAGGGACCAAATTCCAGGGAGGCCCCAGTGGCATGGGGTACTGTGATGGCCTGGGGTCCACTTGTTCGCCACCTCAGGCCTGATTTCCTGGCTCTGAAGGAACCCTAACTGGAGCATCTCACTTCCCAACATTTAACTGTCCCTGGCCGGAGAGCTGGGTCCCTTGAGGATCAGCTGGGATCCAGGTGACCCTAGCTTTAGGCCAGTGGAGACTTCTGGGTGTGGCTGAATGTCCCTGTCAGTCTCTTATCCTGGCATCCTGCATCTTTCCCACCCCCAGTACTGGGTTTCTGAACCTAGGTCCTCCGCACTGAGCTACCTCCTCGCACTTCCTCCCCCTCCTTCCCTTTTTTGTCGGAACCGGGGATTGAACTCAGGCCCTCGCACTTGCCAGGGAAGCGCTTATTCCACTGAGCCATCTCCCCTGGCCCCCCCCAACCCTTTTTATTCTAATTTTAAAATAGGATCTCTATGGGGCCGGGGAGATGGCTCAGTGGAATAAGCGCTTCCCTGGCAAGCGCAAGGGCCTGAGTTCAATCCCCAGTTCCGCAAAAAAAAACCAGGATCTCTGCCAGGTGTGCTAGGACCCAGGAGGCTGAGTCAGGAAGATCACAATGAGCGTAAGGCCATTTTGGGCTATATAAGGAGTTCAAGACCAGCCTAGACCCTGTCTAGACAAAAAAAAAAAAAAAAACAGACCTCACTAAAGCACCAAATTGAACCAACTAAGCCTAGACTCGCAAGCCCGGACTCCCTCAGCCTCCAGAGTGCTGGAATTTCAGGCTCCCACCATCCCAGTCGCTCTTATCATCCCCTTTCACAATAAGGAAACCAGAGCTTGGAGAGGTTGAGACACAGCCTGGGGCCCCACAGCCAGTGACACAACCCTGGGGGCAGGACTGGCTGGCTCCAAGCAGAGCCTGCTGTGACACCTCGGGGCACAGGGATACTTATCTCAGGGACACTTATGGTGTGGGTGGCGGCTGGTTGGGCAATAAAGTGGGGCTTCAAAAGACAGCACCTTGAAAAAAAAAATAATAAAATATAAAGTAGAAGGGCTGGGGAGATAGCTTGGTGACCGAAGCACCCGCCCGGCAAGTGCAAGGACCTGGGTTCAATCCCTGATACAAAAAAAAAAGGGGGCTGGGGAGATGGCTCAGTGGAATAAGCGCTTCCCTGGCAAGTGCAAGGGCCTGAGTTCAATCCCTGGTTCTGCAAAAAAAAAAAAAAAAAAACCCACAAAACAACCCCTGATACCACATGCTGTGCCGGGTGGGCCATGCAGGCCACTGAAACCAGGCACGGTGGCACACGCCTGAAATCCCAGTGCTGGCTGAGACAGGAGGATCACTGAGTCTGCTGTGTAGCAGCTAGTAGCAAGACCCTGTATCAATCAATCAATAAATAAGAAAAGAGCACCTCGGTGTGCAGGCAGACAGGGCTGGAATTCAGAGCAGCACCCTTGTCCAGGACTTAACGCTTTCAGAAAAGTCACTTAGCACCTAGCAGGGACTATTTCCTCGGCCACTGGCTGCGGGGCTCAGAGGCTGTGCCAGGAGAGAGGGAGCCCCACACTGGGAAAGCTAGGGTGCCCATCCCTGGGGCGCCCAGGGCTGTGGAGGGCTCATGCGCCCCTGGGGAGGGAGACTGAGGTGCCGCGGGACCTGGGGTGCCCAGAGGTCCAGTGGCTCTTGTTGCCTTTGCAGCCTGGACAGCCTGTGCCCATTTGGCTCCCCGCCAGAAGCTGGGGACACCACCGCGAGACCCTGAAACCCACCAGGCAGGCAGGCAGGGCCACGGGCGACTCCTTCACCAGGCCGGCTGGATTGGAAGACTGGCAGCTGTGTCCCCTGGACGGTGGGGCGCTCTCCAGTCCCCAGTGCCACCTTGTGTAATCACATCACACTGTGTGTCACGGGCCAGGGCCCTCGGCTGACTGTTTCATAGTGTCTCGGGTTGGGGGTCCACAGGAGGGTCCCAGAAGTTCCCCAAAAAGGAAGAAATGGGGCTAGGCGTGGCAGTTCACACTAAAGAGGCTGAGGCAGGAGCCCTGCAGGTAGGGAGGATCGCCTCACCAGGGCAGCTCAACTGCGGGGGACACTGTTTGAAAACTAAAAAATAAGGCTGATGGGGCTGAAGGTTTATCTCTGTGCAAAAACCCTGGCTTCGATGCCCAGTATGGGGGGGCGGTGTAGCTAGGAAACCTCAGCCACACACACATACAGCCTGAGGAGGACTTGACTGGGTCCTTAACTAGAGAACAGCTGGAGCCTGGCACGGTGGCATACTGAGGAGGCTGAGGCAGGAGGATTGCTGTGAGTTCAAGACCAGCCTGGGTTACAAAGTGAGCTCAAGGCCAGCCTGAACTACATGGTGAGACCCTTTCTGGGGGGCGGGGGGGAACGACACAACAAACCACTAGCCGGGCAGCACACACTTATAATCAATCCCAGCTCTCAGGAGGCTGAGGCAGGCAAATCTCTGTGAGTTCAAGGCCTACCTGGATTACATAATGAGGTCGTCTCAAAAAAACAAAAGAGGAACAAGACCAGACCTTTGGATTTAAAGAGGTGGGCCAGAGTCTGGGTGACCATTCTCTCTGTTCTAGTTTTCCAAGAAGCTCCCAGAAGAAAAGAAAAAAAAAAGAAGAAGAATTAGAAGAAGCTCCCAGAGAGGACCTTTTAGAGGTGCTTGTCATCCATTATCACCCATCAAGGGAGGGACAGCTTCATGTCCCATCCGGCCTCCTGGGGGAGCTTCCTCCTGCCAGGCAGCCTCGGGTTTTGCTGAGGCTGTGCTGGAATCCGAGTTGGCTGCAGGCTCAGGGTGAGCAGAGGCTTCTCGCTCCTCGGCAGCTGAATGTTGCTGTCCATTTCTTATCTTGCTGTCCTCCGCCTTGGAAGGGACGAGATCATGTGGGCCTGGAGCTCCTCCATGCTGTTTGCGGGCTTTCGGACAACTGCCTCCACCCGATCAGCCGGCCTCTGTGCGGCGCCCAGGGTGACAGCGGAAGGAGGGGGATGGGGCAAGCCCACAGCCGCTCTTGGTGACCACCCAGCGGCATCTGTACACCCAAGGGAAGACTCGCTGGATTTTTTTCTTTTTTTTTTTTTTTAAGCTTAACCCAGCTACCGAGTACCCACTGCTTCAGGAATCCCGCTTTTTTTTTTTTTTTTTTGTGGTGGAACCGGGGATTGAACTCAGACCCTTGCACTTGCAGGGGAAGTGCTTATTCCACTGAGCCTCTCCCCGGCCCCCAGGAGTCCAGCTTTAATGAGTAACCAGAGAAGGGCCCAGGAGTCGTCCTCTCCCATCGGGCCCAGCGGGCCGCCTATGTCGCGCTGCAGCCCTTCTGCTCCTTCCTGCTCCCTGCCTCAGTTTCCCTTCTTTATGCCTCCTACTGTGATTCCAACCCAGCTAGCCTGGCACCTCAGCCCCGCTCTCAGGGTGCACAGGTCCCTGTCCCTGGCCGCCCTGGTCACATGGAAACGCAGGAAACTGCCCTCCTGCCTGCGGCCAGCCCCTCCCGCCAGCGCCCGGGTCTGCTCCTTTCCACGCTCCTCTGCTCGGAGCGGGACTCGTGCCAAGCCTGGCACCAGCGGCCGGGAGGTCGGCTGCGGCCACCAGCATCCCTCGGGATTCAGGCCAAGCAAGCCCAACGTGCCTGCGAGGCCGCAGCCCGCGCGCGGTTCGTCCTCCCTCCCACCTACCGGAAGGCCCGTGTCCCCGGGACGGCGCTCGGCCTCCAGGCGGCTGGGAGCGCAGCCTTGGCCCCCGGAAGCAGGCCCGGCAGGGAGTGGGGACCAGGGGCCCCAGCCAGGGGGCGGTCCCCGGCAGGAATCCCAGGAATGCGGCCTCGCGTCCAAGGCCGGCCGCACCTGGCGCTGCAGCCAGAGGCTTCCAGCGCTGCGTGGCCGGAATGCCCTGCTCCGCGGCCCGCAGAGCCTGGGAGGAGCCTGCAGGGCCCAGGGCTGGGTGCAGAAGCTTTAGATTTTGAGGGAAGAGCGGTTTACAGGGGCATTTTTAGGACATATAAATGGAGCTGCGAATCTGTCACCTGTACCTCCTGTCACAGAAGCCTTGCCTTTGTCTGCCAGGCTGAAAGCACCGGAGCTCTCCGGGCTGAGCCCCTGAGTAAGCTTCAGGAGCTGAGGATGTCTTGGCTTGTCTTGAGACGGGCTGTCGCTGTGTCGCCTGGCCCTGCACTCCACACCTTCCTGCCTCAGCCTCTAGGGCTGTGCACTGCACTCCCACCTGCCTGATGACTTCGGTCTTGTTCAGTCCCAAACAGAAGGATTTCTGCTCGTTTTGTTTTGTCTTGCCTGAGATGGGATCTATTCTGCTTATCCCAAGCTGGCATGTGTCGCCAGCCGCACCCAACATCTTCTCAACCTTAGGAATGATGCAAACAGGAAGATCAACCTCTGTGACTTGCCCGGGGTCACAAGCTGAGGTGCGGCAGGCCGGCCGGCCGGGGGTTCAGGCTTCCTTTGGGGCTCCATGGCTAGGCGTGGGCCACTGCTAGCTAGCCCCAACACCGCTGGCTCCCCAGTGCCCTGCCTCTGCTGTGCCATCCTGCGCCCTCATGGGCTTTGGGCAGGAATGTGGAGGAGGTGGCTGCCCAGGCCTGCCATCCAGGACTTCTCAGTGTCTGCAGCTGTCTCCTGAGGCAGCAGATCAGCTACTCTGCCACACCCCACCGAGCCTGTCCCGCCTGTGAGGCACAGTCCCCACAGTGGGCTGTGGGAAGGTGCCAGCTGCAGTCGGGACAGGAGGGGCCATGTAGGCTGTGGAGGGTCCACAGTAGTCCTGACTCCATTGTGGATTTCCTCACAGTCAAGGAAGGGGTCTTGGGTGACAGCTGTTGGGGACCAGCAGGGCAGGGATTCCAAAAGAAGGGAGAGGTTTCAGAAATAGAAACCAGGGGGCCGGGGCGATGGTTCAATGGAATAAGCGCTTCCCTGTCAAGCGCAAGGGCCTGAGTTCAATCCCCGGTTCCACCAATAAATAAATAAATAAAATAAAAGTGGTGGGGCTTGGTGGCACACACTGGTAATCCCAGCACTTAGGAGCCTGAGGCAGGAGGATCGTTGTGAATTCGAGACCAGCCTGGGCTACGAAGTGAGCACAATGGGGCCAGAGAGATAGCTCAGAGGTCCAAGTGCCTCCTGGCAAGCACACGGACCTGGGTTCAATCCCCGGCACCACATGCTGAGCCAGTCCCACCCCAGGTGTGTCAAGCCGGCCACCAAGTCCAGGCAATGGTGGCACACTCCTGTAATCCCAGTGCTGGCAAGGCTGAAACAGGAGGGT
Organism: Octodon degus; assembly: GCF_000260255.1. Taxonomy (NCBI): domain Eukaryota; kingdom Metazoa; phylum Chordata; class Mammalia; order Rodentia; family Octodontidae; genus Octodon; species Octodon degus. The sequence goes on along the minus strand of NW_004524699.1, from coordinate 2,418,094 downwards.
CACTATGAGTCCAAGCTGCATAGTATGACGCTATATCAAATACATTAAAAAAAAAAA
>NW_004524699.1:2411507-2414959 GCF_000260255.1 Octodon degus | reverse complement strand
CAGGTGAGCCTCACTTTCACTCCTGATTGGAGTTAGGGCAGTTCCCTCTTAGCCTAAATAAATGCTGGACAATTTTAATTTCATTTGACCACTTGTTTTTTATTTTTTTTTTTTTTTTTTTTAGTTCTCCAAGGTGGAAGATTAAGTTATTGATATGAGCTTTCTTTTTTCCTTTATTTCTGTGGGTATTAAGACGGGGTTTGGGGGGTGGGGAGAGAGCTCGGAAGGCTAAGCAGCTGCCTGGCAAGCTCCAGGTCCTAAATTGGATCCTCCGTACCTCATGCCGTGTGGGCCCTGAAACTGGGAATGGTGGCACACCCCTATAATCCCAGCACTGGGGAGGCGAGACAGGAGGATCGCTGTGGGGCTGAGCTAAGTCGTAAGACCCTGTATTAAAAACAAATAATTCAAAAACAAAAACAAAAACAAAAACACAGTTTCATTACATAGCCCAAGCTAGCTTCAAACTCCCTACGTAGCACAGGCTAGCCTTCAACTTACGATCCTCCTGCTTCAGCCTCCTGAGTGCCGGCCGTAGAGGCCTGGTGCGTCTATTCTGTGTCAGCGCAGCCGTTCACTGCAAGCAGGACTTGCAGCGCACCCTGTGCACCGCGGCATACGGTCTGCTTCTGCTTTCATTCTTCCAGTTTTTCCTGTTTCCCATGTGATTTCTTTTGGATCCATTAGTTACTGGCTGATATGTCGTCCGATTTCCTTGTGTGTGTGTGTGTGTGTGTGTGTGTGTGTGTGTGTGTGTGAACTCAGGACCTTGCACTTGGGAGACAGACGTGCTTATGATGCTGCTGAGCTACCTCCTCGCCCTAATCTCCAAACATTAGGAGATTAATGTCTGGCGTCTTCTTCTAGAAGGGTTTTCTAAGTTCATTGTGTCCTGAACAAAACTTGGTCAAGCAAGGCAAGTGTAAAAGGCAGTGAGGTTTTACGTGTATTAAGGGCAGGGACGGAAACACACTCAGCAGGGCAAGCGTGGGCCAGAGGAAAGTGGCGAAGGAAGTGCCCTGTGCTGGGTGGAAGCAGGCCGCGGTGACAGACACAGGGGCCACGAGGAGCACAGGGGCGGCCATCCTGGGCACCTCCTGTCCCTCGGGCTGAGGCCACGACTAGGCCACCCTATCAGGAGCCGAGTGAGTTCTCAGAAGAATGGGAGGTGGTGCTGTGATGGGCTGGCTCCGGGAGCTCTGCGCACGTGTCCAGGACTTTGTGGTCAGCGGGTCACACCTGCGTCCCAGCTAGCCTGCCACACCCGAAGCTCCTCCCTCACAAACGCTCTTGCTCCCAACCTTCTCCCTGTTCGGGGTCTCAACTCCATCCTAAAGCCGGGGAGAGGTATTCTGTGGCTTAAGGCCTGGCCTGGCCTGGAGCACGTTCCACGTGCCCTTGAGAAGAACAGGACTCTGCTGTTGGGCTAAACAGCATAAAGTGGGAGATTAATTAAACAAAAGATGGAAAGGAGTAGGGAGTCCGCAGAGGCACATTTCTGCAAAGTCCAGCTGGCCTCTGGGGTCGGGGTGCGGGTGGAAGGGTCAGCAGCCCTGAAGACAAGCCAGTGGAGGTCGTATAACCTGAGCAGCAGAAGCAAAGAGGAGTGGGGAAGGCGTGAGCGGGCCTGGGACCAGCAGACCACTACTGAGCATGGAAGCCGGAGCAGAGAGACACAGCGGAGGGGAAAGAGCTCTAGCCAAGGGCTGGGCGCGGTGGCACACACCTGCAGTCCCAGCACAGCCTCGGGAGGCGGGCGGGAGGAGCGCCTGGAGCCGGAGGCCGGCCTGTGCCGCCGCGGTGGGGAATGAGAGCCGCCCGCACTGCAGAGCAAAGCGTTGCCAAAAAAAAGAAAGAAAGAAAGAAAGAAAGAAAGAAAGAAAGAAAGAAAGAAAGAAAGAAAGAAAGAAAGATAAAAAGAAAGAAAGAAAAGAAAGTTGGCAGCTGCTTAATTTCATAAAATGGAACTTCTCTAGTGTTATGGTTTGTGTCTAGTTGTCCCCCAAAAGCTTCATGTGGTCATGGGGCAGGGACTTCTAGCGCTTGAGAAGGATTTTTTTTTGTGGGGGGGGGCTGGCTCAGGTTGCCTTAAGGGCGGGCCTGGTAAGGCATGGGAAGCTCGTGTTCTTCTGTGCCTGACTGGGTTTGTCCTAGCAGGCACTTAAAACAACTGAGCTACAGTGGTCTAAAGCACCTACTTAGGGGCTGGAGAGATGGCTCAGTGGTCTAAAGCACCTACTTAGAACAAGCTTAGCAAAGCACAGGGACCGCGGTTCAATCCCCCAGCACCACAAGCCAGCCAGCCCGCCCCCTGGTGGGCTGAGCTGGCCACACACACACACACACACACACACACACACACACACACACACACACATAAATAAATAAATAAATAAAAGTTAAAAAAAAAAACCAACCTTGGGGTATGGAGGCCTACTGGCCTTAAAAAAAAAACAAAACAAAAAAAAACCTGAGCTAACCTGCAAGCCCTCTAGAGTTTGAGATTAACTCATGATCCACTGAGATTATGGGTCTCGGTACTGCTGGGATTAAGGGTGTGAGTGCTATACCCAGCCTGGGGTGGAGAGCCTGAATGAATTATAAGAGAGACAGAAAAAGACTTCCTTCCTCCATGTCCCACTGTGGCTGCTCCTCCTCGCTGGCTCCTCTTGCTCTTTGCTGCCGCCATGAACTGCTGCCCTCTGCGTGTGCCACTCTGCCTTGGAGCCCGCCGAGTGTGGACCCGAAATGTCCAGTAACTGGGAGCTAAAGAAACCTTTCCTTCCTTCCTTCATTCTGGGTGTCGGGTATTTGTCCCAGCAATGAGAGAAGAGTGACTGAGACATCTAGGAACTATTTGATTTCAGATTTTTCATTTTTATTAATTTTTTGCAGTGCTGTGGACTGAACCCAGGGCTTCATCCATGCTTGGGGTCTTATTGTTCTCATTGTTGGAACACAAAACTCAACGCTTACAAGTTAGAGGAGAAAAGGCTTATTTTAGCTCACAGTGTGTAAAGGTTTCAGTCCTCAGTGGGCTGGCTCCGAGGCGGGGTGGCACAGCAGACAAGAAGCGGTTCATGGCGTTTCTCTCTCTTTTCTCTTATCCCATCCAGGTTCCAAACTCTTGGGGCAGGGCCAGGGAGGTGGCTCAGCGGCATAAGTGCCTGCCTGGCAAGTGCAAGGTCCTGAGTTCGATTCTCAGTACTGCAACAACAACAAAGTCTGTGGTGCCACCCAGGGAGGGTTTCCCCATTATCCATAGCCAGGACTGTGCTAAATCAATCAGTGGGCTGACTTTGTTTCTCTTTTTTTGGTGTGGCTTTTTTGAGATAGGGTCTTACTGTGCGGTTCACGCTGGCTTTGAACTCACTATGTAGCCCAGCGAGGCCTTGAGCTCACAGGGATCCTCCTGCCTCATCCTCCCAATCGGGGTCATAGGAGAGTACCAC
>NW_004524699.1:2404232-2405190 GCF_000260255.1 Octodon degus | reverse complement strand
TTCCCTGGCAAGCACAGGGGCCCCAGTTCAATCCCCGGTTCCACAAAAAACAAAACAAAACCCACAAGGAGCTTGGGGGTTAGCGCCTGCTTGGGCAAAGTCAGTCAGACGCAGGGGACCGCCGTGTGATCCCCAGCTCCACATGCTGCACTACACCCGCCCTTAAGGCCGCCTGAGCCAGCCAAAAAAAAAAAAAGCAGGGTTATCTCACTAAGTTGTCCAGGCCAGCCACAAGCCTGCGATCTTCCCGCCTCAGCCTCCCAAAGCACTGTGATGACAAGCACGGATCACATTGCCCAGCTTTAACTAATTAAAAAAAATTTTTTTTTGACTAAAACTGTGTTGTTGTTGGGTTTTTTTTTTTTTGTGGAACCAGGGATTGAACTCAGGCCCTTGTGCTTACCAATGAAGCACTTATTCCACTGAGCCATCTCCCCAGCCCGACTGCAACTGTTTTTACTGAGCTTATTTTTTCAGGCAGCACCCTTGCTTCAGCACTTCAGGAGGATGAAAGTCGAGGATCGCGAAGTCAGCCCAGCCACTAGGCACATGCCACTTTACCGCTTACCAAGACCCTGTCTAAAAAACCAAACAAAACACCAAGCCAACCAAATGCCCCAAACTTACAAGCGGGGCAGAGGCCCTGGGGCCGAGCTCAGCTCCCCAGTCCCGAAGGGGCGAAGGGGCGGGCTTCTTTGCGCCCTTCCCATCCCCTCGGGGCTGGGCTGTGCCGCCCGCCAACGCCTTGGGCTCCGCGTTTCTTCTGCTGTCTGCGCCCTGCAGTTCCTGTTGGAAGGCCGCTGAAAGGCCTCCTTTCCATCTCTGAACTGGAGTTTTCCAGCCTTTATATTTCTTCACTGTTTCTCTGAGCTTTGTTCTGACTGAATTCCTCAGATCCAGAGGAATGTGCCAAAATATGCCAAAATGTGCTAGTCTCTTTATCTATAGTTTTTGTTTT
>NW_004524699.1:2401641-2403762 GCF_000260255.1 Octodon degus | reverse complement strand
TATTTGCACTGAGACAGGACTTAAGACCTTACACTTTGGGGCTGGGGAGATGGCTCAGTATAATAAGCACTTCCCTGGCAAGTGCAAGGGCGTCAGTTCAATCCCCAGTTCCAGAAAAAAAAAAAAAAAAAAGCCCTTACACTTGCCAGGCAGGTGCTGGGCCACTCAGCTGTAGCCCCAGCCCTTGTAGCTTTTATAACACAGCTATTTTAGGAGGTGGGGACATAGTTCACTGGAATAAGTGCTTCCCTGGCAAGCGCAAGGACCTGAGTTCAATCCCAGGTTCCACCAAGAAAGAAAAGGAAAGAAAACATAGCTATTTTAATAATTTTAATTCACCAAGCATGGTGGCACATACCTGTACGCCCAGCATGCAGGAGGCTGAAGCAGGAGGATCCCTGTGAGTTTGAGGCAGCCTGGGCCACATAGTGAGGTCCAAACCAGCTTGAACTATATATTGAGGCCTTGCTTCAAGAACAAAAACCAAACCCCAGCTATTTGTTTGATGCCTTCAACTGTTGTGAACACATCTATCTTAGTCCTGGGGGCAGTCCTGTGTGGCAGACGACTTGGGCAGGGGCATGGCAGGCCCAGGGTGACAGGGCAAGCATCCCAGGGGACCCCAGCATCAGCACTCTTTCCAGACCCTGATGACTCATGAAGACAAAACGCATTTCTGTTACCTAGCAACACCTTTTGGCTACAGAGCAAAATGGAAAATACTAACGACCAAGAAGAAAAATGAAGGGCCAGGTACGATACAGTGGTAGAGGGACTGCCTAGCATATTTGAGGCCTGGTTCAACCCCCGGCACTACTAAGATAATTAACCATGGTGCATGCCTGTCAGCCCAGCACTTGGGAGGCTGAAGCAGGAGGACTGCCTCAAGTTCCAGGCCAAACTGGCCTACAAAGCGAGACTCTGTCTCAAAAAAAATCAACAAAATCAAATAAATCAAACAAAGAAATAAGTTAATAAAGATGAGCCAGGACACGACTGCACTGTACCTCCCGCAGCCCCGCAGCGCTGCCACTGCTGCACAGCTGCCAGCCGGGCGTGGCTCGCTCCCTGCGCTCACGCTGACTGACACTCTGCCCATTGCTTGGTCCCTGGCTGCACACACAAGCTCCAGCCCTGCCCCCTTCCTCCTCCATCTGCTCTGCCTCCTGTGCCTGACACCTCCTCGCACCGTGTAATAGGTTTTTCTTTTCTTTCTTTTTGTGGTACCAGGGATGGAACTTGGGGCCTTGCACTTGCCAGGCAGGCGCTTATGCCACTGAACTATTTTCCCTGACTTCCTTATTTTTTGAGATGTCGCTATGTATTCCCACTGATCCTCCTGCCTCAGCCTCCAGAGTGCTGGGGTCACAGGGGTGCACCCCATGGTGGCCGCTTTTCTAGCTCTTGAGCACCCCCTAGGTGGAGAGCCCTCCTCTCAGGGCTCTGTCCCATCAAGGGGAGACAGCCAGCACTTAGGCTGGGGGTGACCTCCTCCTGCCCCTACCAGCCTGGAAGAACAGGGCCTGGGTTTCATTCACCTTTGCCAGAGGAGGAAGCCTGTGGCTTCCTGTGTTCAGCAGCCCTTGGGGCCCAACTTTGGGACAGGGACCCTGAGGCCCAGAGCCCGGGCTGGGAGAGGCTGGTGGGCTTGGAGTGGGGGAGAGTCACCCCAGCCCTTTCCGCTGCCCCAGGGCAGCCACACTGGCCCACAGGGGTCTGCTCTCAGGCAGAGGGTGGGGGGCCCCGTGCTCTCGGCCCAGGCCAGGGGCAGAGGCGGGTTGTTTGGGCCTTGAGAGGAACATGGTAAAGCAGCCTGCCTTGGAGGCCAGTGTGCAGGAAGATGCAACCTAGAGGGCAGAAATGGGAAGTGACCCCATGGTGGCAGGAACAGCGGCCTCTTTCCTCAGTCGCATCAGGGCTTGGGTGGGTCCCTGGCCCCCAGACTCTGCCTCAGGCCCTGCCGCTTTGCCAATGAAAAAGCCTAAGGCCTCCCAGCCCCAGCCCAGCAGAACTCCGTGGGGGATGGGGAGGGGCTCACCTCCAGGGAAAAGGGGGCATGGGGCTGGGGCAGAGGGTCTCGGCTCGCTTGCATGTCGGCTCTGGGTCTTGGGCCTGCTTCCC
>NW_004524699.1:2399829-2401386 GCF_000260255.1 Octodon degus | reverse complement strand
AAAAAAAAAAAAAAAAAAGAACACCTGATCCTGGAGGGGAGGGGTGAAGCTGCTCATGGCTGTGGCGGGCACTGGAGGTTTTTGGGATCGCCCCTTCCGCACAGAAGGAAAGGGCAGATTTGGGGGCAGGGAGGAAAAATGTGCAAGTATTTGTGTTTTTGATACTGGTTGAGAACCAAAGTCTGTGGGGCCAGCAAGATAGCTCCGTGGACCAAGTGCCTGCTTGGGCAAGTGCAGGAACCCGGATCCCACCCCTGGCGCCATATGCCAGTGGCACTGAGGCCGGGCGTGGTGGTGCAGGCCTGCAATCCCAGCGCTGGGGAGGCTGAAAACAGGAGGATCACTACGAGTCTGAGCTGCACAGTGAGACCCTGTACCAGACACATTAAAAAAAGAAAAAAGAAAAAACAGTCTGGCTGGAGGGAGCAACATCCCCAGCCCTTTTTGTTCTTCGAGGCAGGGTCTCCCTAGGTCACTAAATTGCTTTTGTCTTCGGCATGTCTACATCTCCACCCACCCCAAGGCACAGCTGGATAAAAACTGACTTGTGGGCCCTCTCAGACCCCTTCCTCCGAGGGCGCCCCCTCAAGCCGCCCAAGCAGGGTCCTCTCCTGTTTCTCCTTTGTGGAGGGCTGCTTAAGTCCCTCACCATGTTCTCTTTCTTTCCAGTAGAAGCTTTCTCCTGCAAACACAGGCTTTCGTTTTCTTTCACATGATCACCAAGAGCAAGGACCGCAGCGGGAGACCTGCGGGGCAGCAGGCCTGCTACAGAGCTAGCCAGGCGCCAGATGACGGGGTGCTGTGCAGCCGGCCGGACTCACTGCCCAGCGACTCAGAGGTGGAGAAGCTGGGTGTGACCTGGAGCCCGCGTCTCCCCGCCGGCCGGGAGCAGGGAGCTTTCCCACCACGTAGGAGGAGCAAGGACCGGCTCTCCCCGGAGAGGATGCCTTCCGGTCCCCGCCCACTCGGGCTGGAGGCCTCGGCGCTGACCACTTGATCCAGACGAAGCGTAGAAATTGGAAGGAAAAGCCGCAAGACGCGTTTCCAAACAGAAGTTCTTGATGGCTACAGGAACTGGAACACCGGCAACCTGCTGTAAGACGGGCTAAAGGCAGGACCTTCCCTGCGTCGGCAGCGACCTTCTGTGGGCTATTTTCCAGCGATCACTTCATTCTCGGTAAGAAAAATCCACTCGGACAAAAAACACAGGGAAAACAAGGGGGAAAAAAGAAAAAAAAATTCTGAAGAAGGGGCTGGAGATCGCTAATCCAGAGTCTGTACAATGGCACCGCTTTCTCCGGACGCATCGCTCCTGATACTTTGTAATGTTGCACAGCACGTTTCTCTCCGATCGTATTTTAAAAGTATGCCTTACGCACACCCCCGAATAATGAGAACAGCCCCGACCGTGCGCACTTGCCGCGCCTGACCGAGCCACAGCACCGGAAAGCGGACGAGGCGGCCCGATTCGCCTCGGCGGCCCAGCTCACCAGACAGCCGGCGAGCCCGACGCCCCCGGACGCGCGGCCTGCGGCCCGGCCGGGACCCGGACCCGCG
>NW_004524699.1:2368668-2398835 GCF_000260255.1 Octodon degus | reverse complement strand
CGCCGCTGTGTCCGCGCCGCCCCGGCCGGGCGGGGATCGAGGACGGCGGCGGGTCGGGGGCGGCGGCCCCGCGAGTTGTGGGCGCCGAGACGACTTTGCGCCCCGCGAGTTGTGGGATCCGCGGCCGGCCGGCCGAAGTCAGCCAGATCCGGCGAGGTCGAGTGAGGCGGCGGGGCGGGGGCGCTGCCCTCCTTCCCCACGGGTGGGCGTCCTCGGGGACGTGGTGCTGCTGTTGGGGCAGAAGCGCGCGCCGCAACCCTCGGCCGTGGCCGGGTGCGCTGCTCGGGAATGGAGCTGGGGCTGCGGGCCGTCTTCCCGCGTCGTGTCCGCACCGCACGCCGCGGCGGGGCCTTGGGCAGCCTCAGCGCCCCGAGACCCGGGCGCTCGGAGCGCCCCTTGGGGCGGCCCCGTGGTCTGCCGCGAGTCCCCGCGGTTGGGACTGGGGCCAATGGCGGGTTTGTGCGGTCCGAATTTTGCTGCAGAGGCGAGCAAGAGCGGGTACCCCTCTCCCCAGCGTTAAACTTGGTTTTTGCCTGCAGAAGTTACGGGGTGGGGACGCGTCGGTGTATCAACTAACGCCTGGAACAAGTGAGGGATTTGCAGACTCCTTTTTGCACCCCTGGTGAAGACGAGAACGGCGTAGTTTTTTTCTTCGAAGTTTGGAAGCCTCCCTCCCTTTTCCTTTGAGGTGGAGATTTTTTCTGGGTTCCTGGTGTACCCCGAGAGAGGAATCCTGGAATCTGTGCATTGTTGCTTGGTGATGTTTTGGGGGTCTCATTTTTTAGGGGCTGTCAGCAGGGTTTAGGAAGCGCGTGAGCCCCCAGCCAGGACCACCCTCAGGGTTTAGAGACCTTTCCTACCTGGGGGGTGGGAGGATGGTGGTGTCCATTTTACCCTGCGGCAGCCCAGCCTCGTTTGCAAATAAAGGTTCGCTTTTGCTCTCCTGTGTCAGGCCTGGATGTGTGCTGGTGGCCAGAGATCAGGGGAGATAAGGCTCTGGAGAGGGGCATTTCTTTGTGACCTTTCTGGTAGCCTGCTTTCCCCAGCGACATCTAAGCCGTCTTTTAGATGGGCCCTGATCTTGCGTTTTCAGGTGGAAGGGAAGTGAAAAGCTTCCACAGGGTGGACAGTGCGAGCGCACACTAGTTTGGTTTTTGTTGTGTTTTTAGAAAGTAGAGTAATTACTTTCCTTGACAGTACCCGCTTGGAAAGTGAGGTTAGAGTAGAGGACGGATTTGTAAGCACTCCACCCTCCTGTGGACTTATTCTGAGGCGTCCACAGAAAGTGAAAGTGGGGGAGTGTGGGAAGGGAAAGCCAGGCCTGCTGCTGCAGCAGCAGCCGCCAGCCTGAGGGAGTGCCTGGCTGGCCCGGAGCCTCGCTGGGGCCCTGGCCTCCTGGATTGCCTTGGCCACTTCCTGGTTTACGGTGGCACAGCCTTCCCTGGGGGGTAGGAAGCACAGGGAGCCAGGTGGGGCCAGAGAAACCATGTCAGGTCCAGCTGCCCTCTGCCCTTGTGGTGGACCCCGCTCCTGGTGGGCAGCAGCCATGTTCGTCCACGTTCACCAGGCCCCAGGGTCTGCCCAGAGCTGCTGCTACCCCTCCAGGCCTCTGGGTGCGGAAGCAGTTGGCTCAGTAGTGGGGTCCTTGGGTGTCCCCCTACTGGGGGCTGGTCATCAAGGCCTGGAACGTCTCTTGTACACCCCCCAAGCTAGGAGCTAATTCAGTCTGTTCTTGCTTGAAACAGTGACAGTGAAGAGCCGGTAACTTTTCTGTTTTTGTGAGTCTTGAAGTTACAGGGTCCTGACCCCTGGGATTGGCCTGGGGCTCTCCCACCCGCTGAGGTTCCACCCTTTAGCTTGTGCAGAGAGGGTGGGGCTGAGCACTGAGGCCACAGGTTCGCCAGTGTGCTGTGTTGGTCGTGGCTACGGAGCCCAAGGCTGGGGCCTGTGGCTAGAAGGTGGTGCTTTCCCAGCAAGGATCCTTGGTGTGGTGACAGCTGGGGGGGCCTAGCCCCAGGGCGCCCTGTGGATCAGCTGCCAGAGGACTCCTCCAAGGGGCTGCGGCACACCCTGTGCCCTTAAGTGGGTGGCTCCACCTGGCCCATCCAGGCCCGTGCTTATGCTGGAGCCTGTATGTGTGTGTGCGTGTGCGCACCGTGTGCATGCTGTGTGGCTGGAGCTCTTGGCTCCATTATTCTGGATCTGTTGCCCGCCTATACCTGCAGCAAGGCCTTGATAACCTGGAGTCAAAAATGCACTTTGAGAAAGCCCCTCTGGTCCCAGGCCCCAGCCTCCTGCCAAGTCCTTCAGCAGCCGGCCAGGTGTGAGGTGTGGACACTGCTTGGCAGTTGTCACGTGGTAGGGTCACATGCAGGTGTTCTGGTCAGGTGGGCTCCAGCGTGGCCAAGTAAGCAGTGTCTTGGCATTTCTGAAAGTGACATCCAGATGCCTGTGTGATCTGTAGACCCTGCCTGGTATGACCTGGAATCTGGGGTAGGGGATATCTGTGTCACCACCAAAGTACTGTGAGGAGTGAGGACTTGGGGTCTGTCCTTGGGGGCTGTGGATCTTGGGGTGACTGCATTCTGCCTGAGGGGCCAACTTGTGCCATCGGCGCAGGACACTTGCAAGCTGTGCAGGGGGTGCCTGCCTGGGCAGTACAGCCTGACAGTCTGGCCCCCGATGCCTGGTGCTGCTTTGCCCCACGCAGAGCCCAGGGAGCTGACCAGGCTCTCACTGGTGCCCACCGTGTTAGGTGTGGGCACTGGGGCTTTGCAGGCCATGCGCTGTGTTCCTAGGTCTTCCTTCTGTGCTAGCGTGGGCTGGCTGGGCCCTGGTCCTGCCTCAGGGCGACAGTGAGCACAGGGTGGCCAGCCCGCCTTTGGCAGCTGGCCAGGGTGAGGTGGTAGCCTTAGGCTCCTGGCCCACCTGTTGGATGGGGTGATGGTGCTGGCTGCTTCTGAGGGACTGGCAGGGAGGAGAAAGCTGGCCCTGGTGAGCACAGCCGAGCCGTGGCGGCTTCATCCAGGTCATAGCCGATGCGTCTGGATCACGGGGACAGGCGTGTTCACTGTGGTGGCGGTGGCACGGCAATCCCAGCACCCAGGGCGGGACTGGGATGCTCCCCAGCATTGGCTGAGCCAGCTGGAAAGCGGCCTTGACTTGGGTTCTTGTCAGCTGCCCCTGGGAAGCATGGTCTTGTGTCCAGCGGCCCAGAGTGCCAGGTAGACCCCACTATCCCACTGTGTTCCAGGAAGTGTCACCTGCGCCCGCAGCTGCTGGGCCTCCTGGGACAGTCAGCTGCTACCAACCCAGGGACAGCAGCCTGTTTCCTCTCCCTCTCCCTCTCCCTGTTCCCCTGAGGCAGCTGTGGAAGGCAGCACGGTGGCTCTGGCCTCAGGAGCACCCGTGAGGTGCTCTTGGCCCCTGAGCTCCAGAGCCAAATGAAGCCTTGGTTGGGAGTGAGGGTCTTTCCCTCGAGTGTGTGGTGTCTCACATCCCTCAGAAACCCGAACTCGGGCATGAAATGAGCTTTTGGAGATTGACTCCTGCGTTTTCACAGTGAGCTCCATCTTGTTCATTTTGAGGCACAGGCTCACCGAGTTGCCCCAGTGGGACTTGAACCGGTGATTCTCCTGCCTCAGCCTCCCAGAGTGCTGGGATTACAGGCGTGTGCTCCTATGTAGGACCTCAGTCATGAACGGTCTTTTTGCATGTTTGCGGGTCATGGGATCCAGAATTGTAGCCTGGTGCCTCACAGAGGGGAGGGGTGCAGGTGAGCAGGCACAGGGAGACTGCAGCCACTGATAAGCCAGGCCTGGGGGATGGGGCTACTGCCCTGCATGGGAGGGCTGGGCCTGCTGGAGCTGGTCCCTGCGCCAGGAGAGCTCCTAGGAGTGGGTGTGGCCTGGGCCAGGGTGAGCTTGGGGTACCCTGGCTGTAGGGCGGGGATGCCTGTCCATGTGCTTGTCTGCCCCGCCCAGGGGCCCCAGACCCCATTCCTCACGGGCAGCACAGAAGGAAGCAGTTGGCTCTGTCTGTCAGTGGAGCTGCCTGTGCTTGTGGATCTGGTTTCCAGGCCTAAGGTCTAGCCCAGGGTGGCAGCCCCCTCGGCTCCCAGCGCTAGGCCAGAGTGGCCTGGCACGGTGGCAGGAATTTGCCGAGGGTGTGAATCTGTTGGAGCCTGGTTTTGGCTCTTCCTGACTGGGTGGCCTCCTGCTGTCCTCAGAGCCCTTGTGCTCTGGAAGGTGGGTCCAACATGGGGCCTCCCAGTGGTGCTGGTCCCGAGGGCACTGAGGGCCAGGGCAAGGAGGACCCACTGGATCCAGTGCCCTGGGGAGACACTCGTGGGTACAGGGACCCAGTGCATGAGTCCCAGGGGTCCAGTGAGCCCCACCCCTGCCACCATGGGACACTGCCCTGTTGGCGTCAGTGGCTGTGAGATGGGCGAGCAGCACAGGCAGGGAGTCACGGCTGCCCCAGGTCTCGCTGAGATGGGCACCCAGCCTTCCTGCCACCTTTGCCCACCGTGCTGCCCGTCCTTTGGTGCCTTTAGCACCCTCTCCAGCTAGTCTCCTTGGTGTGCCTGGCACCCTCCCTGTCCGCCGGGGTTTGTGGTCCCTGTGGAGCTGGGCCAGCCCTCCCTGACAGGTTCTTGCTTGGTTCTCCTGGAAGGAGTCGCCTTTCTGCCTCGGCCCAAGAAGGGCTTCCTGTTCCAGACCAGGTGAGGCTAGAAAGGCCAATGTTGGTCAGCTGCTCGCTGCCCAGCCTGAAGCAGGACCTGGTGTCGGGGAAGCACCCCTCCTTGCCCTCTGGGGAGCCTGGCTGCAGTGCTGTTGGGGTCCCTGTAGGCGGCTTGATGGGCACCACAGCTACTGCCCATCTTTTTGGGTGTTTCCCATGATGTCCCCTCCCCTGGCTGCCCCACCCCTCTGGGCTGGCTAAGCCTTTGGGGCTGGGTGTCACTTATCCTTTAGGTCCCCTGCACTTTGTGGAGGAGGACATCAGGAAAGGGGAGGGTTGAGGGTGGCCTGCCCAAAGCCACCGTCGGGGATCTAGGTCTGTGCTCTGTCCTATATGGTCTGGCCTCCCTGGTCCTCTCCTGCAGCCCCTGCTGTGGTGGCAGTGTCTGTGGCGGTAGGCACGTGCTGTCGGCACACTCGGAGGCTGTGTAGGTGCTGCCCAGGGGCCTTCCCCAAGTTCAAAGACTTGTGGTTTATACCAGCTCTGCCCTGGGTGCTTTTGGAGCTGCAGCTAAAGGCAGCTGACTTTCACCTCCCTGTACACATGCCCTGACCTTTGCCTCTGCTGGGCCTAGCGGGCAGCCTCAGGGGCCTGGGCTCCTCTGTTGGCTGGCAAGCCGGGCAGTGGGCCTCAGGAAGGGTCGCAGGCTCTGTTTCTGGCTCTGAGGCGGCTCCCTGCACACCCCACTGAACCTGGCCAGAGCGGGGTTTGAGAGAGTGGCAGGATCATCTCTGGCCTCCCGAGTCACTTACTCCTGGGGGGACTGGCGGGGTGTGGCCGGATGCCCGCTGCAGTAGAGTGCTATCTGGGGTCCAGTGGTGCGCAGAAGGCCAGGAGAGCTGGCCACCACCTGTCCACTGCTGGAGGAGGTGTGAATGGGGGCCATGGTGGAGGCCACTGCCCTGGTTGTTGCACTTCGCCTCGCCTACCCCGGGAGGAGCAAACATACCCCCATTCCCACGGGCGGGTGGGGTGCGCTGCGCTGGAGACCTGCGGCTCACAGGTATGGACTTTGCATCTGGACTTGCAGCCCCGTCCCATCCACCTACCTGAGTCCATCTCACCCTCCTGGGCTTCTCAGAGGGAGCAAGGTCACCTGGGCACGGCTGGGCATGTGGGCCCAGCACAAGCCACGGGTGCAGCTGTGAGCACCGTGGGGGTGCCAACCCCCGCGCTTCCCTCTCCCCTGGCAGTGGGCTCCAGGCCGGCTTGCCTACAGGACTGTCGAGGATGCTTGTGTAAAGGACACCTCAGTCTTCAGCTGCGATTCCAGGAGGTGGCCAGGTGTTCAGGCCACGTATGCACTAGGCACCAGCAAACAGGCTGGACCACCCACACCCCGGTGTTCCTCATGACTGCTACACCGAGGCACCACTCGAGTCTGGAGGTGGGCTGCAAGTCCAGACCCAAGAAGCTCACACCTGTGAGCCGCAGGCAGCCTGCCTGCCTGGGATGGGTTTCCCTGCAGGACCCTGCTTTATTTGAGGTGGGTGTGAAGGAGGGGCACCCCCCGCTGGTGGAATGCCCTGTGTGCCTTTGACCTTCTAAAATCTGGAAGGTTGACAGTGGCCTCTGGAGGCCCAGGTGGGGCCAGGGCCTTTGAGTCGGGCAGTGTGGGGATGGACCCGTGAAGGTGAGGGGCTGGTTCCCCGACCCTGCTGCTGGGTGCCCTGTTTCTGAAGCCAGGAGAGGGGCAGGCCATGCTTGCTTGGGGCAAACGTGTGCCAGACAAGTGTGAATTACGTGCACCCCTGGTGACTGAGTCCTCCCCCTTGCGAGCTGGGAATGCTCCTGTCTTCTGCCCCAAGCCCACTGTCCCCTTGCCCTAGCACCCTCCTGCAGGAGGGGAGCAGTGGCCCTGAGGCTCCCACTTCTCCCTCTCTGGCAGTGACGTGGGCCGCTTGCTGAGGGCCAACTCTGCCACCGAGTGCTCAAGACCTGCGTTGTCTTCCTTCGCTTTGTTTCCCTTTGCAGTGCTGAAGTTTGAGCGCAGGGATCTCTACTCCTGAGCTGCAACCCAGGCCTTTTTAAATTTTGAGACAAGCTCTCTGCTTGGGGTTGCAGCCCTCCTGCCTCAGCCTTCCCGGTAGCTGGGATCACAGGTGTGCACCACCACGCCCAGCTGCTCTGTTTCCTTAACGGATGAGACTAGGGGGCTGAGCAGCCTGGCCAGTGATGGGTGGGTCACTGTCTTGGTGCTGCATCCTTCTCTATGGCTGTGTCCTAAACTGTTCTGTATCCATGTTCACCAGCTTCCCGGGTCCTCTTGTCCTGGGGTCACCTGTCGTTCAGGGGCCCCAGGATGGGGAGATACAAGGTCCTCTGTCTCCCGGGCTGTGACATCTTTAGTCCCCTAGAGATAGAGCAGGAAGGGCAAGGCCTTTCGTTTTCTTCAGACAGGGTCTTGCTGCACAGTCCAAGCTGGCCTTGAACTTGTGATGATCTTCTGTCTCAGCCTCCTGAGTGCTGGGAAAACAGGCATGCACCACCATGCCCGGCTGTGGCTTCTGACCTTGTCCTCAGCGTCTGGGCGTCTTGCTGGTCCCTGCTGTGCAGGTGGCCAGCATGCCTGGCTGTTACGCTGTCACTGGGAAGGTCCTGGGCTGCTGCGTCCTGGGTGTCCATTAGTTGCTGGCTCTGTTGCATTATGCTTTCTGGAAGTGTCCCTTGCTTCTGTCACCTCTGTTCTGTCTCTCTTTACCCTGTTCCTCTTGTTGCCTGTGTGTGGCATTTCGTGGGACTTGACCTCGTCAGTTGAGGAAGGCAGAGCCCCGGGGTCTCCCTGGAACCCCTCTCCTGAACCCCCTTGGCAGGGGTCTCTGGTTTCCTGGGCCTGGCCCCCAGCCGCTCCTGGAGCTGCTTGTCCCCCAGCTTGGTCTCTGGCCATGTCCGCTCCCTGGGCTGTGCAGCAGGGGCTCTGGCCACGGGCCCTAGTCGCAGTCCCCTCAGAGCCCTGTGGGAAGGTAGAGGCGTAGAGCAGGGTGCAGGCTGCTTGGGGGCCAGCAGGATCCCAGGCCACTGCCTGATCTTAGGGAGGGGGAGCCTGCTGGCCCTGGGCCTGATTGTCAACAGGGTCCTCGGAGAGGTTGTGGTGCTGGGGCAGGGGCTTCCTGGTGGCCTGGCCTCGCACCCAGTGGAGATGCAGCCCGTGGCATCCAGCACGAACTGGAGTGGCCTCCTTCCCCTCCAGCTGCTGTCGCGGGCCCTGCACACCTGCCTGGGGAGGGCACCTGGAGTTGGCTGGCTGGGTGAGAGGCCTGTTTAGGAGCGCTCCTGGGTGATGGGTCTGGGGGAGACACAGCTGATAACAGGGCATGGGGAAGCTGTGAATCTGCTAGGAGTGGGTGCGGTACCCAGCACCCAGCTGGGGTGGCATGCTAGGTCTGTGGTGTCGGCACGCACCCCAGCCGCTGTTGCGGCCGTGCTGGTTGGCTCTCACCAGTCTTAAAGATGACTGGTCCAGCAATGGGTAGCAGCCAGCTCCTTGGGGTACAGCCCCGATTGTCAGGGTGCTGCAGACACAATACAAGGAGACCTAAATGGCAGCACAGGTCTTGTGTGAAGCTCAAGTCCTGGTCCCCAGGAGGGCCTGTGTGCGGCACGGAGTCTGTCCCTGCCTCCACTGTAGGAGCGGGGGTGCATCATACACGGCCCTGGCAGCCGCCTCCTTGGGGAGCCCAGGGTCTGGCTGAGCTCTGTGGGCAGTGTGCAGGCTCCAGGCCTCGGGGCTGCAACAGCCACTCGCCCTGCATGGATTCCTGGGCAGCCCCAGTCCCCAGAGCGTCTGGGAGACAGTCTAGGACGTGAGCACAGATGCAGGATGACTGCAGGGCCCGTGCTGCCCTCTCTGGCCATCCTGATTGGTCAGGGCCTGCATGTCACAGCTGGCTGCCATCACAAACCCTAGCCATTCTCCTGGTTACTGTAGAACCTTGTGTGGTGCACGGTGTCGGGTAAGGGCCCACGGACGTTGGGCTTGTGCTGGTTCTTCCCATCTGGTGGATCTCTTAGTTCTGTGTGTGTGCGTTGTTCAAGGCTGGGCTTAGCAGAGTGTCCTAGGAACATGCTGGACTCCCACGAGTGGGTGACACTGAGCAGTGGGCTGTGCCTGGATTGTCCCCCATCTAGTTCACCAGTGGTTGGAGAGTTGCTTGGTGGAGTGCCCTGTGGGACTGGGCAGTATCCTCACCAGTGTCCCCAGGTGGACTCCAGGCTGATGGTCCCCTTCTACCCATCTCCCTGTAGGTGGTGCCTGATTAGGCCCAGAGATGGGAGCCCGAGCCTCCTCAGGGAGCACGGAAGACGCCAGGGCCTCTGTGCACTGGGGCAGTGACGGCCAGTGAGCAGTTGCCGGAGGATGTCCGCCACCACGGCAGCCGCCCCTGCGGGCATCCCCGCCGCTCCGGGCCCCGTGAACCCGCCCCCACCTGAGGTGTCCAACGCTGGCAAGCCCGGCCGGAAGACCAACCAGCTGCAGTACATGCAGAACGTGGTGGTGAAGACACTGTGGAAGCACCAGTTTGCCTGGCCCTTTTACCAGCCTGTGGACGCCATCAAGCTGAACCTGCCTGTGAGTGGTGGCCCTGCATCCTGAGCCTGTTTGGGGAGCCTGCAGTCCAGTGGGGCCAGTCAGGGATGGCAGTGCAGGAACGGGAAATGGGGCCAGCACCCAGCCAGGAGGGTGAGGGGGCAAGGAGCGAGGCAGGGGCTGGCATGGAGGCCTGTTCGACTCCTGGAGCAGAGGCCCGCCCGCCTGCCTGCATGCCTCTGCAGTCAGGTAGCAAGCCCCTGATGCCTGTTTTCTGGGTGCTGGTGCCCACAACTATGCCAGGTTTTGATCTGGGGCCAGCCCAGTGTGGCTCTTGGCTCCCTGTGGGCGTAGAGCCGTAGAGCAGCTGAGTCTGCCCCGGTCAGGACCCCATCCTCAGCTGGCTCCTAGGTGTCCTGGTGCTGCTCCGGGAGGCACGATGACGGCGTAAGTCCACTGGTAACGCCTCTGCAATCTCCTTCCTAGGATTACCATAAAATAATAAAAAACCCAATGGATATGGGGACTATTAAGAAGAGACTAGAAAATAACTATTACTGGAGCGCAAGTGAATGTATGCAGGACTTCAACACCATGTTTACAAACTGTTATATTTATAACAAGGTAAGAAGATGCAAGGTGCGTGGCTGGGTCCCTGGGTGGCCAGGCTGGGGCCCGGTGGGTCAGCGTGAACCACTCCTGGCTCTTGGCCTTCCCTGGTCCTGGTTCATGGAGCAGCGTGCTGCCTAAACGGGTGGCTAGACGTGTGACCCTGGGGATGGCCCATGGGTTTTAAGATGTCCTTACCCGAGGCCTCGAAAGGCCTCCCTTAGCCATCTGTGGCACCCGTGCCAGGTGAGCGCGCCACTTGCCCAGGAAGGTGCCCAGGCCACAGGGACAGCCTCCTGAGCCAGCACCTGCGGGGGTGCCCAGCACAAAGTAGAGAAGGGAGTTTGGTGCCAGCCTAGTTTTGTGGAGTGTTTCTGAGACAGGGTCCTACTATGTGCTCCGGGGTGGCCTCAGACTCATGGCAATCCTTCTGCCCGGCTTCTACTTGCTGGATGGCAAGCTTGGGATGTTGTGGTAGTGACGTGACCTAACAAGGATGATGGGCACGTTGGGCCTAAGGGAGCCCCTTCCTCCCTGTGTGATGGGCTGCAGGGTGGGCTTCTCCTGATAGGACAAGCACCTTCACACATGCTCTGCACTCGTGGGTCCCATGGCCCCTGCTTTTCTCGCTGATGCTTGCCTGTCTTTTCCCAGGATTTCCCCCATTGAAATGTATCTGCCTTGCCCCACTCTGCCCTGTCAGGCCTAACAAATTGTGAGCAAGAGCTTCCTTCAGCTGAGACAGGGTTTGCTGGCGTGAGTCTCCTTCCCATGAGTGACCCGGGCTCTCTGTCTTCAGCCCACAGATGACATAGTGCTAATGGCCCAGGCCTTAGAGAAAATTTTTCTGCAGAAAGTGGCCCAGATGCCCCAGGAGGAAGTAGAATTGTTACCCCCTGCTCCGAAGGGCAAAGGCCGGAAACCGGCTGCGGGGACGCAGAGTGCAGGTAAAGGGCAGGTGCGGTGGGCAGGGTGGCCGGGGGCAGAGTCCCTGGCCCTCCGGGCTGTGTCCCAGGGCGTTGGGTGCCAGGCCAGGCCTGCACGTGGGCTGTGGACTGCTGGCGAGGCAGCTGGCCTGGGGTCAGGCCAGTGTCCTTGCTACTGGCTCGTCTTCCTGTCTTCCTCTTCCAAATCGTCCTTCTAGTTTGTTTTTGGTCACCTGAGAGTCCCAGTCCCCTGTCCTACCCCCTGATTGAAAGGACTGTGTCCTCTCTGTCCCTGTCATGGGGTACGCCTGGCTCTGGCCTAGAGTGGGAACGTAGACTGGAGGTGCAGCCAGTAGAATGGCTGCCAGGGCAGGTGTGGGGACAAGCCACGTGGTTAGGAAGCCAGGTGCTCAGCTGATACTGGTGGCGTCTGAGCCCAGCTCCCTGCCCGCAGGGCTGCCGTGGCCCCAGGCTGTGAGGCTGGCCATGGGCTCTTTTCCTAGCCGCTGGGCTCTGGCCAGAGCTGGCCTCTCCTTGGGGCAGGGAGCGTTTGGCCAAGGTGTCTGAACCAGCTCTACCCCCAGTGCAGGGGCAGGAAGGGTCTTGGGCAGGCGCTTCGCTGGCTATAGGAGAGGGATTCTAGATGCTTCCAGAGGTGGAGATAGGACTGCCGCGCTGAGCTCCCTGTCTGTCCTGAAGGTGCACAGCAAGTGGCGGCCGTGTCCTCGGTGTCCCCAGCGGCCCCCTTCCAGAATGTGCCCCCCACAGTCTCCCAGACACCAGTCATCGCCGCCACCCCTGTACCAACCATCACCGCCAGCATCACGTCGGTCCCCATCCCTCCGGCTGCTGCTCCACCTCCTCCCACAACACCTGTTGTCCCTGTGGTCCCTCCCACGCCACCCGTCGTGAAGGTGAGCATCCTTGAGACTCAGGTGGCCTTCTGGCGCGAAAGGGGTCCACGTGCCACAGGGTTTCTGAGTTGGACAGGATCAGGGTGGCTTGGAGAGGCTCTGTGCAGACGGGGAGACTGAGGCTTAGGCTGGAGGTCACACAGCTGGTGAGGGCTGGGCTGGACTCGAAGCCCTGCTTCTCTGGCCTGGCAGCTCTGGTTTTTCCAGGCAGGGTAGGAAGGTATGGGACAGCAGTATGGCCAGCAAGGACAGGTCTCCCCAGGGGCACAACGGCCAGCACTACCAGCTGGTGTGGTCCGGACTGCTGTCACTGTGGTCCTCGAGCTCCCCACGTGGACCTGCCGTGGAGTGAGCGCCCCCCGAAGGTTGGGGCGGTGGAGCCTCCGGAGCCTCCCACGCCCGTGGAGGGCGCTCACGCCTGTCATCTTCTCCAATTTAATCCCCACAGCCACCCACTGGGGCAGACAGTAGTCCCCTCTTACAGATGAGGAAGCGGGCGCTCAGGGTTAGATGGCTCGCCCAAGGTAAAGATGCCGACCCCGTTGCTCCCCCTCCCGTGGCCTTCACTGCCTGCACCTCGGGTGGCACCTGGCCAGGCCCCTCCCACAGCACGGGGCGGTTTCTGAAGCATGTCCCGTTTGCCACGGCCGGATGAGTCTGCCCTCCCTCCCGGCCCTCCGCGGCACGCGCTTGGTGCTTGGCCTCCTGTGGGCTCCCGGGAGGCATCTGGGTGGCCAGCTCGTGCCCGTGCCAGCCTGAGGGTGGCAACTTGGCTGGGGCAGTGACCTAAGTGGGCTCCAGACAGTAGCTCCTGGGTACTGTTGGCCTGGCCCGGCAGCTGGGGGTGCGAGAGAGGCCTGCTGCACTGGGTCAGGGCAGGGGTCCCTGCAGGCCCCTGGGGGACACAAGCCTGGGCCCCTGGGCGTGGGAGCTGCTCCAGCTCTGTCTGCCGCAGGGCACCACGGACAGCTGGGCAGTACCTCATTTAACTGCCTGCAGGACAGAGTGGACACTGCCACCCCAAAGCCCCCAGGGTCCCTCGGCCTCGACCCGCTGTGGCTGCTCCGTGTCTCCTGGCCGGGCTGCCCTGCGCGCCCAGCCGGGAGTGCTCCTTTACTGTCCTGCCCCGCTGTTCCTGTGCTGGGTCTGGTGGGGCTTCTCCTGGCTCTTCCCTGCTGTCTTTAGAAGCAGGTCTTCCCTGCCGTTGCAGCCCGGGAGCTGGCGAGGGTCGGTGGTGTGGTGCACACAGCTCCAGAGGGCTCCCAGGCCTGGTGCATGGCCCGCCCTGCCCACCGTGTGCTCAGCCTGACGAGAGGCCCTAGGCTGGGTGAGGGCGGGCACAGAGGCCCAGCCTCATCCCTGCCAGCTGTGTGACCTGGGGCCACCAGCCTCACCCCTGAGCCTTGGGGGTCCTGCGTTCGGTGGGGACAGCTGGAGGCTGAGGCAAGACCCTGCATGTGGTCTTAGCACAGCCCTGGGCCAGTGGCTGGAGGCCTGGCTGGCAACGCCTGCAGTCCCGAGCTCCGGCGCTCATTGGTCGTTTTGCTGTTGCAGAAGAAGGGCGTGAAGCGGAAAGCAGACACCACAACGCCCACGACCTCTGCCATCACCGCCAGCCGGAGCGAGTCGCCCCCGCCTTTGTCGGACCCCAAGCAGGCCAAGGTGGTGGCCCGGCGGGAGAGTGGGGGCCGTCCCATCAAGCCCCCCAAGAAGGACCTGGAGGATGGCGAGGTGCCACAGCACGCAGGCAAGAAGGGCAAACTGTCCGAGCACCTGCGGCACTGTGACAGCATTCTCAGGGAGATGCTGTCCAAGAAGCACGCCGCCTACGCCTGGCCCTTCTACAAGCCTGTGGACGCCGAGGCGCTGGAGCTGCACGACTACCACGACATCATCAAGCACCCCATGGACCTCAGCACTGTCAAGGTACGAGTGGGGTGCTGGGCTGGGCCGCCTGGCGTGAGCCCTGCTCTGTCCAGGCCACGTGATCCTGCTTCTTCCTTTTTTGTCCACGGTGCTGTGTGACCAGCAGGAGCCTGGGCTGTGGCCCACTCTTGGGACTGGCACAGGTTGGCGAATCTGAGGTGCCCCCGGCCAGATGCCCCTCAAAGCGGCAGCATTGCTGTCTTCCAGCAGTTAAGGCTGGGGGCACTGATGCTAAGCTGTGGGCAGCTCTTCCTGCCAGCACTCGCCCCTCCCTGGCTGTGCCGGCTGCCTGTTCAGGTAGAGTGTGGAGCCTGGAGTCGGGTCTGCTGGTGGAGCTGCCCCCAGGCGGGAGCCCGAGGCTGAGCCACACGGCCCTCCAGGCAGCCCCATGGCCTCGTGTCTGCCTGTGCCTCCGAGGGCGTTTCTGGGATGGTGTTGCAGGTTGGGGCCGCACTGGTTCAGCCTGTTTTGCTGTCCTGGTCTGAGGGGCAGATTGCCCTGAGCTTGGATAAAGCCTCATTTACCTTGTGCCTGAGGCGTGTTTTGTCTGGGCCCCAGCGTGGTTCTGGCAGCGCTGAGGAAGGGACCCAGGTCTTTGTTCGTGCTAGGTTCTAGTCACGCCCAACGTTTCCTGAAGATTTATATGTATATATACGTGTATGTATGGATGTGTATATATATACATTTTTTCTTTGTCTTTTTAAGACCAGGTCTTGCTATGCTGTTCAGGCTGGCCCTGAGCTTACTATGTAGCTCAGGTTGGTCTCAAACTCACAGGGATCCTCCTGTCTCAGCCTCCCAGGTGCTAGGATTATAGGTGTGCACCACCATGCTTGGTTTTTTTTTTTTTTTTTTTGGCGGAACCGGGGATTGAACTTAGGCCCTTACGCTTGCCAGGCAAGTACTTATTCTACTGAGCCATCTCCTCAGCCCCACCATGCTTGGTTTAGGGGGCCGGGGAGATGGCTTAGTAGAATAAGTGCTTACCCAGCAAGCGTAAGGGCCTGAGTTCAATCCCTGGTTCTGAAAAAAAAAAAAAAATTAAATTAAATTATATTTTGGGACAGGGTCTCACTCAGCTGTCCAGGCTGGCCGTAAGCTTGCGCCTCTCCCACCTCAGCCTCCCAAGGAGCTGGCATCTGGCTGTATTAGGCCAGCGTGCCTGGTTGCTGTGCCTTTTAGGACAGACCTCGGCAGGGCATGGTGCAGGGCAGCCTTAGTTTGTGAAAGCTGACCTCTATGAGAGGGGAGTGTAGAGTTTGAGGGCCGAGCTGGTGTGTGAGGAGGTGTGCGCCTGTCCTGGCACAAGCGAAAGCTGGCATAAGACTGCCACTGATGCCAGCCTCCAGAGCCATCGTGCCCAGCTGGAGTTGGGGTGGGGTCCACACTGACCAAACTGATACCCACCTTGTCCACTTCTTTCCTTTTTTCCTCCTTGGTACCAGAAATCAAACTCAGGGCCTCATGCTTGCCAGGCAGGCGATGCTGCTAAGCTGTAGCCCTAGTGCCCGCCTCCCTCCTGAGTCCTGACACATTTCTGCGTGAAACCACCCCGGTCTGGGCTCGCTGCTCATAAGCATTTCTCCCTTCCTTTGCCCAGCTGCCGCCACCTCCAGATGTTCCCCAACCCCTTTCCTCCCCGCCCATGTGAGTCAGCCCAACTCTGTGGCTATTGAGTGACCACCACCTGCGTACCCAGGCCTTGTTCTCTGGTCTGGACATACGGCTGTGGTTCCTGTCATGGTCAGTCACCACAGTCCACGTGCTGGCCAGGCCCTACCACGGGCCAGACTCCTCAGCAGTAGGACCTGGGCCTTGTCCTGAGAGCTGAGCAGCCCTGCGCTGTGGGGGCGCCATGCTGCACAAGCAGGGGTTGTGGGGACTGTGGGGACTGGGCTCTTGCCTCTGTCTGGGACTGTGGGGACTGGGCGAGGGCCTCTGTCTTCCATTGGAGGCTCTGTCCCGGATCTTAGGCTCCTTTCCCGGAGCCTGTTACCTGTCCCATTACCTCTGTCCCCTCCGTCTGGGCTCCCAGAGCCGAGGCCCAAGAGAGCGGAGCTGCCTGCAGGCTGCAGTGGAGGTGCCGAGGATCCCCATCCTTCTGCCCTTGCAAGTTTGTGTGGTGCTGCGGCCGCCAGGCCTGCCTGCTCACGCCCTCTCCTGTGTGTTGCAGAGGAAGATGGACAGCCGCGAGTACCCAGACGCACAGGGCTTCGCCGCTGACATCCGGTTAATGTTCTCGAACTGTTATAAGTACAATCCTCCTGACCACGAGGTGGTGGCCATGGCCAGGAAGCTCCAGGTAACCAGAGGCTGGGCATGGGTGCCATGAGGAGCCCAGGTTGGCATTGGAGTGGCGGGTGCCTAAACATGGAGTGGGTACCCATGAGGGCGGGACACGGGTGTCACTCCTGTGGCCTGTTGTCCCGGCGTGGTGGCGATGGGCTGCCAGGCTCAGAGCCAGTGCCCACACGTGCTGGTTACAGGCCTGTGTCTGCCCTGGCTCCTGGAGCTGCAGGTGACATGGGAGTGGCCTGTGGGCAGGCAGGGTCCGGTGACCGCCGGTCAGCCCTGGCAGCGAGAACCCTCTGTGCTGAGGCTAGTGCCCTTTCTCTCCTAACAGCAGCAGAAAGCTGCACTGGAGAAAGTGTGGGAAGTCTGGGCTGTGCTGGGGAAGGCAAGGCCTGTCACAGCCTGGCTGTCAGGCCTGGGCTGGGGATGCCCAGCCCCACAGGAGCATGCACGTGTGCCATGTTTGCTGCTGACGTCTCGTGCTGTGCACCGGTTCCGCTTTATTTACTTCTCAGGATAAGTGGGGCGGGGCATTTGCTCACACACATCAGAGGTTATGTGACCAAAAGACTGTCTTTTTTGGGGTCTGGGGAGATGGCTCAGTGGAATAAGCGCTTCCCTGGCAAGCGCAAGGACCTGAGTTCAATCCCTGGTTCCACAAAAAAAAAAAAAAAAAAAAAAAAGACTGTCTTTTTGGAGGAAAAAATAATCATGGGTTTTAGTGAGCATGGTGGCCTGCAGCTGAAGTCTCAGCACTGTGGGAGGCTGAGGCAGGAGAGTTGCAAGTTCAAACCTAGCCTGGACCAACCTAATGAATTAATAAAAAAAAAAAAGAAAGCGTCTCTCTGTGAGGGATGGAAAGGGGCCTGGGGAGTGTGTTGCTTGCCAGATTTGCTCCTCAAGGCTGTTGTATTGAGCAAAGCCAAAAGTACAGGTGCGTTAAAAGTGGGACAGAACTGGAGTCAGCTAATAAGATTACAAGTGTAGTTACTTGCCCAACGTGGTGATGCACACCTGTAATCCCAGCACTGGGAAGCTGAGGCAGGAGGATCATTGCGAGTTTGAGGCCAGCCTGGGCTGCAAAGTGAGTTCGAGGCCAGCCTGCGCTGCATAGTGAGGCCCTGTCTAATGTACAGTCACTTAGGTAATACCCATCCAATGGAAAGTCCCAAGGTGGGTTTGAGGCGGGAGGAGACTATGGGAACCAATAAGATTACAACAAGCCTAGTCACTTAGGTAATGTGGATTAAGTGGGGGTCAGGTGGGGAAGCAGGTCACGCAGCAAAGCCCGTGTGGGGCCGATGGGGACTTTCCTGGAAGGGGTGAGCTAAGAAGGCTTGAGCAGGACCCATCTTAGAAAATACACAAAAATAAGTAAGTAAAATTTTTTTTAAAGGGTTGGAGGTATAGTTCAGAGCAGAGACCTTGGGTTTAATCCCCAGTGGTGACAAAGCAACCCAGTGACAAAGTCCTCATCCTGTGACATATTGTTTGTTCCTTATTCCTTGCTCAGCCTTATTCTGTGGGCCCTGTTACACTGCACAAGCCATCGGCCCAAGTCATACGGGACAAAGACGAGGTCCTGCCAGCATGCTTGCGTCCTTCCTGAGTGTGGCCCCAGGAGGCCCTGCCCAGCGCTGTCAGGGAAAGGCCTAGGGCGCCCCCGTCTCCGTGAACTTCCCAGCGTGCTTGGCCTGAGTTAGAGCTGCTCAGCGTGGTCCCGCGCCCAGGCCTTCACACTGAGCTGTGTCCCCAGCCCATTACTTTTTAATGACAGGGCCTTGCCAGTACTAGTGGCTCAGGCTGGGCTTGAACTCAGATCCCCGTGCTGCATCTTCCTCGAGCGCTGGGGTCGCCCGTGTGCACTGCCATGCCCAACTTTGCCCCTGGCTTTCTGAAGTGTGCCATGGACGGCCCTCGACTGAAGCCCCGTCTGAGTAGCTTCCTAGGTCAAGACTGTGTGGGTCCGCGTCTCTGGCGGTCCTCGCCCCCAGAGCAGCATGAGCTGAACACCAGAGGGGGCTCTGGGCATTGCCTCCAGCCTGGTGGAGGGCTGTGGCATATGGGGCTGTCGTGGCCCCCTGGGAGTCATAGCCACGCCTGCATCTGCCATGCATCTGGGCGGCCGCAGGGCACAGGGGTGTCCCCAAGAGGGGCTTCTGGAGGAGCCTTGAGGGGGATCGAGCCTGGGCTTTGTGGGTGCTAGGAGAGCGCCCTGACGCCAAGCTGTACCCAAGTTCTGAGGTGTCTCAGGACAACTCACCTTTGAGCTGACTTCAGACTACCGGTGCAGGAGATGACACCCTGCCCTGGGAAGGCAGGTGGCCTTCAGAGCCTCGTGTGCAGGGTCCCTGTCAGAGATGCACTCCTGCCACACTGGGGCAGCGCCCTGTGGGCGTCCAGTCCTCAGGATGGCCCTTGTCCCTCCCCAGGATGTGTTCGAGATGAGGTTCGCCAAGATGCCAGATGAGCCCGTGGAGGCGCCCGTGCTGCCTGCGCCCGCAGCCCCGGTGGTGAGCAAGGGCACCGAGAGCAGCCGAAGCAGCGAGGAGAGCTCATCGGACTCGGGCAGCTCGGACTCAGAGGAGGAGCGTGCCACAAGGCTGGCTGAGCTGCAGGAGCAGGTGGGGCCTGCTGTGTGTCGGGAGCTGCACTGAGCCCAGAGACCCCTCTGGGCTTTCCAGCCCTCGACAGCCTCTGGCTGTGCATTTCTGGGGCTCAGGCAGGGAGGAGACGGAGACAGTCCCCAAGTCAGAAGAGCTGCAGGGGTGGATCGGGAAGTTGGCTTCCCGAGGGCTGAGCCTGAGTGACGTGGTCTCCAGGGTTGGCAGGACATTGGGGTGCAGCCGCAGCCCTGGCAGCACCCTCTGCGTGCACCTCCCAGAAAGTCTGGGGGCTGGAATGGGCTGGGCCATCGGCTGGCCCCATCACATGCTGGGCTTGTGCCTGACCCTGCCAGGAGGCAGTCACTGCAGTGAAGACCCGGCAGCATCCACCAGGAGCAGTCAGGTGCTGGGAAGAGGTGAGCTGCGCACCTGCTTGCTTTAGGCCCACGGCCTTGGCCTGCGGCCCCGAACATGGTCGGAGTCTCCCGGTGCAGGCACATGCATCTGTAGCTTCTTCCTTGTCAGAAGAGTGGCGACCAGCAGCAAAGACAGGGCCCCCTGTGCTGGCACCGCGTAGAGCCTGGCACCTGGGAAGGCATGCCCGCATGCCCAGCAGTGAGGGCACTGAGCTCAGAAGGTGAAGGGACTCAGGCACGTGGGGACAGAGCTGGCTGTGTGGAGTCCCTCTTCTCTCCAGGTCCCCACTGGCTCTGCACAGGGGCAGCAGCTACGGGTGCCTGGTGGGCCTTGCCTGGCACCTGCTCAGCCGCCCTCTCTCTTCCAGCTGAAGGCCGTGCATGAGCAGCTGGCCGCCCTGTCTCAGGCCCCAGTGAACAAACCAAAGAAGAAGAAGGAGAAGAAGGAGAAAGAGAAGAAGAAGAAGGACAAGGAGAAGGACAAGGAGAAGCACAAGGTCAAGTCTGAGGAGGACAAGAAGGCCAAGGCCACCCCAGCTGCCAAGCAGGCCCAGCAAAAGAAGGGCCCAGCCAAGAAAGCCAGCAGCACCACGGCAGCCAGCAGGTGGGTCTCACGTGGAGCCGAGTGGGACCTGGGCGTGCTGGCGAAGGGGCTGGTCGAGCGCCTCTCGCAGCATGTGCCCAGGACTTCTCCCATGGTGGTTGGTGTCTTCCAGGGCGAGCTTGAGCGCTGGCTGTCCTTTGGCCCCAAGCCTTGTGGCTCTGGCTTATCTGCTGCCCAGCTGTGGCCTGTCCTGAGGGGTGCAGGGGAGGGCGGTGGTGGGCCAGTGGCAGTCAGAGGATTCCCTCCTGCCAGAGAAGGTGGCAGCGACAGGGACGGAGTGCACGGCCCAAGGCCGTGGGCCCTTTGCTTTTGAGGTGGCTCTGGGGCTCTCAGGGCAGGTGGGGGGTGGGGGAGGGGGCGTGAGCAGTGGCTGCTATCTTCAGGTGGTGGCTGGGTGGCAGTGTCCTCTGGACAAGGGAAGGGAGCTATGGAGGGCGGGGTCGCAGGAGGCAGTGGTGGAAGAGAGGA
The DNA here is from genome assembly GCF_000260255.1 of Octodon degus. Lineage (NCBI taxonomy): Eukaryota > Metazoa > Chordata > Mammalia > Rodentia > Octodontidae > Octodon > Octodon degus. The sequence continues at coordinate 2,378,803 of NW_004524699.1, read as the reverse complement.
CGCCTCTCGGTGGCCAGTGTGGCCACTTGAGTGGAAGAGACCACTGTGGTGCCAGGCTTGGGCATGGGGGGACACGTGTGCTCCTGCGTTGGGTGTTGATGGCTGGGTGTGTGTTTCTGTCACTTCTTCTCTTTTTTCTTTTCCCCCCTCCCTTCCTCTCCTCTCCCATATCTCTCTCTTTTTTTTTTTTTTTTGTATTTTAGGGAAAGGTCCACCGGGTGTTCAGGGTCTTACTACTAGATCGGACTCGGAGTGATCTGCCTGTTTACAGCCTCCCGAGAGCTGGGATTACGGGTGCACGTCGCCATGCCCAGTTTTTTTTTTATCTTTTTGAAACAGGGTCTCACTATGTAGTCCATGCTGGTCTGGAACTTGTACTGGTCTTTGTGCCTCAGCCTCCCGAGTGCTGGGATTAGAGGCGTGCACCCTCACACCCTTCTCCCTTCTTTCCGTGGGAGAGGCAGGAGTCCCTCTCCTTACGCCTTTGTCCAGTTTGGATTGGCCTCTGGCGTGGCAGGATGCAGTATTCCAGAGCGGCTGCAGACGGCTGACCAGCACTTTGAGTGTGCCCTTCTGTGTTCTGAGGTGGACTTAGAGAGCTGGCATTGTGCAGCGCTTGGTAGAGTTAACCAGCAAACCTCCTGGGCCTGGAGTCTAAGTGTGGGCAGGGTGTGATCATGAACTCGTTGCTTTAACGATGCACGTTGCTGTCTTAGGAGACACCGAGCCCTCAGCTTCTGCGTGGGAGTTTGGGGCCGAGCCTGGTGCCGTGTGTTCTGAGTCATGCAGTTGTGGCTCTGTGTGTCCCTTGTTGGCCTGCGGGCACAGTGCTTTCTGTCCTTCCTGCTGTGGGGAGGTCATGTCTTATGTTTCTTTTATCAGATTTGATTGGTACATTTTATTTATTTATTTTTTTATGTATGTGATACAGGGTTTCACTACCCAGCTTGGATTCATAGCAATCTTCCTGTCTCAGCCTCCCAGTGCTGGGGTTATAGGCATGGGTCACCATGCCAGGTCTCGGTGGACAGCTCAGTGCTCCTGGTGGCAGGGCTGCTGGGGATCGAACCCTGGTCCCTGCGCTTGCCTAAGCAGGTGCTCAGTCCACTGAGAGGTCTCAGCGGCCCTGATCGACACGTTGTAGATATACGTGAAGACCACATTCGAGTCTAGGCGTGGGGCGCGCACCGGTAGTCCCAGCTCGGGGGAGGCTGACCACGGGAGCGAGCCAACTGCGCAGCGAGACCCCGTACCAAATACATAAAAGAAAAAAAGCCCGCGTTCGTGAAGCACAGGGAGTCTGCGCCTCACTGTGACGCGACTTGGTTCCTTGCTTCTGGCCCTGCCCTCCTGGCAGTCCCTAGTCTGTCTGCTGGCGAGACACGTGGAGATGTATCGATTCCTCAGAGCGGCAGCACTGCAAGCGCGCGTCCTTGCCTTTTCTGTTTCCTGTGTTTGTGCCCTCACCTTGCACTGCCCTTTCGGTTCCGAGGCAGAAGCCTGGTTACTGCCTGGCCCCAAGTGCACCCACGCAGCACCCTGGCTTCATCGCGTTCCTTCCATTGGGCTGTCCTGTAATCTGTTTTCAGACTTGTCCCCTTCTGACCAAAGGGGTTATTTGAAATCGTGTTGTCAAATTTCCAAGGCCTTGGGGTTTTTTCAGCTATGCTTTACCTATTGATTTCTAACCTGGTTCCAGCAGGGCCAGAGACTGCGCTTTGTGAGGTTCTGGCAATCTGCGTCTTCTGGCCTAAAAGGTGACCTTGTGGAGCATCCCTTGCGCTCACAGTGTATTCTGTGGCCGGTGTGGCGAGAACCCCAGCAGTGACTGGCTGAGGCAGGAGCAGCCCACCCTCAGGGCCCAGCTGACAGGGAGGCCTCAGTCCCCAGTTAAAGCACAGAGGCTGGAGGTGGAGTGCCCTGGGGCCTGGGCTCTGCCAACAGTGGAGCAGCATGTTGTGCTGTCTTGGGCTGGGGCGGGCTGCATAAGCATCACTAGAGTCGCATCAGTGGATTAAGTTGGCTGAGCCGCTGTCGGGCTTCCTCTGTCCTGCCAGGTACCTGTCCTCTTACCTGCCAAGCAAGCTCCTAGAGGCTCGGGGCATGGGCGGGCTTCATTGCCTTCTCTTTAGTTCTGTCAGTGTTTGCCTCCTGTGTTTCGAAGCTGGGCCCAGCTGTGGCCGCCCGTGGCCTCCCCATTGTTGCCTGCCCTCTCTCCCCATATTCCCCGTGTTTTCCTGCCACTCCCCTCCTTGGAGGTCGACTGGGCATCTCTGTGGCCATGCCAGCCTTCTCTGATGGGTGTGGTGAGGTGTGTCCACACCGTGTCCCTTTGCCCTGCCTCCTTCACTGTGCAGAGTGGGACTGCAAGCTGTGTGGCTTCTGCCTCGGTGTTTTCCAGCTTCTGGTTTGGCCCTCTCTCCCTTGTCTGGTGAGCGTGCGGTTTGTGTTCAGTGGCTACGTAGACGCACGTGGTGCCCATGTGCCCTTGCATGATTTTCTGTGTGTTTTTGCTCCTCTTCACTCTCTTCTTCCTCCTCTTGGGTTATAGGAGTGTGAAAATCTTTGAGCAGTTGAGTTGGGCGTCCCCTGAGGCCCTGAGGGGAGCCGACCTCTTGGGGGTCCTGACCAGAATGGGACTGGCAGGGAGCAGCCTTTCTCACCAGAGCAGGGTCTCCCGAGCAGCCAAGGTTAGCCGGACCTGGGTAGGCCACAGCAGGTGGCGCCACGCTGCTCTGTCCTCTCCACAGACAACTGAAGAAGGGTGGCAAGCCAGCGTCGGCCTCCTACGACTCAGAAGAGGAGGAGCAGGGCCTGCCCATGAGCTACGACGAGAAGCGGCAGCTCAGCCTGGACATCAACCGGCTGCCGGGGGAGAAGCTGGGCCGTGTGGTGCACATCATCCAGTCCCGGGAGCCATCGCTGCGTGACTCCAACCCCGACGAGATCGAGATCGACTTCGAGACCCTGAAGCCCACCACTCTGCGGGAGCTGGAGCGCTACGTGAAGTCATGCCTACAGAAGAAGCAGCGGAAGCCCCTCTGTGAGTGCCACTCCCCAGGCCCCCGTGTCCTGGGGCCATGTGGGTGCTTTGGCCCCATGGCCTCTTTGAGGGTCCCTTGCACATGCCCACGGGGGGACCCTGGGCTGCAGTCAGGAGCCCACAGACCTCAGGACAGACCCTGCACCTGCTCTGGTGTTCCAGAAGCCAGTGGCATTGCCTAGCAGAAGCTAGTCCCTGCCTGGGGCTGCAGCACCGGGGCCTGGGTGGGAGGTGTCCTGAGGAGCCCCTGCCCTGTCCCTGCCCACCCAGCAGTGGACAGCCTCCTTTCCCGGGGTGGCAAGGCCCCATACCTGTGCGCCCCTGCACATCACTAGAGCGATCGGAGGCTGCAGACCGGGCTCCCGCTGCCTCTACCCGTAGGCAGCACAGGCCGCGGCTGGGGGAGAACCGCGGCACTGCACCCCGGCCCTGGCACAGGGAGGTCTCGCACGCTTCTTGACGTTTTTGTAGTTGGCGCTTGCAGCACGTGCCGTTCGCAGTCCTGTGCAGACCTGGTGCACACAGCATACCTCCTCTCCCGTTGGCACCCCGTCTCTCCCTCCTTCCAGCCCTTCCATCTGCGGCGCGCCTGTCTCCCTGGCTGTCCTGTGTTCTTTTTCTCCCCTTACTCGTCCTTTGGCTCCTCCTGTAAGAGAAAGCCTGCGAGGCCTGGGCCTGTGTGTCCCCTTGCTTTTTCTTGGGATCTCAAGTCTCGGTGCGTCCATTGTCCTGTAAAGACTCGGGTTTATGCTCCGCGTTCTGTAAATCGCGCATTTACCCGCCCCACTCACTGGGGGCGGTCGTGAGCTGTGCTGCCCTGATAGGCTGTCTCACTGTTGGAGGCTCCTGCTCGTGGCAAGGGCCCAGGAGCTGCTGTGCTGCTGCGTTGGTCTGGCCGGGAGACCAGGCAGCAGCTGGCAGGCGGGGCAGGGTGTGCCTGCCACCCGACAGCCCTGCTGCATGTCCCCACTGCAGCAAGCGGGAAGAAGCAGGCGGCCAAGTCCAAGGAGGAGCTGGCTCAGGAAAAGAAGAAGGAGCTGGAGAAGCGGCTACAGGATGTGAGCGGGCAGCTGAACAGCAAGAAGGCTCCCAAGAAAGGTACCCAGGATGCATGCCATGTCCATGGGGTGGCGGTCCCCGCCTGAGGGCGTGGGGTCAGGACTGGCGCTGTCTCCTTAGTCAAGGGTCTGAGGTTCCTGTAGGCTGCTTTCTCCAACTAGGAGCCAGGGCACGTCGGAGGCAGACGTGCCCACGCTGCCGCCTCCCGGCCTGTGAGCCTGCTCTGGCCTTGCACACCTGGGTGAGCATTGCTTGACCCACACCTCTGTTCCTGGAGGAGGAGCAGTGTTGCCTCCCTGGTGCCTCCAGAGTAGCCTGCTGGCTCGGGTATGGATCCGCAGTGCCCTCTGGCTGCCCTGGCCTCGTGTGGCGTAAGCTCACACTCCTTAATTTTGTTTTTGAAAGGGCCAGCGAGATAGCTCAGCAGACTAAATCACCTGCTTAGGCAAGCAGCGTTGGATCCCCATACCACATGCCCCGCCCGCCCCGCCTCTGGGCATGCTGAGCTGGCCACCAAGAGCGGGTGTGGTGGCACATGCTGGAATCCAGCGCTGGGGAGCCTAAAAACATGAGGATCACTGTGAGCCCAAGCTGCGTAATGAGACCCTGTACCAAAGACATAAATTTAAAATTAAAAAAATTTTTTTGAGACAAGGCCTCTTGTTAAGTTGCCCGGGCTGGGCCTTAACATAGGAAAGGCCTTCTGCCTCAGTCTCGCAGTGTGCCCACTGTGCTGGCCGGGCAGACTAAACTGGCTGCCTCCCGGGAAGGGAGGTGCTTAGCCTGTCTCGGGGACCTCATTAAGCCATCGCTTGCCGAGCTGCCAGGTCAGGCCCAAAGTGCAGCGTGCTGGAAGCGCATAGCCCAGCCAGCGAGCAGAGAGCAAGCGAATGGCTGGTGAGCTCCTGTCTGCCCTGTGTCTCCACAGAGAAGACCGGCGCGGCGCCCTCTGGGGGGCCATCGCGGCTCAGCAGCAGCAGTTCTTCAGAGTCAGGCAGCAGCAGTTCTAGCGGGTCCAGCTCCGACAGCAGTGACTCCGAGTGACCCGAGGGTGCAGCTGGACAGACGGACATGGCTCATGCCAAGGCTCTGCGTGTCCCCTCCTGTGGTCAATATACTCCTTTCGTTCCATGGTGTGCAGGTTTCCTTTACTTCAGTGTTACGGTATCGCCGGTTGTGCTCCACGAGGTCACAGTCTGCCCTTCCTGCTGCCTGCTGCACACGGTCACGCACGCAGTCACGTCCTCGGAGCCACAGCCACACTGATACCAGAGGAGGCCACAGGGTACAGCCCAGGACCTACAGCAGCGCCCGCTGCCCGGCCTGCCCACCCCACATCAGGAGCAGCTCCTGAGATGGGAGCCCTGCGCCGCGGCCGCCCACCGTGCCAGCAGGTGGTCTCTGTAGCCCGGGTCACTCGCCCTTGGGCACTGGGTGGGGCTGAGCAGAGCGACAGAGAGGTGCTCAGGGGCCAAGGGAGGGGCTGCGGCCATGAAAGAGCACAGCCTCTGTGCCTGGCGAGCAGGTTTCCGAACACTGAAACTTTTACCTCAACTTAAAAAAAAAAAAAAAAAAGTTAAAGAAACATAAAAGGAGACTTTTTTAAAAAAAAAGTTCAGCGATTTTCTACAGAGGTCCAGCCCAGTGTGTCTGCCCCACTTGCGCTGCCCAGCTGCTGCCGCACACCCTGGAATAACTCCCCCAGTTTTATGTATATATAAATACTTTATTTATTAACATCATCGGTCAATTTTTTTAAAAAAAGAAGAAAAAAGTGAAGAAAAACACAAAACTGTCAAAGAAGTGCATTAACCACAGTGGTGGTGCTGGCCCGGGCCGCAGGAGCCCCGGTGGCCGTGCCCTCGATCGGCCGGCGCTCTTCCCTCCTGCTTTTCCTGGGCTCGCTTGGTGGCTTTGGGTGTGGCTTTTTGGTTTCAGTTTTTTATGTTCCTGGTTGTTGGCTTTTGTTGGTATAAACTTTGGAGACGTACAAGTACAGACGCGCTCCAGCTCCAGCACATTCTGATTTCTTACGTTGTTGGTTTTCTTGTACCCACACCGGGTCTCTTGAGGACTGTTTTAAAGAAATCAACGTAGGGAACCCCGTTCTATTACACAGGCTTTGCATTGTGAGAGAAAAGTGTATAGGAAATCCGTCTTGATTTCTTTTTTTAACTTTGTATTGTAAAATAATAATAATATACGAGAGTTTAACAGAAGGTTCTGTTTGGGTTTGCAGTTTTCTGGGGCTGCCCCATGTTGGCCTCGGAGTGGAGCCCCGCGCCCCAACCGGGGCTCTGGGTGCCCGACCTGGGGCCGCGGGGGACTCCCGCAGCGCTCGGTGGCCTTTGGCCTGGGCGGCCTTTTGACCGCCGGCTGTGGAGGTGGCTGCACCTTCGGGAGGGGACAGGGACAGGTCAGCGGGCTCCCCGTCAGGGCGCAGCGCTAAGACCAGACTGCGGGTTCAGACTGCGAGGGTGGGTGGGTGGCGGCCGCCAGCGCTTAGTTGCGGGCAGTTCTGACGCTTGGGAGCTTTTGAGTTTTCAGCCATTTGTTAAAGCTTTTAAGTCAGTTTTGTTTATGATAAAAATATAAATGGATTTTAAAGTTCCATTTTTTAAAGTTACCCTTGTTTTTCAAAGGTATTTTTTAACAGATTTTAATAGAATATTTAAACTGTGACCTTAAGGAATTAACACGACAAAATTGGCAGGTCTTCACTGGGTGTCTGGGTGCGGCGTGGCCGAGCCAGGGCGCCTGGGGGAGGGGCAGGGCGGGAGGTGTGGCCAGCCCACGAGGCAGCTGTCGCCTGCGCGAGGGTCGCCGCCGCCGAGGGCTGCGGTCCTGCTGCGCAGCTGTGGTTTATTGGTGCTGTAACCCTGAGGCTTCCTGTCCAGACCTCAAAGCTGTTCTCGGGGTTCTGGGGGGTCCCTGGCTCCCCTGACACCCGCAGTGGCTGCTTCCTGTTGTCCCCGTCAGACCTTCGTGGTGGAGCCTTTCTGGGGAGGGACAGGTTCAGTGGCAGCGGCCGCGAGGACGGGCCGGGCCGGAGACCCTTCCGGGAGGAGGGCTTCGGGCAGCCTGCAGGTGCTGGGGAGGCCCAGAGCGCGCCCGCAGCGCGCGAGCTTGCTGCCAACTGTGAGACGCTGCCCTCTGTGTTCGTTTTGGTTGTGTTCTTTTGCAGCCGTCACGCCTTTTAAATCATTTGGGAAGGAAAAATGCCCATGTCCAGAATTGTCACATCAAGTTTTCTCTCTGTCCCCTAATACTGGCATAACACTTCCAGGAGGTTTTTCTTTTTTATATTTAAAAATGTTACTTTTCTGTATGATGTGCATGCAAGTTTGCCGTAATTTTTCTTAACACTTTTTAGTGCCGTTTCGAGTATATTCCTGTAAATGTCAGTTACTGAAAATAAGTCCAATGTAAGTAGTTTTAGCTTGTTTATTGCAATGCTGGCCTCAACACCACAGAATAAAAATGGTAGAGAGTACTCTTTTGATGTTTCTGGTAATCGTGGACCCTTCTCCCGGGGCATTTGTTTTGTTTTCATAATAAAAGGAAAAAGAAAACACACGTGTGTGGCTGAGCTTTCCTTGGTGGCCCAGTCTCCTGGGATGCGGGGCGGGTGGCCCAAGGCCTCATGCAGAAAGTACCTGCCTCTTTCATTCTGTCCTTGGTGTGCCCCCCCACCCCATTCTTGCGGCATGGGCCAGCGGGTACTGCACTGTGCCCTCCTGCCTCCCCTCACACGGGGATGATCCCCTGTGACGCAGGCTCCTGGCACTGGGCCCGCCCCACTGCCCACAAGCAATCTGAAACAAGGGCTGGGTCTTTCTGCTGCAGCCCACCACACTCGGTACATGACCTGGGCGTGACCAAGGCTCAGTGGGAAAGTGTGGGGCGAAACATCCGAGGGTCTTAACTCACTTTTCAAAACAGGCTCACTGTTGGTGCCAGGCCTGAGAGTTTGAGCTGGATCCCAGCCAGGCCTGAGGGCACATCCGCCCTACCTGGGCTCACAGTGTCACTGGCCTGTCCCTGTGGGCAGATGGTGCCTTGCAGGCTAAGCAGCTTAGCATCAGCTTTCCTGTGCAGGCCGCAGTGCCCAGAACCTGCATGCACTGGCAGTGCAGAGACTAGCCTGGCCAGCAAGCACACATCCCAGGGCTGCACGTGACCTCTGACCCCATCTCCATGTGCAGGTGCTGGTGAACCTGCATGCTGACCATGTGTATGCTGACCTGACCCTGATTACCCTGCTTGTTGGTGCCACCAGCAGGTCTGTGAAGACCTGCTTTCCTCCTAAGACTGACAGGGCCAGGGAGATAGCTCAGTAGAATAAGCGCAAGGACCTGAGTTCAATCCCTGGTTCTGCTAAGACTGACAGAAGTACCCAGTGACCCTAGAATAATCTGCGTCGCTATGGCATCTTGGTCAGACAAGTTGCCCTTACATATGAGATGGGTCCTGCAGCCTGGGGTGCCTTGGGCCGGCCGAAGGGACTCAGCTCCAAGGAGGCTGTCACTGAACAGGGCACACGCTGGACTCTGAGCCTTTGAGAGATGGAAGTCTGGTGTAAGGAGAGCCACACCCAGGGACCACAGCTACGCTCAGGACAAGCTGGGCACCGTCTCTGCCCACCAGGCGCTCCTGGGGAGCTACCAAGCGGACAAGGCAGGAAGATGCCACCAGGATCCTGCAACTATGGCCACACCCTGCCGGGCAGAGGATGTGCACATGGCTCCGAGAGGGCATTTAGCGCTGCTGCTCCATGTACTTGCATTGCTGTATTCAGTGGGGCGGTACCTCTGGCACTCGGGTTTTACTAAGAACCTGAAAGTCCAGCCAGAGCTGAGCAGGATAAATGACAGCATGAAAAAGGGAATCAGTCTTAGAAGATATTTATTTAGAAAAGCAAACAGCTTTGACAAAACTCCATACCCACATCACCAGTGGATTTGAGCTACAGCAGAGGGCAAAGCTTCTGGAATGGCCCGGAAGAGGGCCACACAGGTGGGCGCTGGCCGCCTGGACGCGTCAAGGCAGTAGGCTCACGCCCACATGACGGGCAGCTCCAGCCTGGGCTGGGGGCGAGCTCTGCTGGCCAGCGGAACCCTCCTCGAAGCGCCTGACTCAGCTTGGAATCCCCGCAGGCAGCTCTCCGAGCTGAGGCGTGGTAGCTCTCCTGTGGCACCCACTTGCCTGCGAGCCCCAGTGGCACCATGGGGAAGCCACCACCAGGCAGCACAGGTTGTGCGACGCCCCCTCTGCAGCCACCTCGGCTGCTTGGGTTGTGAGCCGAGGGAGCCGAGACCTCGAGACTGCCAGTGCCCTCCCTCTCCTGGATGCCACCCACTCTTCCCCAGGCAGGAGCTTGAACTCAGAGCGGTGGGCTGCTGTGGGCGGGACTCCTCTTGCCTGAGACGCTTGGAAACGCGGGCTGTGCTGGGCAGGCCCCCGGAAGCTGCTGCAAAGCAAGCCCTAGGGTGCTGCTGGGCACCGGGGCGTCTTGGGGTCTTCCTGGCCGCCCACTAAGAACTAGGAAGCCACGTGACAACTGGGAGGTAGGAAAGGCCCGATTCCTCAGGGCTTGGCGCTGGGGCCCGGGTTTAATCACATAATCGTGCAGATTTTGGACTGACCCGTGTCCCGGCAGACCTCAAGCTTGTTTCTGTCCCGGACTAAGATGGCTTCATTGCCGTACTGCGAGTACCACATGCTCCGGCTCCTGCTCAGGTAGGTCCCGGGGGGCGCCGACTCCAGCCTCTGCTGCTGCTGCCGCCAGATGAGCAGGGACGCGTCGCGGTAGCGCAGGCGGGCGTGGCCCTCCGACAGCGCCTTCTCCGCCAGCGGGGCGCGGCCGCCCATGCCCGCGCCGGGCTCTTCCTGGCCGGCTCTTCAGGCCGAGGGCTGCCCGCTTAGGGAGACGTCAGGCCCGCCCGAGTCTGCGGAGCGCGTCCCCCGCTGAGACCGCCGGCCCGCCCGAGCGCGCGGGAGCCTCCTCGGGGCCGCGCGGAGCGGCATGCACCG
>NW_004524699.1:2353641-2367403 GCF_000260255.1 Octodon degus | reverse complement strand
CTGCTGGGTTTCCCCCGGGAGCGCGTGCTGCGGTCGTCACCTGGCAGGAAGGTGCCTGCGCGCAGCCCGCAGAATAGGCGAGCTTGCTCCCCGCCCGCCCCAGCCCGCGTCCCGCCCGCGCCTTCCCTTCTTCGCTTTACTTTTGCGGCTCCCCACAGAGCCAGTGCAGAAAATTGACCTCACACCCACTGAACGCTGAACCCAGAACCCACAACCATAGATTGAACGGCAAAAAAAAAAAAAAGTAAAGCAAACAGGTTTGTTTTGTCTCACGCTCTGGCCAAAGGGCACGGGGCAGCGCCAGGTGTCAGCCCTCTTCCTGGAAGGGGCCAGGTGACACGGGACTTCAGGTGCAGGGGACAGGCGTGTGGGTGAGTGACGGGTCTGCGTCCGCCTAGACATCTGCCCATTGTTGCATCCAGCCAACATGGAGAGGGGATCCAAAAACAACCACGTGTCCCTCCAACACTAACTTATACCTTATTTCATTTTATTTTTTGAGACAGGGTCTCGCTATGCTGCTCAGGCTGGCGTTGAGCTCACTTTGTAGCCCAGGCAGGTCCAGAACTCACAGCGGTCCTCCTGCCTCAGCCTTCCGAATGCTGGGATTTCAGGGTGTGTGCCACCACACCATACCCCCCCCCCAGTTAACCTGAACTATCTCTTTTGTTTTTGTGCGTGTGCAGAGTCTTCTCCAGCCAGTGCTTTTTAGGGTACCCAGCACTGATCCTCTGGGTTCTCACAGGTGAGCCCCTCTTGCTCTGGGAGCACCGGCCTCGTGTTTCTCGATTCTCTCTCAAAAATTGGGCATCTTAGGGCTGTGAAGTAGCTCAGCGGACTAAGCGCCTGCTTAGGCAAGCAGAGGCACCAGGGTTTGATCCTCAGTCCCAGCTGCCGGCCCTGCCCCTGGAGCGTGCTGAGTGGTGAACTGAGTCTGGGCGTGGTGGCACACGCCTGTAATCCCGGCTCTGGGGGGGCTGAAAACAGGAGGATCACTAGGAGTCCGAGCTGCGTAGTGAGACCCTGTACCAAATACATTGAAAGGGGGGGGGCATTTTTCTTTGTCACACCTCAATGAGGGTGACAGTTTTCTTAGGGGTTGTGCACCAGGCTTTGGCCTTTTGGGTCACCTTTGATCGGATCACTTTGGGAGGCATTCCTTCCCAACCCCCAAAATACTCTGCTCAGTGGTCTCAGAAAATGTAAACAACCTCAGTCTGTGGTGCTGGGTTTCTGCCAGTGTGAAGCTCTGCCAGGGTCATTAAGGTGGGTGGTCCCACGTGGCATTGGGTGCCAAGACCATGTGTCACTCCCAGACCAACTTCAGTGTTCTAGGGGGCCTGCCCATTAGCTCAGTTGTTTAAGTGCCTGTTTAAACAAAGCAGTCAGGCTCAGCATGCTGTGGTTCAATCCCTGTATCCTCGTGCCTTACCAGACCTGCCCTGAAGGCACCCTGAACCAGCCAAAAAAAAAGTCCATTTCCGTGTTCTTCTCGTCCCCAAATAAACTTTCCGTTTCCTTTTTGCACATGTGCTGTGTGCCAGGGATTCTCTAATCCTCTCCGGACATGGTGCTTCATCTGCCCATGCAAACTCCACCTCTAGTCCCACCCAATAAACACCTTGTTCCCAGCTCCCTCCTCCAAAGGTCCTTGCTATCTCTGGCAGCCCTCCCGCACCAGTAATAAAGATTTTCTTGTCACCTCTGTCAGTATCTTACATCTGGGAGACCATTAAGCCAAAATGTTTAATCTTTTACTGTCAGATAGCCTGGCCCCAATATAAGCTTATAATGGCAGCCACTGCCTCAAGGAGGGTGCTCTTTAGGACTTGGACCACTTAGGCTACCATGCGGCAAGTGGACAGAGGTTTTCTTTCCTGCAAGCCTTTACTGCTCCCAGGGGGCACCCCTCTCACATTTCGACAGGGGTGAGCCACATCGCCGGGTCCCCGGCCCTGTTTCCCTCAGGACTCTCTCAACATTCTTCCTGCTTTCGCCCTTCCTCGGCCATAGCCACAGGCCCAGCCTCCTCCTCGAGCTCCCCAGCCAGATCCTCCTCGTCATCGTCTCTGTCCCATCCTTCACCCTCCATCATCTCTGCCTCCCCCTCCAGCTCCTCTGTCTCCGTTTTCTCCTCCTGCACGCTGTGCCGGTCTCACTCTGCCCACACCTGCCATCGTGGAGCCAGTTTCTCGCTGACATCTTGTCACTCGCCATCTTGTAATCCGCCACCACTTCCCCAACCCTAGCACCTCTTACCCCTTTGAGAAACAGCTGGCCATGAGGGGCCAATCCGAGTGCATGTCCCTGTCATACCATCTGACCTACCCCAGATTTCTCACCAGCTAGGCTTCTCTGCTGACCCTCACAATTACATAAAAGAGCTCCTCCTTTTATTTATTTAATTAATTTATTTTTTGGTAGAACTGGGGATTGAACTCAGGCCCTTGTGCTTGCCAGGCAGAGCTCCTTCCTTTAACCCTCACTCGACGCGGGACACTTCCCAGGGGTCCACTTTTGTAAGCCCCTTTGAGCTTAGGTATGGGAGAGCATTCCTCCCAACTTGCCTACCTCACCAAACCTCCCTCCCATGGCCGCGCACATCCCCACCCTCTTCTTCCTCCCGTGTCCTCTGGGACAACACCCTGACTGCTACCTTCCACAGCTAGAGACTTGCCCTCAGCCAGAAGCCCCTGTAGCTCCCGGAGATTTACTGTATCTTAGGTCCTGAGAACCTCCAAGACCACAGCCGAGTGGACCCCACAAGGCCGTTCTCCCAACAGCAACGGCTGTTCAGGTCCCAGGCCCTCCATCTCATTCCACGCCTCCCAGGCTAAAGGGCGTCCCGATGACCTCGACACCTCCAACCCTAAAACCTCATCTTCAGAGCGGGCAACGCACCGCCTGTGCCCTGCTCATCTCCGCCTCACGAAAGCCCCCCAAACTCCCAGGGAAGCTCATGCTTGGCTTTCCTGTGCTTTCTGATCCCTGCCTCCTGCTCTTTCTTGCCTTTGCCCCTGGGCGCTCGGCTGTCTATCCAGGACCCCCCTCCCCCCCACGGGGCGGGGTTCCCACTCTGCTCTCAGCTGTTCTCTAAACCCCCTCGCTGAGCCCTGGTATCACGGCCCTGCATGAGGTTCTTTATAGTCTGGGCTCGTAATCCAGCTGTGGCAACACTGCCCCAGCCATCCCCACCTCTGGTTTATAGTTTTTAACTAATCAGACAAAGTGGGTCGGTTGGTCCCCACCCCACCACTGTGGCTCAAAAAAAAAAAAAAAAAAAAGGACTTTGGGCATTCTTGCGTTTGATGTCCCTCGGTGCTCCCTAACTTCTTTCATAAACTGTAGTGGTGGGGCCAGCGAGATAGCTCAGCTGACTAAAGCGCCTGCTTAGGCAAGCACAGGTCGGACCATGGTTCAATCCCCAGCGCCACATGCTGCTCCAGCCCCACCCCCAGGGGGCGCTAAGGGGCCACAAGAGCCCTTGGGAGGACTGGCCAGATAGCTCAGTGGACTAAAGTGCCTGTTCAGGAAGAGCGCAGAGGCCAGGGTTCCATTCCCCACGTGCTGCTTAGGCCCTGTCCCGTGGGTGCTTTGGGACAGCGATTGAGACTGGGCGTGGTGGCACCCACCTGTTATCCCAGCCTGTAATTCAGCGGAGGCTGAAAACAAGAGAATCACTACGAGTCTGATCTACGTAGTGAAACTCTGTAGACTCTGTACTAAAATCAGCAAGAACAAAACAAACAAGAAACAAACCCTTGGAAGGCCGGCTCTATGAAAAGGATTTTCTAAGGGCGACAATCTGGTGTGACCTAACCTGACACCCGCTTAGTGAGCAGAAGTCCCCTAGGCTCACGCAGCAAGTGGCTCTGACTCCACAAGGAGAACGAGGCGCCTTGGTGTTGTTTCAGTAGATCAGGAAAACCCTACTTGAGAGGCCAGCCACAGCACAGCACAGGGAAGAGCTGCTCCAGCTAGGTGCTGGTGACGATGTCGCTGGGGTGACGAATTCATCACGCTGGGGCTCTCATGAGTGGAGCTCTTCAAGGAGCAGAGCGCTCGGAGCGCGGAGGTCAGTAAAGCTGCTGTTTGCCTCATCCCAAGTGAAAGGTGGAGTGGCTTCGGCACAGAAGCAAGACCCATAAGCAATGGCGTTCTTAAAAAGCTGCAAATTAAACCACTTTGTTATTTATTTATTTATTTATTTATTTGGGCGGAACCGGGGATTGAACTCAGACCCTTGCACTTGCTAGGGAAGTGCTTATTCCACTGAGCCATCTCCCCGGCCCCATTTTGCAGAATTTGCTACAAAACGCCCTAATGACGGCCTTTCGTGCCGCTCCCCGCCCCGTATCCGGCAGGCAGCTGGATGTCTTTAGGTACGATGGTTCGGTGACTCGGCGTGGACGGCACACGGGTTAGGCTTTCCAGACAAGCCCCGCAGGAGTGCTCCCGTCGCCTCCCGAAGGGCGGGCGCCTCTGGCTGCCTCTGAAAACTCGTCGTCTTTGACATCCTGGGCGATCTCTCTCACCAGCCTGCAGAAGGCAGCTTCCAGGGAGCAAGTCAGCCGGTTTCCGGTCACGGTGAATCTCTCTCGAAGCACCACAGTACCAGGCTTGCACTGAGATTTCCTCCTGCCAGTAGAGGAGCGCTCTCGTGGCCGCCTGTCTTCAGACGGCTTTCCCACCAGTGGATTTAGGAGCAGTCGGCGTGGGTTGGGCCGTTTTGTTTCACCCAACACGGAAGTCGTAGGCTGCTCTTCCAACTGCGATGTGGGTGTTCAGTCAACAGCCGCAGTCACCAAAAAGAGAAAAAATGCCCTCTCAACGAGTGGCAAAGGCTGTGCACCCAAAAGGCCTTTTAAAGGGCGAGAGACGGTGCAGGGCCCAGGGAGCAGGCAGAGCAAGTGCCAGGCAAGAGCCTTGTCGCCATCCTGGCGTGCATCTTTGTGCCAGGGTGCGCCAAGGGGGAAGGCTGAATGCAAACTACGTGCGTGATTCCTTTTATTGTTTTTCATGTATTTAGTGCAGGGTCTCACTACGTAGATCAGGCGCGTAGTGATTCTCCTGTTCGCAGCCTCCTAAGTGCTGGGACTACAGGTGTGTGCCACCACGCCCAGTCTCCGTTGCTGTCTCAGCACGCCCCGGGGGTGGGAAAGGCATGGCAGGCCGGGGTCGCAACCCAGCCGCTGCGCTCTGCCTAAGCAGGCGCTTCAGTCCTCTGAGCTATCTGGCCGGCCCTATGTGCGTGATTCCATGACGGATTACAAGACAGGCTTACAGTGACGCGTGTGGAGTCGGGGCCGGGAGAATGAGGTGGCCCCCCACGCTCTGGGGGCTGGAGGAGCCTCTGAAGGTGAGCGGGGAGCTCACTGCGGAGCCCGAGCGAGCCGGGGCCAGGAGCTGGAGTCTGTGCTGGGAGCTGATAGAACCTGAGACGAGCCTCCAAGGTGGCGGCGCCAACCGGAGCGCCTTTGAAGCCAACAAACAAGGCACTGCTTCCCTCCCCTTTTCACGGCGTTCGGGCTCAAGGCTATCGGCTGGTGCCACCCACGTCTGGTGCGGGGCTCCACTTCTCGGTTGGTGACCTGCATGTCAGTGGTCCAGACACCCAGCGCTTCGCTAATCCGCTAAACCAGTGGTGTGGAACCTTGCCCGGCTTCCAGGAATAGGACACAGCTGGCCACGGCGTGTGTGCCACAGAGTCGCCGCCTCTGTGTTGGGGGGTTCTCAGACTGAGTCAACACATCGCAGTTAATGATCACGCTGTTTTGTTTTTACTTTTGTAGGCTAGAACATTGCAAGCGAGGCCAACCCCGAGACGACTCCTTGTGATTCTGTGGAGACACGTGGCGTGTTTTCTTCAAGTTGAAGCTCACAGTGACTGACATCGTGTCGACTGAGGTGCAGATTTAGAGAGTAGGGAAGTGTATTAATACCCGTAACTCTCTCCGAGGGCGTCACATGCTGGTCCACCAATCTAAAGATTATTTACAGAGTCAGGCACAGTGGTGCGCGCCTGGAAGCCCAGCACTCGGGAGGCTGAGGCAGGAGGGTCTCTGCGAGTTGGAGACTAGCCTGGTCTACAAAGTGAGCGCAAGGCTGGCCTGAAACTGTAGTGGGAGCCTATCTCAAAAAGACACAACAGGGGGCCAGGGAGATGGCTCAGTGGAATAAGCGCTTCCCTGGCAAGTGCAAGGGCCTGAGTTCAATCCCTGGTTCCGCAAAAAAAAGACACACATACACAAACAAAGATTATTCATAGTCCGTGTGGTGGTGCACGCCTGTAATCTCAGCCTTCAGGAGGCTGAGGCAGGAGGATCACAGTGAGTTGGAGGGTAGTTGGAGATACGTGAGTGAGTTCAAGGCCAGTCTGAACTGCATAGTGAGACCCTGCCTACAAAAAGAAAAAAAGATTATTTAGCAATTAGCCTCTTGAGTAATTAGGTGTGGCTTTTCTTTAAAATGCTAGGCCAAGGAAGGGGAAGTGGCTCTGCAGAATACCCACAAGGTACGACTCTGTACCTTGTAGGAACTGTGCTTGCCACTGTGGGAAAGAGGCTGGAGTGATCTGTGTGGCGACGGGCTAAAGCTTGAGCCGCCCCCGTGTGGCTGAACAGATCATTACGCATAGAACTGTTTTACTTACGTGTTGGTTTATTTTGGTGCCGGAACTCAAACTCAGGACCTCACACTTGCCAGGCAGGCTCCGTGCTACTGAGCCATATCTCCGGCTTTGTATAGAATTTGGAACAGGCATGCTGTATTAATCACCTACCCACTGCTGTGACAAAATACCTGACACACTATTTATTTACGACTGCATTTGGTACAGGGTCTCGCCACGCAGCTCCGTTTCGTAGTGATCCTCCTGTTTTCAGCCTCCCCAGCACTGGGATTACAGGCTACACCACCACACCCAGTCTCTGTTGCTGGCTCAGTGTGCTGTATCGAACCTGGTCCCTGCGCTTGCCTAGGCAGGTGCTTAGTCTGCTGAGTAATCTTTTTTTTTTTTTTTTTTTAACATTTTATTTATTGTGTGTGTGCATGTAGGGCTGGAGAGATGGTTCAGTGGTCTACAGCACCTACTTGGAACAGCTTGGCAAAGCACAGGGACCGCGGTTCAATCCCCCAGCACCACATGCCAGCCAGCCCCGCCCCCGGTGGGCTGAGCTGGCCACACACACACACACACACACACACACAAATAAATCCCCAGTTCCGTCAAAAAAAAAAAAATTAAAAAAAAAAGGAAAAAAGATTTGTCTTGGCTCACAGATTCAGAGACCGCAGGCCTTGGTAGGCTGGCTCCATGTTAGAAGGCCGTGGAGGGCCGAAACTGCTCATCACAGCCCCATTTGCTGTCTAACTCTACGGTCCAACACAAGGGAGCAGCCCTCCTCGAAGAAATGGCAGCTTGTAGGATAGTGTGGGAAACACCCAAGAGGAGCGAGTGATGGGAAGCGAGGAAGCGCTCCCCAAACGAAGCAAAGATGGCACGACACAGAGATGTCAACCTGCGCGTGCGCCCGACCACCGAAGCGGGAGGGACTAGAACACAAGAGCTAGTGAATAAGGTGGCACTGGGTACTCCCTCCAAGGATAGAACAGACAGCCCACGAGGGCTGGGCTGGGAGTCGTGGTCCAGCCCTTGCCCGCATGCTTGAAGCTCTGGGTTCCATCCACAGCCTTGCAAGAAAAGAAAGAAAGAAAGAAAGAAAGAAAGAAAGAAAGAAAGAAAGAAAGAAAGAAAGAAAGAAAGAAAGAAAGAAAGAAAACATGCACATACCCCTGATCCCAGGCAGGCCCAAATATATAGCTAATGATGTCAACCTGGACAGGACGCCACCATGAGGAGGGCGTCCTGTCCTGTGCGGGGCCAGGCTGCGCGTGAGAAGGACGCCAGGCAGGTCCTGCTGAGGGTCCTGCTGAGCACGGCCTGCGGCTCTGCAGTGCCTGCCAGGCTGGGCCTCGGCCCCGCGCACGTCCGTCTAACCCACATGCCACCTGCAGCCCACCCTCCCTCCACCCGTCTGTCCTTCTAAAGCACTGAGAACAGTGTCCATGACAGCGGCTTTGTGTTTGGGTTGGTTTCACTGTTTGAGACAAAGTCTCGCTATGTACATAGCCCAGGCTGGCCTCGAACTCGTGACCCTCCCGCCCCAGCCTCCCTCATGCTGTGTGCAGCACTATGCTCTGTAGTGTCCCTGCAGCAGCTTCGCCAAGAGCCAGCTTCCTGTCAGTCCTGAGCAGGGATCCTGCCCAGGCTGCCCTCCTCCCAGGCAAGGTGCACGCCTGGAGGCTCAGGCAGCGCCAGGGTGGAGGCCCTGAGCTAAGGAGCCCATGCACATGTGAGTGTGGACAGGCCCTGAGCGACTGCGTCCTCCGTGTGGACACCACGCTCCTTCAGCAGGCACAGGGTGGCGCCAGGGCGCGGCCGTCACTCACCGAAGGTCCCCTGGAGCAAGCTTGCTGTGAGGGGTCAGCGCCTCTGCCGCTTCTCCAGGTCTGAGTATTAGAAAGACGACTCGGGGCTGGTGAGATGGCTCAGCGGCCTAAGAGCCTGCTTAGGCAAGGCAGGGACCAGGGTTCCGTCTCCAGCTGGCCCTGCCCCGGCGTGACCAAGGGCGGTGTGGCGGTGCAAGCCCGTAATCCCAGCGCGGGGTGGGGTGGGGGGCTGAAAGCAGCAGGATCACTGTGAGTCTGAGCTGCGTAGTGAAACCTCAACCAAATACATAAAATAAAATAAAAAGACAAATAGTTCTGTGTCTCCCACTGGCGGAGGATGGGAACATCAGCGGCAGAGTGCCCTGCTGTGTAGAGCAGCAGAAGCAGCCTGTGCCCTGCCGCACCAGACGCCTTTGGCCTGAACCTGGCGGCAGTGCGCGGCTCCCCAGGCCTCGGCTCAGCTTCTCACGGTGGGGCCAGGACGGCGGCCCCCAAGCTGCTGTGAGTGATGGGAGCCAGTGAGACCCCGGCCAAGTGGTCCTGCTGTCCTGCCCGCCTGGCACGGCCGTGGGCCTCTGCTGTGCAGGGAGACACTGGCTGCAGTTCTGCCCTCTGGGTAGCGGGGCAGCCTGCATTTAGGAAATGCTGCGCACAGGCCTCGCGGGTGGCGTGATTTTGGCTTTTTTTATTTTTAAATTAGCAGACTTGAGCCAGACATGTTGGTAATGCCTATAATCCCAGCACTGTGCCTGGGAGGCTGAGGCAGGAGGATCCTTGTGAGTTTGAAACCAGCCTGAGCTACAAAGTAAGCTCAAGGCCAGCCTGAACTGTGTAGTGAGACCCTGTCTCAAAATGACAAAAATAAAAAATAAATTAGCTTGGGGCCGAGGAGATGGCTCAGTGGAATAAGTGCTTCCCTGGCAAGCGCAAGGGTCTGAGTTCAATCCCTGGTTCTGAAAAAAAATAAAAAAAAAAAATAAATAAATAAATAAATAAATAAATAAATTAGCAGATTTGGTAGGTGTGGTGGTACATGCCTGTGATTCTAGTACCTAGGAGGCTGAGGCAGGAGGGTCACTGTGAGTTTGAGGCCAGCCTGGGCTACATAATGAGACCCTGTCTCTAAAGAAACAAAAATCAGCAGTTTTAGGGGTTGTTTTTGTTATTTTATCTCTTTTTGACCCAATCTTGTCTCTAAATGGTTTATTATAGAAAACTATCACACCACATATAGCAAAGAGTAAGGTAAATATTGAAATAGTCTACCAGCTAAGTAAGTAAAAATATTGAATGTGCAAAGAAAGTTCATTTGAAAAAACAGGAAGGTTTTTGCTTGGGAGGCTGAGGCAGGAGGATCACCAGTGTCAGCCCAATCTGGGAAGTTTAGTGATTTGCCAGACCTGTCTGAAGGGCCAGCCAGACAGTTCAGCGGACTAAAGTGCCTGCTTAGGTAGAGCACTGGGGTTATAGCCCCGGCGTGCTGTGCTGGTCCCGGCCCGGGATGCCCTGAGATAGCCATTGAGACTGGGCACGTGCCTGTAATTCCAGCACTTGGGAGGCTGAAAACGGGAGAATCATGACGAATCCAATCTACGTAGTGAGACCCTGTGGACCCTGTAGACTCTGTACACCAAATACATTACAAAAAAAAAAAAAAAAAAAAAAAGAGCCTGTCTCAAAATAAAAAAAAAACAGAGCCAGGCGCGATAGTGCGCGCCTGTAATCCTAGTGCTTGGGAGGCAGGAGGGTTGCTGTGAGTCCAAGGCCCACCTGGGCCACACAGTGAGTTTGAGGACAGCCTGAACTGCATAGTAAGACCTTGTCGCAAAAAGGCTAAATAGGGGCCGGCCAAATAGCTCAGCAGATTAAAGCGCCTGCAAATAGGCACAGGGGCCAGGGTTTCGATCCCCAGGCCTGCAGGGCCCCAGGGCGCGCTGAGATGGCAGTTGAGACTGGGCTTGGTGTGTGCGCCTGTAATCCCAGCTCTTAGGAGGCTGTAAACAGGCGGATCACTATGAGTAGGATCTAGTAGTGAGACCCTGAACACCCTGTAGACCCTTCCCTAAAAAAATACACACACACACACACACACACACACACACACACACAGAGGCTAAATAAATAAATAAATAAATAATGGCCCAAGGACACAGCTCAGTGTAAAGGCCCTGGGTTTAATCTTAGTACTAAATGGAGGTAGAAAGGCAAAACTCCTTTCCTGAGCCAAAGAGAGAGAGGATGGGGTGGGTGGGAGGGTGGTTAAGACCTAATTGGTGGGGAGCAGCCATTCACTGGCCAAATTCAAAGGCTTCCAGTCTGTCCTGATTGGACTATTTAAGGGGCGCAGAGGGCAGGCCTGAGCTCCATGGCGCGGCTAAGGGAGGGGTGGGCGCAGGGAATGGAGGTCCCTCCTCCCGGCTGTGTCCCTCATGTTTGCCCTGAGCAGGCTTTCCCACAACCACGAGAGGACCTCTGGGGTGGCCCAGGGCCTGCCATGGAGGCGCTCCTGTTGGTATCCTTTGATAAAGAAAGGGCCACAGTTTCACTCATACTGAACAAGGGCGAGGAGGAAGAAGGGAAGAAAAAAGAAGGGCAGGGGAGGGAAGCCAGAGCTACCCCAGTCACAGCGTCTTCTTGCGCCATGCCGGGTGGCCTGCTCCCCAATTCCCAAGCGTGACAGACACACGTGTGTGTGTGTAAGCCTGGTCTGAAGACTTGCAGGTCGCTCGGTCCCAGCGCCGCAGTCCCTGCCCCTGTGCGTCTCTGAGCCTGGGCTCTGGGTCTCCCTGGGCTCGGCGGGGCCCGATCTCCTGCTGATGGGTGCTGGGTGCGCGGGGTGAGCACCGCATCAGTTTCCCACGGCTGACGCCCTGCTTTCCCCCAAACTTTTGACTTCCAATAACAGATGGCACCTCTCACGATCCTGGAGGGCAGAGGAGCCAAACTAAGGTGTGGGCAGGGTTCTGGGGCACATGTTCTGTGTCTCTGTCCTGGCTGTGGATGACTGTGTCACCCTGGGTTCTGGCTCTGGGGTCGCACAGCCCCTCTCTTTTGTGTGCTTCTAGTCCTTGCCGCTGACCTGCACATGCAGCATCCGTGGGTCCCTTGAAGAACCCCACAGTACACTTGAGGGTGTTCAAACAGCCTAGGGTGGGCTCCCCACCTGCAAAGGCATTTTCCTCAACATGGGCACATTCTCATGTTTCAGAGATGTCTCTTCTCGGTGTCCACCACCGACCCCACTATAAACCCTGCCACAGAAATTGTGCGGGAAAAATGGAGCGAACCTGTGGTTGGTTATTTGGCCAGGTCGTGGCTTGAAGCAGTGAACGTGGGACAAAAAGCAAAATAGCACACTCAGCTGTCCCCTCTTGCCACCTGGAGGTTGAGTCCAGTGGCAGTCTCTGGGGAACCCAGAAATGGGAGGGAAAGCCCAGGGGCTATGGCTCTGATGTGGGGGCTCTCGTCCTGAGCCCACCATCCCAGGGTGCTGTCTGCTGTCTGCAGGGCAGAGGCCTCCAGGGCCTCCAGGGCCTCCAGGGTCTCCAGGGCCTCCAGGGCCTCCAGGGCCTCCAGGGCCTCCAGGCACAGGCCTCGTCGGGCTTCCCATGGAGGCGAGGCTGCTTCTGCTGGGCGTGTTCCCGAGGGTCGGGGCATCGGGCTTTCCCAGAGCTCAGGGAGAACTGCTGCCTCAGCCGGGGCCATGGTGGCATGGGAGGCCATGGGAAGCCATGCCAGCTGAGAACCGGGCCCCCAAAGCCGAGTGGATCAACTGAGGGCGCCACCCTGCGCCACCAGTGCTCTCCCGTGCGTCTTGGCTCCACGCTGGTCGCGGATGCCCGCGGTTCTGACGGCTGTCCTTCTTGCCACCTTTTCAGGAGTCCCTCTTCTGCCACTTGCCACCACCCACGTGAGCTGAACCAAGACCAGTTAGTCCCCGAGAGCAAGTTGCAGGCCTGTGACATGGAAGTGGGGTGTTGGGGGCCCAGCAGAATGGGTTGTGCCTGCTGGAGAAGTGTGGGCGCTCAGGTGCCGGGGCCCTCCCGGCCTGGGGCCAGGGTCCTTGCCCCTCTCTGGGTGTTGCCATAGGGCACAGCTGGGCAGTGGTGCAGTCGGCGAAGACCTGTCATGAGGACAACAGCAAACACAGTCCAGTGTCCAGTGCGTGGGAGCAGAGGGCCACGGGCTCACGGGCAGGATAGACTGTGGGACTTTGGCCTGGACTTTGACCCTGGAGGAACGGGAGAGAGGAGGCCTCAGGCCATGGGAAGAGAAAGACTGCACCAGGGTGGTGGGGGTCTTCTCTGCTGGAGGACCGGCCTCCCTGCGTGGGTCGCTGTGGCAGCCATGGTATGGTGGCAGGGCGTGAGTGCAGACTCCAAACCCATACAGACGCAGCGAGGTGGCAGAGGTGGCTGGGAGCCCCGGACGGCGCCTTGGGCCTGCAGCATGGCGGGATCCTCGGCTCCTGGGTGGCGGCCCTTCCCTCACGCAGAGGGCTAGAGCAACTTGAGAATGCAGAACCCACCACAGCAGGGATGCTGCGTGCTGAAAATCAACTCAGGAGAGGTGCGAAGGTGCTTGCGAGGTGTGGGCCAGGACCACTCCTGACTGAAGCTGGGGACTCTACTCCGGAGGAGCCGGGCAGTGCCCTTCTCAGAGTTCTCCGGCCTGGACACACTGTCCTGCCCTCACCCACGTGACAGCCACGCCTTGGGGCCCCTCCTGTGGGTTCCAGGTCTCAGGAGGCCACCTCACAGTGTTTCGTGCTGCGGAGAGGCCTAGGATTTGTCTTTCCAGGTGGGCCCTACAGCCCCTCCCGCCATTGAGCTGTGGCTCCCAGATGACCGCAAAGTGCCCTTCGGAGCTGGCCCAGCCCCGTGGACCTTGGAGACCACTCAGCAGGGGCACTTGGCAGGGATCACTGCATCTCCCTTTGCAGCGGGGGGCGAGGGGCACAGGCAGGAGGCCAGAGCTGAGCCTGTGCTTTTCCTACACATCTGAGACCTCTCCTGTGACTGTGACAAGCCTAAGCTGGCTCTGTGTCACCCCCTATCTTCTGAGGCCTGTTATAGGGCAGGTGCTTTCTTTTCTCTTTCTTTCTTTCTTTCTTTCTTTCTTTCTTTCTTTCTTTCTTTCTTTCTTTCTTTTTCTTTCTTTCTCTTTCTTTCTTTCTCTCTCTCTTTTTCCTTCCTTCTTTCTTTTCCTCCTCCTCCTCCTGCTCCTGCTCCTCCTCCTCCTTCTTCTTCCTTTTAACTTTTTTTTTTTAGGGCAGATATTTTGGAAAGATAAACCTATTGGATTAACAATA
>NW_004524699.1:2349921-2351996 GCF_000260255.1 Octodon degus | reverse complement strand
CTTGGAGCCAGCGGAATATGGACTGAACCCTCCAGTAACTGTGAGCTAAATAAACCTTTCCTTCCTTCATTTTCAGTGTCGGGCATTTGTCCCAGCAATGAGTTAAAAAGTAACTAAGATGGAATTTGGTACCAGGAGTGGGGTCATTGCTGTAGCTATACCTAACAATGTGGATTACAAATTTTGGGACTTGGGCCGGGGAGATGGCTCAGTGGAGTAAGCGCTTCCCTGGCAGGCGCAAGGACCTGAATTCAATCCCCGGTTCCGCAAACAAACAAGCATATTTTGGGACTGGCTTATGGGAAGAGATAGGAAAGGTTCAGAGATGTCGCCTACAAGTGAAGTGCTGAAACAGCTTTGGCTGTTCTGTTTGGGAGCTTCTGGTCAGAGCTCAGACCAGAATGCTGATAGGAAGCCTGACTGTAAGGACCAGGCTGGGGAGGTTTCTGCTGGGAAGAAGGACAGCATTGGTTGTTGGACTGCAGATGATTTGTGTTAGGGCTTGGCAGAAGGTTTGTCTGCATTTTGCTCCTATCCAGAGACTTTGCCTGAGACTGAGATTAAGCACAGAGGACTAATCTTGAAAAAGAAATTTCAAACAGCCAAATATTGGGGCAGCAGCGTGGCTGTTGTTGGGAGCTTTTAGCCAGATTTATGTTAAGAATGAAGAGCAAAGAGCCCAAAAGGATGATTTAAAATGTTGTGAGTTGGACCAGAAAGGAAGTGCCTGGAAGGCTGTGGACTGCAAAGACAGAGCTGAGATCTCCATTGCTGAGAAGGAACAAGAGAGTAAAAAAGATGTCCTGAGGGCATCACAGGAGGTGGTAGGTTCTCACCCTTTGCAGCCTCAGAATTGCAAGGGTGAGGGACTTTGCTTTGAGGAGAAAGCTGCAGAGCCCCATGTTCCCGAATGGAGGCAGTGGCCACACCAGATTACAGAATGGTGCCAGCATAGAGAATTTGTTTCTTAGAATCAGGGTCAGAGTGCTCAGTGATCCAGTCACTCGACCTCTACAGTCAAGGGAGAAGAAACCTTGGCTACTGCTCCAGCTGGCAGCAGCCCTTGGCATCATCCATGTGGCTTTGGTTGTAGGTGAATGCAGAATGCAGGAGCTCTGAGGTTCAGAAGGCTTCCGCCCAGATTTCAGAAGAAGGCCTGGGAGGCCAGGCAGTGTGCCCCTGAGAGGGCAGTGTGTGAAGCTGTGAATGAGAAGCCTATTCAGTGGAAACCTCAGAAGTTTGAAAAAGCCAGGAATGTGGATGGTCTAAAGGGAGCAAAGCAGGCCTGAGAGAAAAGCCGTAGGAGCTACCAGCAGGAGTGCCGCAGGGGTGGAGCCATGTAAGGCGTTTGGAGCTCACAACTTGTTACAGGGTACTTTAAATGTTTCACAGGAAACTACAGGACTGGACATATGCCCTTCTGGACTTTGGGCGTGATTTGGTCCCAATTGTTTGTATCCTGCTGTGTATCCCTTTTGGAATGGCAGTGCTTATCTTGTGCCTGTGAATGTTGGAAGAGTTTAACTTTTCATTTGTAGGGGGGCTCCCAGCTAAGAGTTTGCCTTAGGTCTTGGTGGCTTGGGATTTGAACTTTTCAGTGTTGCTGAAACTGTTAGGACTTTGGCAACTCTTAGGGATGGACTAAAATGTCTTTTGCATAAACGGTTGTGCATGAGTCTTTGAGGGGCCAGGGGTAACATGTCATGGCTCTAATGTTATACAGTGTGCAAGCTGTAAAATGTTTAAGCATGTCAGTGTACCTGGAAATAGGCTTCAAGAAGTACTGTCTAGTTGCCAAGTTGCCAAGGGGTGGATTGTGGTAGTTGATACATTTGTCAACTTGGTTGAATTGACTCCGAAAGTTCAGGGTGTGGGAGCCCAGCCCTGCAGGCGGGTAGGGCCCAACCTGGGGTGCTATCGTGCCAGCAGTGGGGTACAATTGGTTCAACCCTAGGGCCAGGGGCCACCCCAGAGTGACTCAGCACAAAAAGTGTATATAAAGGAATTGAGGAAGGCTTCCTGGACCCTGCCCCGCTTCCGTGGAGAAGTCCCAGTCTTCGGAGGAGCTTGATCTC
>NW_004524699.1:2343897-2348672 GCF_000260255.1 Octodon degus | reverse complement strand
AAAAAAAAAAAAAAAAAAACCATCAAGAGATCAAATGCTTTGAACAGACATTTAGGGCTGAAACTGAAATGTGCTGAACTATAAAACCCTTGTGTGGGCTGGGGCGATACCTCAGGGCCTAAGCGTCTGCCTGACAAGTGCAAGGTCTGGAGTTGCATCCCTGGTGCTGCATGCCTTGCTGGGTGTGGTGGTGCACGCCTGTAATCCCAGCACTGGGGAGGCTGAGACAGAAGGATCACTACAAGTCTGAACTGTGTAGTGAGACCCTGTATCAAAAATAAAATAAGATTTAAAAAACCTCATGAAAGAGTGTATACACATCTCTTTAACAAGTTGATTACACACTGGAATGATAATCTTTCAGATGCAGAGCTGGGCGCTGTGGTGCATGCCTGTGATCCCAGCACTTGGGAGTGCTGAGGCAGGAAGATCATTGGGAGTTCGAGGTCAGCCTGAGTTATTAAGTGAGCCCAAGGCCAGCCTGAGCAGTACAGTGAGCCCCTGTCTCAAAAAGAAAAAAAAAATCAGGTGCACTGGATTAAGCAGCATGTTGTTGAAGTTGACTCCACTCACAACGGATTACTGGTGAGCCACGGAGAGGAATGACCTGCTTCCTTGTACGTGGCAGATGGGAGCAGACCTGGGCACTGCGCTGGGGCAGGAAGCAGGACAGGAAAGGTCACACCCGGCACATCTGTGTGCCCGCAACTGTCCCGGACAGGTGCACTGACGGAGGCAGAAAGCACATTAGCAGTCGCCAGGGCCAGAGTGGGTGGAGTGGTGATGAGTGTGAAGGGCTCTGAGGTCTCTTTCGGGGTGACAGAAGTGTTGCAAGGTTTGGAGC
This sequence comes from Octodon degus, assembly GCF_000260255.1. NCBI lineage: Eukaryota > Metazoa > Chordata > Mammalia > Rodentia > Octodontidae > Octodon > Octodon degus. The sequence continues at coordinate 2,347,828 of NW_004524699.1, read as the reverse complement.
ACTTGTTGGGTGGCCTTGCAGGAGGGGCTGGCACAATGCCTGGCTGGAACACCTGTTGCCCCCTGAGGTGGCATGGCTGGGGAGACCCAGCAAGGCTCGTGCTGAAGGGTAGAACTGGGCATTTATCAGGGCAGGTCAGACTCACAGCAAGGCTCTGCCTGGGCCCTGGACCGCTCCCTACGTCGTGGGGTGCTGCTTCCCCTTTCCTCAAGTGCCACAGCTCCCAGCAGCCAGCGTGTGACAGTTGCATCATCCAGGAGCATACTCTGTGGCTCTGGGGTCCAAAGTCACCTGTGGGTACAGCTGAGCAGGGCCTGGCCACCCCCAGGCAGGCTGGGCCTCCCCATCTCCTGCATGGTGGGGCTCATTGTGCTGTAGGAAGGCTCTGCAGGTGCCATGGTCCACCAGTGAGCTCCGTCCTTCTGCAAGGCTTTAATCCTGGCACCCAAGCCGTGGCTGCCCTGACTCCATGAGACCCTCAGGGCTGCCCCCAGCACCTTCCAGCTGTCCCCATCCCCACAAGGTGTCCAGGCACCGCTACACCCAGTAAGACTGCAGAGACCACAGCTTAGGGGCCCATCCATGGGCCATGGAGTTGGACTTAATTTATAAGTTGAAGTCACTTGTGGCAAGAAGTGAGCAGTCTGCCCTTTCAGAGGAGACGTGAAGGCCCCAACCGACAGTCCAGCCCAGCGCTGTGACTCCACGTATCGTTTCCCAGGAAACTGTGACAGCTGAGTTTTGCAAGTGGCTCCAAATGGAATTTGCGAAACGTACAAAAGTGTTCCTGGTTTTTGTTGTGGGATGAATTCTTTCACCCAGTCCTGTCGGGAAGAGTAGAAGCAGCCGCGCCTTCCTCTAGACTGGAGTCAGAGCTCAAGAAGTATTTCCTAGATGGGGGGAGGGGTGGCATGGGAGGACAAGCGCAGGAATAGGTGGGTGGGGGGATGAGGGGGGCTAAGCGGAGCTGGCTTGGACGGGCAGAAGGAGGGTTGGGGGAGGTGGGCAGGATGGAAGGAGTGGAAGGAGGGAGAGAGGAAGGTACGTGGATGGGTGGGTAGAGGGATAGATCCCAGCTTCGGCATCCCGGGGACCCTGAGTTCAGCAGCGAGTGAGTCTGGGTTGGTTGGGGAGACCAGGGCTGGGACAGCAGCTAGGGTGGCTGTGTGGTTCTCTGGGGGGCAGTGAGGGTGACATCCAGGAGGTCAGGGTGTGCCTCCAGAGCGCCTGTGCTCACGGAGCGCAAAGGGGGGTCGTGTTCCCACTTGGGACCCAGCCCCCACTGTTGCCCTGCGTCTCACTGGAGCCAGCTCTCACGGTCTCCAGAGGATGGGAGGGCAGAGCTGGACTGGCCACGCCTCGGATTTCCCTGTGCGGCCGCCCCTGGAGCACCATCATCAAAAACTCACTCAGCCAGATGCAGTGCGGAAGAGGAGTCCTCTTTCAGATCTGGGTTCAATCCTGCCTCTGCTGGCTGTGACCTTGGCCAGGTCAGTCTCTGCTGAAGAGTTAAAGGGGGAAGGCCCTGGCCCTGGTGGGCGGGGCCGGGTGTGGGCGGGGCCAGAGCCTAGCCAGGCCGGGCAGGGTGGGTGGAGCCAGGTGTAAGACAGGTTCTGATGACCCTGCAGGGGCTGGTAAGGCTGGAGATGTGCCCTAGGGCCGTCCAGTTCCAGCCGTCCTGGGTACTTAGTCCCTGAGTCCCGGGCATCTGCGCTTCTCTTTGCACCTCCACACGGCTGAGCCCAGGGGTGCAGCAGGAGAGCGGGAGGCCTTGTTTCCCATTTCCTCCCTTGTCCGCACTCCATACCCAAACACACCCTCAGGGTGGACTTTCTTCCTTGGCTCATTTGTTCCCACTTGTGTCACTAAGGAGCCTCCCAGGGACTCTGGGGACCCAGGAGGTGAGGAACCCTTCCCACCATCCAGGGCTGGAACTGGGTACCAGGGAGCCTTCTCCAGGTCACGGGACATCGTCCAGGAGGTTCCTATACTCACCCTAACTGTAGAATTAAGTTTTAAGTTTGCTGGCTCCTGCACTACAGAAAACAAATGTTCAGAGACATAAAGGGATTTAGCAGGCAGAAATTTAAAGTATGTGCTCAAATAAATGGGGGGGGGGAGAGATAGAGAGAGAAAGAGAGAGGGCAAAGTATTATGATCAGAAGCTGGGTAAGGTCCGGGGATATCGCTTAGTAGAACAAGCGCTTGCCTGGCAAGCACAAGGACCTGAGTTCAATCCCCAGTTCCGCAAAAAAGAAGCTGGGTAAGTTCATGAGGCTGGGATGTCCTCGAGATGGGGAAAGATTTGAATGATTTTTGTGTCCTGAAGCTACAGGTTGAGCTTTTCAGATAGTTTTAAAATTCTGATTTTCTCGCCTCCTTTCTCCCGGCCTTTATTTTTTCCTATTTTACCTTAAGACGCCAGGGCAGTCCTTCAAGCCTGGGTGTCTCTGCCCTGAGGTCCACCAGGGGGCAGCAGAGGAGCGCCTGCACCGGCACCTTGTTCCGGAGGCGGTCCTGGAAGGCCACCGGCGGCGAGGGCCAAGGGTGCCTTGGAGAGGGAGACATCTGCTGGGGGGCTGCCTGGCCCGGCCAGGCCGCTGGAGTGGAGGGGACACGGTTGCCGTCCTGGGAGCCTGAGCAGGTTAATCTGGGGCTGGAGCTCGCTATTGCTCTTGCGCGTGTGTGCCCACAGCCTCATTTCTCTGCAGAGTGGGGATTCTGCTCAACCCCTTCCCGGAGGTAGGTCCTTCTCTATCCGTTCACAAAGATGTCCCACGGTTCACTTGGGCGGACCCGGCCAGCCTCATCTGGACCCTCCATGGCCTAGGTCCTGGACTGGTCCCCTCCTTCCGCTTAGGTGCACAAAGGGGCACCGCCTCCGCAGAGGCCGCCCCTGGATGCCTGGCAGGAGACTCTCCAGGGGCTTGCAGCAAGGATGGGCTACCACCCTGTCGGATGCCCGCGCGCACAGGCAAGGGCGGAGGGTCCGGTGTGACCCCATGAACAGGCCCAGGGCGTAACCTAGTCACCCGCCCTCTAACGGAGCCTCCTTGGGAGAAGGGCTGGGACCTGCCTCTGCTGGAGACATCAGAGTGAATGCGCTGGACCCGGAGCCAGGACGGTGTAACTAACGTCAGTCACAGAAGCTGCTGCTTATGTCTGGTGCAGCCCTCCCAGGGTGGCATGCCGCCTAACCCTAACCCTAACCCTAACCCTAACCCCAGGACAGTCCTTGTTCTTCTGTGCTGAGCGTGGGGTCTCTGTCTCTCTCCCAGTGAGTCAGATGGCAAATTCTGCCTCTGACCCAGCTCTGCCAACCAGGACTAGGGAATCCGGCCTGGAGGAGTCCCGCTTGTCCTGGACAGCGCCGAGGACAGGAAGGGGATCCAGGGAGAAATGGACCACATGTCGCTGGTCTCGAATTACCCCGTGTGGCCCTCGCCTTCCCGGTCTGTCCTTCCGGAAGGGCCAGTCGAGGCGCCCTGCGTGATCCCGGCCTCGCCTGAGGTCCGGTGTCGTGGGGGGGGCCAGGGGCAGCGACTCGCGTTGCGACGAAGGGCGCCCCGATCCGGCGAGCTCCGGGGTTGAAGGGTCCCCGCCCGCCTGACTGCCCGCCAGCCCGCCGGCCTGCGCTTCGGCTCCGCCCCCCAACTTTGGCGGGAGGCTTGGGGCAGGAAGTGGGGGAGCCGGGGCGGGGCCTGGTTGCGAGGCGGGGCCACCAGATGAGGGACCCCGCCCTCGCCCCGCCCGGCTGTGGCCGCGCCCCCGCGTCCCCGGCGCCTCGGAGCCGCAGAGCCTCGGAGTCGGAGCGCAGAGCGGAGCCGCGGGCCGCGGAACAAAGCCGGGGAGCGAGTCGACCCGCGCGCGGCCTTTGTCTCGGCCGGGGCGGGGCGGGCGTGGCCGCGGAGCGCCGGGGCACAGAATGCGG
>NW_004524699.1:2340143-2343652 GCF_000260255.1 Octodon degus | reverse complement strand
GCGGGCGGGATGCCCCGCGGCCGCCGCACTCGAGCCGGAGCGCAGCGCTGAGCCGCCGCCCGCACGCCATGGAGCAGTGGCGGCAGTGCGGCCGCTGGCTGATTGACTGCAAGGTCCTGCCGCCCAACCACCGGGTCGTGTGGCCCTCGGCTGTGGTCTTTGACCTGGCTCAGGCGCTGCGCGACGGGGTCCTGCTGTGCCAGCTGCTGCACAACCTGTCCCCCGGCTCCATCGACCTTAAGGACATCAACTTCCGGCCGCAGATGTCCCAGGTGAGGGTCACTCGCGGGCCGAGCTCAGGGCCTGGCTGGGGACTCGCGGGTGGCAGGGACGCGGGAGACGGGGTGCCCGGCCTCGGGCCGGCTTCTAGAGCGGCGATCCCGGTGGCACGAAGTTGGGCAAAGTCTCCCGGGCCCATAGCGCGCCAGTTCCCCGGCCTGCGCCTCCCTCGGGGCTGGACAGACTCCGGCCCGGGGCGTGACCCGCACTGCGCCCCCTTCTGGGCCGCGGCGCCCGGCCCTGCCAGTGTCGTTCGCGCCCTGGGCCCGCCGCGCGCTGGCCACGGGCGTCACGCCTGGGGGACCCGGCCGTGGGGACGGAGCAGCGCGCGCACAGCGCCCGCCCTGCGGCGCGTTGAAGGGACTAGGCGGGGCGCGGTCCTCGGGCCGGGGGTGCTTGGGGGAGCAAGGTGCCGCCTCCGTCTCGGCCTGGTTCCCGTCTGGCGAGGGCTGGGGGCGAGCCACCTCCGTGGGGAGTCCCCAGTGCTTCCTTAAGCGTGGCCTTTGTCGCGGCAGAGGCACGCGGTGACTGCAGGGCCAGGGAGGAAAATGTCCGCTCCGCTGGCCGCAGCTGCTTTTCTTGGCCTCTTAATGGGAACTTGGGTGAGAGTTAAGCAGAATCGTGTCTCGTGGGCGCCCGTCCAGCGCGCTTTAAAGGGGTTCCAGGAGGCAAAGGGGGTGTCACCCCAGCCCTGGCCCAGCCAGTGTGGCCAGGCGCGCCCAGCCCGCTGGGTAGGTGGCCCCTGTCCCAGCACCCGGGGCAAGCCCGAGTGGACAGAGGCCATTCTTTTGGACTTCGGGAATGAAGTGAGTCACCCTGATCCAGCAGCTCTAGCGGCGCTGCCCCCTGCCCTTCGTGATGTCTGCCTTCCTGGGCTGCTGGAGCCTTGCTCCAGGGTAGATGACAAAGGGGAGCCCTGCGGGGAAGTAGAGAGGCGCCCCGCGCTGGGATGGTATTCCAGGACTCTGCCCACCCCTGAAAGGGAGCCTGGAGAGCCTTAGCCCCCACATGCAGTCATAGTGACAGCGCGGGGTCACAGTGGCGTGGCAGCACTGTGCTTGGGCCTCCAGGCTGTCCTCACAGCTGGAGGGATTCACCCCACTGTGGCTGGAGCAAGGGCGGCTGCCCGTGGTACCGCTGGGCACTGATTGCAAGGAGGCTGGGGTGGGCGGAGGCCGGGGTGGGCGGAGGCCGGGGTGGGCGGAGATGGGGAGGAGCTCTGCTTGGCCTGGAGACCCGAAAGCCCTCCTGCCACCGCTCCCAGCTGGGGTTTGTATGGGCGGCGGAAGGGAGGGGGAGGGGAGAGGAGGGGGGAGGGAACGAGGGGGACAGGGAGGGGGAAGAGGGGACCCTGGCTGTGGCCGGAGGCAGAGATCAGGCCCTGGGCCAGAAGTTCCAGCCAGGGACACCCGAGCTGGCAGGAATCAGCAGTCCTGGCACCACTACAGACCCCTTAAGCCCCAGCCTGGCCCAGTACAGAGATGTTAGGGAGTTAGTGGGACTCCGGCACCGTGCTGGGGTCCCATGCTGACATTCATTAGCTCTCCTGTCATCTCCCCTCCTGTAGGTAACCCCTCAGGGTCTCAGTTTTCCAAGCCTAGCGATGACAGCTGCAGTCCCTGCCTCCTGGTCATGTGCTTGCTTAGGGAAGGCTCCTGGTGTCCTTGGTTCAGTCAGCAGATTGGGGGCCTCACCTGGACACTGGATGCTGCTCTGTGGCTCAGGCCTGACCTTGTCCTCTTTCCTCCTGTCTTGCATGGAGGGTGGAGTCAGTCCCTCCTTTGTATGTCCCTTGCTGACTCAGGATCAGTTTCAGGTGACCAGGGTGGGCCATATAACCCCATCTGCGCACTCACAACTGGACGGACAACTTCCTGGGCCACAGGTGGCTGCACCGAGCTGGCCACCAGAACTCAGGTCTCTCCGGCTGGCTGCCCTTGGCCCTGTAGGAAACCCACGTTTCTTTGTGGGGAGGGAAGGCATCAAATGTCATCTCTGTCCACTGTGGGTGGGTCACGAAGAAAACACAGCTGCCCTCTCACCTGTGCTGCCCACCTGCCACACGATCCCTGAGGAGGTGCCACCCTGATTTTGGATGGTGCAGTTAAAGTGCAGAGTTGGGGCCACCTACCCTAGCTTACCCTGGTAGTGAGGAGCAAAGCTGACAGGGGAGCCTCTTGGGATGTTTAAGGAAATCCTGATGTTTTACAGAAATTTGCAGACGGCTCTGGCTGCTAGCTAAGTTCTCATGCACGTAGCTTTGTCTTGGGCCTTCCCAAGCAGTGTCTTGCCCTACGGGCTTTCTGACTTTTGAGTGTGGTGCCTGCCCACTCCCTGGGGTGACTGGGGCATAGGGGCATCTGGAGGTTCTAGGGGCGGCCCTCTTTGGGGCACATCCAGGGCTGCTGTGGTGGAGCACAGGGATGCAGCCAGCTCCAAAGCCTGTCGCGTGTTACCTGCTAGACCGCCTCACAGCTTCCCACAGTGACATCCTGTTTTCGGAGGATTTGGAGTTCCCCTCGGGCTCCGAGTTTATTTCGGCTGGTTCTGGGCCGAAAGGAGCGCGGTAACAGTGTGCTGTTACTATGCAGCTGCTGTGTGCAGACCTGGGTGCCAGCAGACGTCACCAAGAGACTCCCCCACTGCGCACTTTGTTGTGCCCTCCAGGAGCCAGCAGGATGCACTTTATTTTATTCAAAGTGCCTGGAAGCCACCTTGGGCTTAATTAAACTAATTAAGGATGGCCACAATCTGCTGATCCTAGGAAAGGCCCAGTGCGTCTGGGGTGCCCGCGCCAGCAGCTGGCCTGCATTTGCTCTGTGGTGGCTGCTTCAGGGGACATCCAGCTTGGTCATGACTGTATCCCCCTGGTGTCTTCCTCCTACTGGCCACTGGTGGCCTCTCTGTAGGGACCCAGCACAGTAGCCTGGGCTCATAGCTCACCCAGTGCCTGAGCCTCCAGCCTGGCTCTTGTGGCCCCAGTCTGTGCCCCTTTTCCACTGCTGTCCATCATGGTGCCCTAGATCTCTGCTTCAGCCTGGTTCTTCTTGGGGAAGCAGCTCAATGCCCGCCCCCCAGAAGCCCCCAACTTCCATCTCAGGCCTTCTTCTGCACCCCCCCCATGCGTATCTCTGGCTTTGTACTTTGCACAACTTGTCTTGGCATGCGTACCACCTACCATACACACCACCTACCACGGGCACCACCTACCACGGGCACCACCTACCACG
>NW_004524699.1:2312412-2339874 GCF_000260255.1 Octodon degus | reverse complement strand
GGGCACCACCTACCATACACACCACCTACCACGGGCACCACCTACCACGCGCACCACCTACCATGGGCACCACCTACCACAGGCACCACCTACCACGGGCACCACCGACTGCGCGCACCACCTACCACGGGCACCACCTACCACGTGCTTTGCTGAGCTTGAGACCTGGTTTTCCTGGAGCAAGCCAGAAGGGTGCTGTACACTCTGGGTGTTTTCTGGGGACCCTGCAGAGTCTGGTCTCCCAGTGGGGGGCGCTTTTCCATTCCTCTGCTCCCCCCTTCCAGGAATAGCTCCTGAGCCCCTGCCTGGGGCTGCCCAGAGGGTGCCCCAGGGCCGCTATTGGTTACAGGGCACAGCTGAATGCAAGTGTTAGGCTCCCTGCTGGCCAAAGTTTGTGATGTGGAGTCCCTGAGGTGCAGGGGAGGCAAGGGAAGGCCCACTCTCAGGGCAGCGAGGAACCTGTTTGGCGTGGTGGATGTTTTACAGAAATGTGCAGACGGCTCTGGCTTCTAGCTGAGTTCTCAGGCATGTAGCTTTCTCTTGGGCCACTTGTGGGTGGGTTGGCAGGCCCAACACCAAGGGTGCCCGTCCCTGTGACCACAGCACGGGCAACGACGGGACCCGGGTTTCCGGTCAGCCTGGCGCTCCCTTGTTTCCTGCCAGCTCCTCTCTGCCTTTCTTGTTTTCTTTGACCTTGACACTGGAAGATCACAGACTGTGGTAGCGTGTCTGCCCTTGTGGAGGGCGCCGAGCCATGTCCTTTTCCTTGGACCCCAGCAGGTGGCCCATAGTGTAGATTTGTCCAGTTGCTGGGATGCTGAGTTTAATTTCTCAAGGAAGATGGGTTTGGCCAGACTTCGCTGCCGCCTTTCACTGTTGCCCTCGCCGTAAGCACAGTTCTTCGGCCGTGGAGCGAGGCCAGTCTGCCGCCTCCCTCCTCTCCTCTTCCTCTTTTAGTTTCTTCCCCTCTTACTCTGGACGTTTCCTGCTCTGTTCCATGGTGTGATCTGTCACTGTCCTCACTTATCTCTGACACAGCTGCCTCCAGGCTGGCCAGTGGGAACTGCCCCTTCTGCGCCTCCTGCCCTTGCTCACCTCTGACCGGAGATGTTCCAGGCGCTTCTCCTGTTTGCTTTTGTCCCGGAACTGGCTGTTTCTTCAACGAACACTGCTTGCTTGGTCGGAGAGGGCACTTAAAGCCAAGGTTGGGTGAGGGGTGCTCAGGAATACTGGGGCGTCCCAGGTCCAGGCCCTCTCGGGGTCATGCCAGGGAATGGCTGTGTGACTGTGTGCGCCTACAGCGCCGGTGTAGCACGTGTGTCCACACACACCATGCGTGTGCTTGCTTCTACTTCTACCAGAGCTGCCAAGTAGAAATATAATGTGATCATATCTTTCTTTAAACATTCTGGAGCCAAGTGTGGTGACTCGTACCTGTAATCTCAGCCACTTGGGAGGCTGAGGCAGGAGGATCACAAGTCCGAGGGCAGCTGAGCAGCTGAGACCTTTTTGTGAAGTTAAAAGACAAATAAACAGGGGCCTGGCAGAGCCCTTGCCTGACACGTGGGCTCAGTGCCCAAAGCTGCCAAAAAGAAAAAACTCTCGTGGTCATATTTAAAAAGTAAAAATACGTGATACTGATTTTAATAATGTATTTAATGAAAGAAGTCTTAAGTTTTGGTGGGGTGAAAATCAGATTTTTTTTTTTTTCTTTTTTGAGACAGGGTCTTGCTGTTTACTGCAGGCTGGCCTTGAACTCACTATGTGGCCCAGGCTGATTCTCCTGCCTCAGCCTCTCCAGGGCTGGGATTATGGGTGTGCACCACCACACTCAGTGAAAATCAGATCTTTTGGGGGATGGGGGGCATAGAAATCTCACTCCTGTTACAGGAGGAGCAGGTGTGATGTGTCCGTATGAAATACACAAGCACACGCCTGGGCTATTGTAATTTCGGTATCAATACTTGTAATTTCAGTACTTTCATGAGGGGAAGGTGACTAGGAAACCTCTCTGATGAGGCTCCTTTGGGGACCCTCATGAAAATGAGGCCAAGGAACCCTGATTTTCCAGGGCCCACATTTCTCCCCGGCAGGGTGGGCAGCTGCCGGAGGAGCTGCCTGGGAGGGGTGGGTACCAGTGAAGAGCAGGGGGTCCCGAGGCCCTGGTCTGGTGCACAGAGGGCTGCGGAGGGCAGAGCGTGGCACCAGGAGGGTGTGTTGACCGCGCCTCAGGAACTGGCTGAGAAAGCCTGGCCGAGGCCTGGCCTGTGGGGTCGGGGAGGCTGTGCTTGGTAGAATTGGAAGTAGGACCTTGCCGGAGCCGCTCACCTTCCAGAAGGCCACCGGGTCCCTGGCTGGGCCGTGGGCAGGTGGCCGTGGGCCGCCCTGCTTGGAGGACACTGTTTGGTCCGGCCGCCTGTCCCTCCCTGGCTCAGGCTGTCTGTGGGCCGTCTGGGCAGGGTCAGTGCTGGGGCCCCAGTCCACATGGCGGGGCTGCGGTTAGCTGTGTCCCCATGGCCGGCCTCGCTCCTCCCTGGGCTCGAGTCTGGTCCTCTCTCAGCCTGCCTCTGTGCAGAGCTGGGGAGGAAACATTGGTTCTGTGGCCTCCTCTGCGGGCCCTTGGTGTGGCGAAGCCCTCAGCGCTCCGTGTACTGGGCTGGCCCCACTGCACGGGAACCTCGTGGGTGGAGAGTTCTGGGTTTCACTGCATTCCTGCAGGTCACAGGATATTTCTTCTTTGCAGTGACTCTGACCCCAGCTGTCACCCCTACCTGAGGGGCCCTCCATCCTGGTGCTGTGCACTGTTGCCCCCCCAGGCTGCCTCCCAGCTTCCCAAGCCAGCCCTTGGCCTTTGGCTCTTTGTGGATGTCCTTTCCCTTTCTTTCTGCCCGGCTCCTGCAGCCCTCTCTGCCTAGAGGCCTGTCCTGGGGAGCTTTCCTGCTCCTTGGCTGGCTCTGCTTGCCGTGGGGAGGCTCCCATTGTGCGAGTTTATCTCCAAAGCTCTGGGGTGGGCTAGCTGGGCAAACAGGAAGTGTCAGAGAGGAGAGCAGAGCTTTGTTCTTGCTGAAGAGCCACTTGGTGTCCTGTCCCTCCCATCCTTCCATCCCCCACCTCTGTGCATGGGACTCTGGCCACAGACAGGTCACCAGAGATACTGGCCGCCGTGTGCTGCCTAAGTGGGTTGGCGGGGGCATGTGGCCACCTGGCTGCCCCAGGTGACAGGGTCCCCGAGCTCAGTCTCCTTACCTGAGATGACAGTGGCCACCCCAAGCTGTCAGGGGGTTTGGGGTGAAGAGGTATGTCTGCATCTGAGGACCCTGCACCTGTCACCAGGCCTGGGTGGCTGGTCGGTCACTCCTGCGGGTGGCCCTGGCCCTGGCTTCCCTCCTGTGGCATCTGGCTTAGAGGACCTAGCAGGAGCTGCTCCTCTCTACCTCGCCTCTTGCCCCACTGCCTGCCTGTGCTGCGAGGCACACGAGGGTTCTGTCCCTGTCCCTGTCCCTGTCCCTGGGATCCCTGTCCCTCCCACTGTCTGCTGGGGACTTCTTACCCCAGGGCAGTGGCAGGGTCCGGGCCATACTTCAGTCTGAGAGGGCACCAGGGACCTGAGGTATCACAGTAGGGTGGGGAGACAGAGTGGCTTTGTTGGGGACACCCAATCAGTGAAGGCGCCTTGTACCCTCTGCTGCCTCTAAGCAGGGGCTCTGGTGGGGCAGGGCAGGAAATGGGCCCACCAGCTTTGCTATTGGTGGGGCAGGGCTGTGACAGCCCCAGGCAAGCTGGCTCGAAGCCCTGGAGCCTCGGATGACCCCCGGAGTGGCTGATGGGCACTGCCACCACCATAGCTGGGGGCTGGGGGCCGTTGAAGGCCCCCCCTTCCCTGCCAGGCCCTGGATTGGGTGGCTCTCTTCTGGTTCCTGGATGTGGGGAGGGACAGCAAGGTCTGGACGGAGGTCCTGGGGCCTGGTAGGGCCGGGGCTGTCCCAGCCAGGACTAGTCTCTTGCTTGGGAGCTCAAGCCACTTCCTTGCCCCCCAGCCAGCAAAACGCAGGGCCTTGGTCCCACCAGTCGTACGTGGGTGAGCAGAGTGGGAGCCAGGAGGGAGCCAGGTGCATGCCGCCCGCCTGCCTGCCTGCCGGCCGGCCGCCTCCTTGTCCCATTTGTGGAGCACCTGCCGCCAGGCACCGGCCACAGAGGCGGGTGAGTGCACAGGAAGGCTTTCTGGCAGGGGAGGTGGGTGAGGACACAGAGAGCCCAGCATCTCCTGTGGGTCCGGACCGCGCCTTCTCTTGTGTGCGCTGCGCTGCGCTGCGCTGTGCTGCCCACGCCCTGACTCCAGCGCTGCCCGTGGGCTCCTGGCTGCTGTCCTGGGGTGGCGCGGCTCTGCTCGAGGAAGCCCCCTGGCACTTGCCGTCTCCCGCCCGTCAATGTTCCCTAGTTTCCAAGGTTGTCCCATGTCCGCCCTCCTGCCATGGGCAGAGTGTCCCTGGGTAGACATCCGGGGACCCTGTGAGTCCTGGGGCCAGGCTCGTCAGTGGGGCAGGGACGCCGGCTCATGGCCCAGTGGACACTTGAGCTGGTTGGAATCTGCCTCAGAGTCTCTCAGCTGCCCTGCCACATTGTCTTCATGCTGTGACCTGGGGGAAGCGCTCCGTGGTGAGGGCCCAGACTGTCTCAGCCAGCTGGGGATTTCCCCCGTCTACCCTCACTCCGGCATGCAGGCCCATTGAAGACTTGGGGGACCCTAAGTGCAAGCATGGCCAAAGAGGGGGTTCCCGTGCCTCGGGAAGAGGCTGCAGGACCTGCGAGTGATGAAGGCACAGGTCCACCCTGGGGCAGGAGCAGTCACAGTGAGCCTTGAAGGACAGGCGTGCAGGGTGGGGGTGTCCCAGCCCCACCTTCCTGGCTGCTCCTCCCCACCTCCCGGTCTCCTGGTCTCCGATCCTCCTGGTCCTCGTGCTGTCCCCACTACCTCACCACTCCTTTGCATTGCGCCCAGGGGGCTCTGGGAGCCCCACCTCGGTCTTCTATGTCTGTGTGCTTCTGGTGGGGCCGCAAGAACCTCGCCTGTCCTGTCCAGGGACCCGGCCTCGTGTTAGGCCTTTGGGGCTCCCAGCACCCCGTCATGGGAATGGGGAGAAGGGAGCAGTATGTGTCGGGCACCTCTGTCCTGGCCCCGGAAACCCGGGTCCTCCTTCCTGCCTGTGATGTGGGGTGAGGTGACGTCAGCACCCAGGCAGCCTTCCTAGGCAGGAGCATGGCGCAGGGCTGCTTAGGGGTGGGTATGTGCAGGGGCTGGGGGTCCCTGCCCTCCTTGCATGCTGGGGACTTCGGCAGGTGTCTTCTCTGAGGTTCCTAGGCTGACACTGGTGGCTCTGGCTCAGAGCCATATTGGGGTTGCGGCAGATGATGCTGTGGCCTTACTGGGTGTTGGGTCAGGGAGGACATGGGTTCTGTGCCTCTGGGCACTGAGGGGCTCATCCTAATGCCCCCGCCTGTGTGCTCTCCGTGGGTTGTCCACATGTCTTTTTTTTTTTTTTTTTAAGTTTATTTATTTGTTGTGTGTATGTGCGTGTGGCCAGCTCAGCCCACCTGGGGGCGGGGCTGGCTGGCATGTGGTGCTGGGGGATTGAACCGCGGTCCCTGCGCTTTGCTAAGCTTGTTCTAAGTAGGTGCTTTAGACCACTGAGCCATCTCACCAGCCCCTGTCCACATGTCTTGCTTGGGCCAGGGCTGAGCTGTCTGGGGTCCCTGCGAGTTCCCTTGTCCCCCCAGGATCGGCTTCCCAGATGCACCCTCTGCTTCCTCCTTGACTCAGCACTTCCCAGGAGGTGGTGGGGACACAGCCTCCCATTGCGGATGGCTCAACGCCCGGTGAAGGCTCAACTGGCCTGGTGGCACTGAGCTCTGGGGTCACCTGTTCCAGGTCTGGGTCCCAGTGGCCTTAGGTATGGCAAAGGTGTGGCTGTGGTGAGGCCTTCTGAAGTGAGCCCTCTCTCCCTAGGAGCATAATCTGTGCCTCTGGCTCTGATTTTCTCTGGGCAGCCCAGCCGCACCGCCCTGCCCCACCCCACCGGCACCCTGCCCTGTGCCTGCCCAGAGCTGCCCCGTTGACAGGTCCGGATTCTAGCGGCTCCTGCAGAGGCATGTCTCGGCTCAGCTGGTGGTAGGCGGGGACAGCACCACAGTGAGTGCTTGTAATAAGGACCGGCTAAGGACGAAATTTCAGCAATGTCTTGGGGGCGTTGGGTAGTGGTTACAGACTTGAGCGTGGATGAACGGCATTCCTGCGTGAAGCTGGGCAGAGCCCCCCACAGCATATGTGTGTGTGTGTGTGTGTGTGTGTGTGTGTGTGCACGCACACAAGCACTTATGAGACAGGAGACAGCCTGGCTAGTCAGTGCAGCCCCAAGGGGTTTCCGGGCTGAGTGTGTATGGGTGTCCCGAGTGTGGATGAGTCAGCGTGGCCTCTGGGTCAGGAGCCTGGGCCTGGTTCCTCCACACTAGGGTGGGAATGGTCTCCTAGATCTGGGTGGAGCCACCCCTCCCTCTGGTGGTTTGGGGGTTTGCACCTGCCCGCAGGCTCTGGGGGCCCCATTCTCCTGTAGTTCTGTCCCCTTCTGAGGCCCTTGCCATAGGATGGAAAGCCACCTTTAATGCCAGGGACAAGCCTGGCCACCTCCCGCCAAGTCAGGGCCCAGGTGTCCTAGGCGTGGTGTGTGACGTCCACAGCTGTGACTGAGGCTGTGGCCTGGGTCCTGGGCTGCACCCAGCCTGTGTGTTGGGTCCCCATGTGCAGGTGTGGTTGTTTGCAGCCACATGGGAGACAGCTCATACAGGAGGCCTGCGTGTCACGGCTGGCACATCACAGGTGTGTGTCGCCCCCTGGTAGAGTGTCTTCCTGTGGCTGGCTCTGTCCTCTGTGGCCTGGGACACACAGGCTGGCACAGGTCTACTGCTGGAGGGTGGGCAGGCAGGCAGCAGGTCCTGCAGGACAGGTGTTCTTGTTGGAAGGGTGCAGCCAGGAGCGCCTGGCACCCACTGGGGTCCTTGGCCCAGGGCTGTCACCTGTCATGCCTGGTGGGCTGGGTTGCTCCAGCTGCCTCGGGGATGCGGATATAGTTGAAATGAGTTAGAGCAGGCCAGACACGGGGCCCTGTATCAAGGCAGCCCTTCAAAGCTGCGATCACAGCCCGCCTTTCAGTGGCTCTGAACTCGGAGGCCCAGGGGGTGCAGCACCCCTGAGAGAAGGTGGGCTGGCCCCGACCCTGCAGCCTCAGCGTCCTGTCCTTCGAGGTGTCAGCTGGCTCCCAGCATGCCAGGATTTGTGCCCATCTACACATTGCTACCCATAATTCATGTGCTGGCAAGTGCTGTCTTTTTTTCTGAACTCGTGTATAATAAAATGTGTTTTCACAAAAGGAAGATAGAGTGTTGGTCTTCACTCTGCTCCCTCTCATGCAAATAAACCCTGGGAGGGATCAGCCTCTCATTTCTCTGGGTGCATTTTGTGGTAAATTAGCTGCTTAAACAAAACATCTGTTGAGCTGGCGAGGCCCAAGAGGAGGGACTGTGGTCGCCGCCAGAGCAGGGAGGAGTGGCGGGGCGCTGTCACCGAGAGTGGGGTCCTGGAGCGGTTGCACCCCCACTTTCCCCAGGATGCCACTTCTGTGTCTGGCTGGCCAGGGCTGGGGTGGGTTGTGAAGTGTGAGGCTGCCCGTGTCTGCTGCTCCCTGAGCATCTGGCCGCAGCTGAGTGTCCTCTTCAGGGCAGGGGGCGCCCTGTTGCAGGGGTCAGGGCCCCACCCTGGACGTGGCCGGGCGTGCTGTGGACAGGCTGCCCTCAGGAGGGGTCGTGTGGCGAGGTGAGGGAAGGAGGGAGGGCCTTGGGCCATGTGGCAGCAGTCTGGAGGAGGGCAGAGGCCACACTTTGCCCTTTGGCCTTTGCTTTGGAGGAGGTTCCACGTGGCATGCGCACTGGGGCTCAGCACGTACGGTTTCTGTCTTTGCAGCTGGCTGGGGGGCGTCACGGCCAGCACTGTCCGACTCTGCTGCGCGCTGTGGTGAGCGCTAACCTCGGTGACTTCTAGGTGTGCTGGCTGAGGACCGGGGACCAGGCTGACTCTTGAGCCCAGGCGCCAGCTGTGTGTCTGGCAGCCTCGTGACCCAAGTCAGCCCACTGCCCTGCCTTGGGGCACCTAGGAGTGAGCCCTGACCGGGGCTGCCCTCGCACACTTCTCTCTCCTCCTCCACAGAGCTGTCTTTGAGCTTGGTACTTTTTGTGGGTCTTGGTTTTCTGGTGGTTGTCTAAAATGTCCTTTTCTACAGTTCATCATAAAAACAGGCACCCAGTTACACAGGCGCACATATGTATGTGTTTTTTTGCATGCACCGTCCTACACGTTTGGGCTCAAGCCCTCTTCCCATCCAAAGGACGGCGCTTGGCAGTTGCTTGCCACATCCCCCATTCTGTTGGTAGGTCAGGGACTACACCCTCCTTAACGTGTGGGAAATGGCTCTTCCTCTCTTCGGCCCATGCACCCTCCCGCGCCCCTTATCTCACAGGTTCCACGGCAGCGTGTTTTCTCACATCCAGACGCACCAGCGGTTACCGTGGAGAGGCAGCTTGGCTTCGGGGTCCTCTCCGGCAGTGTCTGATGGGTCGTGCAGGTGTGGCCTGGGCAGTTTCTAGCTCTGGTCTTTGGCTCCATCCTCTCTGGCACTGGCTGCCTAGTGAACTAAGTACCTTTGTCCCACGTGGCCCTTTTGCCACGTTCCAGGCTTGGACTTGGCTTCCCACGGACCGAGTCCCCGGAATCCGTGAGCCTGGTTAAAGTCCTCCTCCTGTCAGCTGTGAGTGTCATGTCTTTTGTGCTAGTGATGGGAGAGCTGAGCAGTGCAGATGTGTCTGAAGTCAAGTGTGTCTTGGAGCAGGTTCTCTCTGTGCCTCAGTCACGCCTGCCTCACATCCGACAAATGAACCTTGGCTGTGACAGAATGGGACATTTCACACTCTGGTGTTGAGCAGCTGCTGACACCTGAAGTCCAGGGCAGCTGCTTGTGGTAGGCATCTGCAGCCCTCCTGCTGTGGAGGCCTGCGCTGGTGCCGTGTGGGGACAGCTGTGAGGACACTGGGCGGCCAGGGCAGGACCTGCCGGATGACTCCAGTGTGGAGCCATCTCTGTGGGCCCTGGAGGTGACCTGACTCCAGGGGCACAGGTGGTGTGGGCTTTGCCCTCTGGGTGTCCTGCCCATGAGCTTGCTGCCCTGTGTCCAGGGGAAGGTGGAGGACCACCCTGCTGCCCCAGCTCCGCCTGTTCCTGGGGTCCCTTCCTGGTCCCTCTGCCTGAGTGAGGCCCTGCTCCCAGCTGCTCCTGAGGGCTCCAGGGGAGCTGCTGCCTCTGGTGTGGCACAGCCCTCTACCTGGCCTCTGGGTTTCCACGAGGCCATCCAGTGGGGTGGCGGCTGGGGAATGCTCATCAGCGCAGGGCCAAGGAGGGAGGGACAGTGAGGTGGTTCTGGCAGGATCCCCGTGGGGCCGGGAGTTAGGGTGGGACTCATAGTTAGGTTTTCCTGGGGCTAGGTCGGGAGGGGTGCCAGCAGTCTGGGTTCTTCTGCTCCGGGTGGTCAGCCAGCCTGTGTGGATGGCTCACTTGGCCACCAGCCCTCACTGAGGTCTTGTGGCAGCTCTCCCCTTGGCCAGCCCTTGGGCCCTGTATCCAGAAGGGGGGCAGCTGCACAGACCTCAGAGACGGAAGAGGTGTGGGTGGTAGGGATGCCTTGCTGTCCAGGATCTCAGGGCCCCAGAAGCTGCCGGGATGGAGTGGGGACTGCAACATGCAGAGCTATGGTTCCTGCGTCGAGGGACCCTGACTTTCTGACGGCACTGTTGCCTCCTCCTGGCTTGGACCCTTGGGGCCTTGTCTGAGAGGGCGTCCTGCCCCCCTGGAGATTGGTCTAGGTCAGAGGGCCTGAGTTGCAACTTCAGAGGTCAGGGGCAATTTGCTCTCAGGATACTTAGTGAGGAAGCAGAGGTGGCCTTGGTGGTCTCCAGCCTCAGGATGTCTGCAGAACACACCGAGGAGGGTGGGGAGGTGGCTTGTGGCGTGGCTTGTTGAGTCTCACAGGTCCTGGGCTTGCCCTACCTCCTGTGTATGCATCCATGTTGGGGCGGCAGGGCCTGGGACCCCAGCCCCCTGCCTCTTGCCTGTGAGCCCCTGGCATGCCTGAAGGTGCCCGCTTCTGCTCCAGCCCCTGTGTTCCTCCCACACCCCACTGGCCTGTCCCCACCGGCTCTGCTCCGTGGCCAGGCTTAGCCAGTGCACAGCGGGAGTCTCCATAGGCCCAGCGATGACCCTAGCGATGAGCCCAAGCTGCCCCTCTTCTCTGGAATCAGGAAGGGTGGCTGACCAGGCAGCACCCTGCGGGCTGGCTGTCCTCCAAGAAAGAAGCCCCGCCCAGCTCCCCGGCACTCCCTCCTTGGCCTTCGTTGGCAGGCGTGGGAGCCCGGCCTGGTGTGGAGGAGAGGGCTGTCCACTCCGGTTTCCTCTGGCAGATGAAGGCCTGGCTTCCTGCTCGGGCAGGGCTGGTTGGCTGGGCTGCTCAAGCAGGGCCACTCTTCTGGGAAAGGCCTCGGGGGGTACATGTTTGTGGCCATGGGGGTGGGGTCAGAGGTCCTTGGTGGCATTTGGGGTGAGCCTGCGGGTGCTGGGCTCGGGGGTCCTGCAGGTCCCCAAGTGGCTCCCCAACCTTCTTGGTGGGAACTGAGCTGTGACTGCAAATTTCAGAAGTCGAGCTATTGGGGGTCCCCGTGTCAAGGGTGCTTGTAGCCCCATGGGGTCTTTGGGGGCATCTGGTGTAATGATGTTCTGCCCAGTCATAGGTAGGGGACATCCGTGTTTCCATGCTGTCCCTGTGCTGAGTCCTGTGGCAGCTGCAGCAAGTGAAACAAACCTTGGGTTTGGCTTAAAGTAACACAGCGCGGTTCTAGCAGGTGTGCTCCGGGCCACCCGCTCCTCCCCCGAGAGCCTCGTGCGGCTTCTGCTCCGGCCCCTTCCTCTGTCCTCAGCTGGCCTCTCTTGTGCCCTTCCTGCTTGTCCCTTAGGAAGATGGTGCTTGATGGCTCAGGGCCAGCCTGGCCCTGGCCCTGACCCGTGACCTCCCCTGGAGCCTAATCTTGAGGCCCCTTCCTAGGTCCCCATCTGAGGTTCCGGACGTTGGGGTCCCTTTGGGGTTCACGAGTACACAGTAGAGCTTCCTCCTCTGGTCCAGCTGCTCTGGGGGTGCCTGGGCCCTCTAGGGGAGGGGGCGAGGGCTTGACCCAGCTCCGCGTCCCCCTGCCACCCGGCTGGGGAGGGCCTCGCTGGCTGCAGCTCGCGTGTCTCTGCTGCACCCCTGCCTTGCTCCTCTGCCCACAAGCTGGCGCGCTCTGCTGCCCTCTCACTTCCCTGGGCTGTCATCCTCGAAAGTAGCACCTGGGGCCAGGCGGGTAGGCGGGGTGGGTGGTGACCCTGCTCCCTATCCCCTTCCCAGCCCCCACTCTGCTCTGCTCCCCTCCCCTCCCTCTTCTTCCTTCCCTCCCTCTCCCTCGCCCCTCCTCCTCCGGGGGCTGTCACAAGGGCCCTGCAACCTGACCGCACCTGCACAGTAGGGCTGACTGGGTTGGAAGCCGGGGCAAAGGCTGCAGGATGGATAGACCGGATGAGGGGTGGGTCCTTGCCTGGTAGAGCCAGCGGCCCTTGGGTGGTGACGGGCACGTGGGGTGGCACGGCACCTGCCTCCCACCTGTGCTGGCTGACACTCGTGTCCGAGAGACCCAAGTTCCTTGCATGCCTACTCTGTTGCAGGGGTGACTTCCTGGGCCACCGCCCGCCTTCCTCTCACTCTCTCCCTCCTCTGAGCTGGGAGGAGCCGCCCACCCGAGTGTCCCGTGGGAAAGGCCTTTGCGAGGAGCTGGGGCCCCTGCAGAAGTGAAACTGTGGCACAGAGCCTGGGCGGGGCCTGCAGGGCTGATGGGTGACCCTCCCAGGCGTCCTTCCCCTCTGGGAGCTGCTGTCTGCTTGGTGGCACTGTGGGGTCACCCAGGTCTGAGGGTTCTGCTTCCCTTTACGTGGAGTGCTGGTCTCTGTACTGGGAGAGAGAGAGTTTGTCCAGGACTTTCAGTGTCCCCTGTCGCTGCAGGGCAGGAGAGAAAGCAGCACAGCAGGCAGCCTGGGCAGGCGCTGGGCAGCGCGCAGGTGGGCAGCTCTGCATGCTTTGTGCAGGCACGGCCCTGCAGCTGCGGACTCTCCTGACCAGCCAGCCCAGAGCCCTGTCCTTACCCCCCTGCTGCCCTGCGCTGGCATAACTGGAATTTCCAGCTCTCAGTTAGTTCACTGTGGGGGAAAAAGGCGGCTCTCAGGCTGAGGGCTGTTTCCATGCTTGATGGGGTCTGCTCCGCCCACACCCAGCCAAGTGGCGCAGCTTTAGGAAATGCCCGAAGCCACACTACAAGGGGGACTCCACAGTGGAAAGGCAGAGCCCTCAGCCCCGCCTCGCGTCCTGGGTTTGCCGCCACTCCAGAAAGAATCAGGGACCCGGAGGTCTGAGGCTTCAGGCCGGGGCCATGGGTGGCGGGGTGAGGGTGAGGCCATCCAGGGCCTGCTTCACAGGGTGCAGACTACCCCACGTTGGCAGGAAGTCCTCCTGCCCTCCCTCCTCAGAACTCCAGGGCTCCTGGATGGGGAAACTGAGGCTCTGAGAGGGCCGAACCTTGTCTGAGGTCACCAGGGCCGCCATGCTGGGCACAGGGTTCTGTCCTGTGGCCTTTGGCCCACTGG
The DNA here is from genome assembly GCF_000260255.1 of Octodon degus. Taxonomy (NCBI): domain Eukaryota; kingdom Metazoa; phylum Chordata; class Mammalia; order Rodentia; family Octodontidae; genus Octodon; species Octodon degus. The sequence goes on along the minus strand of NW_004524699.1, from coordinate 2,327,057 downwards.
CTCCTGACCTTCGTGTGAACTGGGCAGGAGAGCAGCAGGTGAGGGTGGAGCCCCATCTCTGGGGCGACTGAGGTGCCCCAGGTGACAGGAGATGGGCCGAGCAAATGAAGGATTGGGACCCCTACTTTTTTATGTATTTAGTACAGGGTCCACTGGGCCTACAGGGTCCTACTACACAAATCTGGACTGTTTTGGTGGAACCGGGGATTGAACTCAGACCCTTGTGCTTGCCAGGGAAGTGCTTATTCTACTGAGCTATCTCCCCGGCCCCACGGACTCCTGTTTTGAGCCTCTCAAGTGCTGGGATTATAGGCGCTCACCAACATAACCCGTCTCAATCTCAATCTCAATTTCAGGGTGCCCTAGGGGTGGGGCTGGCACAGCACACCCGCGATTTAACCCTAGTGTCTGCCCAAGCAGGTGCTGTAGTCCATTGAGCTGTCTGGCCGGCCTGTGGAAAGCTCGAGCTTTTTTTTTTTTTTTTTTTTTTTTCCCTTTGGTGGTATCAGGGATCGAACTCAGTACCTTATGCTTGCCAGGCAAGCACATATTCCACTGAGCTGTCTTCCCAGCCCTGGGATCCCCGCTTTCTAATGGAGGGGTGCCCATCTGCCCTTTGTTAAGCTTGCATGTGCTGCGCAGAGATAAAGGGGAGATGGGGGAGAACCATGCTTCCACCTCGCCCTGCCTGCATGGAGTCCAAAGGGCTCCTGGGGCCTGGTCCACCTGCAGATTCCTCTGCTGGGCTTTCGCGGCTGTTCTCACACACGTGCCCATGAGTGCAGCCCCACACACTGGGCGCACACCCCTCTGCTCACTGCAGTGGGCACGCATGCCCACCCCGGTACACGAGCAGCAGCCTCACCTACCTACCGAGGCGGGGCTCCTCGTGAGCATAGAGCTGAGCTGCACCTGGGAGAAGGAAGTCTTACGTCCCTGGGTGTGGTTGGTGCAGCCCCAGGCTGTGCACCAAGCTGTCGCCTTGGGAAGCGATGGCAGGCCTCCGCTGCTCCCAGGGCCAGCCCTGGGCCGGGGTGGTCCCGTGGCTCCAGGGGAGGGTCCCCGTGGCTTTGGGTCTTCTTGGTGTCTGGCAGCATCGCTCTCGTCCCTGCCCTCACCTTCATGCGGCTTCTCTGCCTTCCCCCTCTTTGGCACTGGGATTGAACCCTGGGAGCTCTGAGCTACATCCCAGCCCTTGCTGATTGATTAACTGATTGATTGGTTGAGCGTCTGGGAATTCTCCCATGCCAGGCAAGCTCTCCACCGTGAGCTACATCCCCAGCTCCTTTAAAAAACTATTTCAAGTCAAGGTCTCGCTAAGCTGCCCAGGCTGGGCTTGAACTTGTGATCCTCCTGCCTCAGCTTCCCTCAGTGCTGGGTGACAGGTGTGGGCCACGTGCCCCTTCTCGGGGGACACTCTTCTCAGCTCCCAGGGCCGCTGTGTACCTGGCATGATCTCGAGATCCTTCACACAGTTGCATCCGCAAAGACGCCTCAGGTAGCTGTCACCGCTGAGCTTCTTGGTCAGGGCGCGTCCTGTGGGAGCCACATCCAACCCACCGGCTTTGTGTTGCACACGTGTCCCCCAGACTCGTAGCATCAGAGGTGGCTTCGGGCATGGCTGGGCGTTGATGAGGTCGTGGGCAGGGGTCCTACTCGGTAGCCAAGCCTGCTGGAGGAGCGGAGGAGCGGGGAGCGCAGGAGCCTGGACCCCCTTGTCCGGACTCCAGCCTCAAGAGCTGGGGATCCTTGTCTGTCTCCACACACACTCCCACGCTTCGTGAAATACCCTGCTTACCTCCTGCGGGGGCGGGGAGCAGGGGGGAATGGGGTTGGGGCATGGGGAGGCTGGGGGTAGGAGCGGGGGTTGGGGGGCAAGAAAAGACCAGAAAAGCCAGGCACAGGTTCCCTCCCGGGACACACCCACTTCCTCCTGGTAGGCCCCGCCTTTTAAAAGTCCAGCTCCCATTTGTTCTGGGGCTGCACCCTTAGCACCAGTGACCCCCAGGGATGGCGGGGTGTCTGTGGAACTGCTACCACTGACTGCAGGGGGAAACTGAGGCTCTGTGTAGGTGTGGAGGGCCTCGGGTGCAGAGGAGGCTGCTGATGGACTCTGGTTCCCAGGCGTCCAGCCAGGGCCGCTTCCAGCAGAGGGGGCTTTGGTGCGCCCCAGGGGTGTGGGATGGGACCTCTAGGGTACATCCAGTGCCCCTGGCCGCAGCTCCAACTCGGGTATGGAGGGAGTGGAAGACCCTTCCGGAATGAGATGTCACCCACGTGGGAGACCCTCCCGTGGGTCTCCAGATGGGCTGCAGTTTGCCCTCCTGCCTGGGGCCTTCTTGCTGCCGTCAAGTTTCTCTGTATTCTCAGCTCAGCACGAAGGCTAATAACAAGGACGTGGTGACACGTGCGCGCCTGGAACCCCAGCACTGGGGAGGCCGAGGCAGGAGCAGCTGGGTGAGCGCTGCTGAGGTGCTGTGCCCGGCTCTGTGTGCAGCTGGGTTGTCCCGGGTGCCCGGGGTGCGCTGGTGGGTCGGGAGGGCTGGAGGACCACGCTGTGACCTCAGAGGCCGCGTTCCAGAAGAGGAGGTGAGATGGAGAAGATGAAGTGTCCGGAGTAAGGAGAGACTTCACGGGTGGCTTCCGGTCCTGCGCGGGGCTCGGCTGCCGCAGGGAAGGGGCTGCAGTCGAGAGCGGGGGCAGCCAAAAGAGGTGCAGAGCTGATAACCCGCCAGCATTCAGAAGCAGCTCAGGGAAGCTGGTTCTAGAGAGAGACCAGGAAAGCAATTTCCTGCCAACTTCGCTGAAAACCTTTGCTTTGGCCCTGACTTTGAAGCTTGGGTACCCGGGGCCTCTCTTTATCCCTCAGGCTCCAGGAAGCCATTAGCCACTGCTGAGCAGGTCTTCCGGGGTTGCTTTTCAGGGGTGGCAGATTCAGAGTGGACCGTGTTCTGTGTCCTTGGAGCCTGCGGCAGGCCAGCACACAGTGGGTCCCTGCTCTGTGTCTGTCGACGGGGCACTGTTGGGGAAAGTGAGGCTGGAGCCGTTCTCTCCTGGCTTGGGACAGGCTGGTGCTGTGCTTCCCTTTGCCCAGAGCTTGACTGCTTGGCTGGGCACACCCAGGCCGTGAGGGGACTTGCAGCCGCTGGCACTCTTGCCCTGGTTGCTTTTGGGGGTGCACCCTGGGATGCGTGGCTTGGGCTGGAGTTCAGGGTCTTGGCTCCGGAATCAGATCTGCGAATCCCCTGTTGCCAGGGCCCTGCCCCCAGCAGCCAGCTGAGCCGCTGCTCCGTTGCCTGGGAAGTTGCCTGTCCTTTCACAGCACCATCTGGAGTGGGGTGAGCAGGTGGCCCAGGGACGGCTGGCCGTGTGGAAGGCGGAGGTGGGGAGGCAGTGTGAGCGCTTGGAAGACAGGAGTTGGGGAGCGGGGACAGCGACTTTCAGGCCACGAAGGTGCGTGTGGAGCCGGCAGTGTCCCGTGCTCTGGCCACTAAGATGACCGGAGGGGGGTAGAGCATCAGGGCGCTCGGTGGGGGTCAGTCCCAGCCAGGCCCCACGTCTGAGTTGTTTCGTCTTGTCTGCAGAATCGTCTTTCCTGGATGGGCTCCTTTCTCCCTGGGGATGAGTGGGCTGCGTGGGCAGGTGGGTGGGGTGCCAAGGGGGGCGGGGAACGCAGCGACGGAGGCCTGGAAGGCCAGGACGCGAGCTGCTCCTGTGCTCCCGCACACGGTTGCCCTGGCCCTTCCTGCCACCAACCTGAGCCAACCAAGCGGTCGGCGTGGATGCTGCTGCCCCCTTGCCTGTCGCCTGCCCGGCCCCAGCAAACCTCGGCGGGCAGGCACACAGGAAGCCTGGCCTGGCTCCCTGCTCCTGGGGGAGGGGCGGCCTGGCTTGGCCTCCCAGACCCTGTGGAGGCGGTGGGGTCCATTACACACCCGGCTGGCACCTTGTCCCCGCTGCTGCACGCGCCGTGAGGAAATGGACCCGAGCGGAGGATGTGTTCTTGTTAAATTGTCCAGACGTAATGGAGTCCCGACACTGCAGATCACTCTGCCTGCAGCAGAGGGTGGTGGGAGCGGGATGGGATTCTTCCTGGGAGCTTGGCCATCGAAGTATCTCCTTGGCCTGGTGCCGTCACAGCAGCCCTGGGGACAGCGAGGGAAGCCCAGCAGTGTATGTGTGACCACGGGCCAGGGAGTTGGAGCCTTGGTTTCTGCATCTGAGCTTGGCTGGTCAGTGGGTTGCGGTGGCTGTGGCTGTACCAGTCCCTCCGTCTGGGCGCTTGTGGCAGAGATGGGTCTGGAGAAGTGAGGGCCATCATCTGGGCAGTGGGGTGCACATCGTGGAAGCCCCTGCGTGGTCCTTGTTGCTGGGGAAGTGGGTTGTTCATACACCGCAGGGGCAGCCCAGGGTGCCTTGTGGACGTCCGTTTGTCTTGCTTCCGGGTGCTGCTCTCTTGCGTGGGGTGTTTTGGACCCAGAGGGAACCCGTAGATCCAGGGCCCACGCTGCGGAGTGTCTGGCCAGCTTGTCACCCAGGATCGCCCGTGCGTCCACCCCGCAGGCCCCAATTTGATCTGTTCTGACAGGCTGCACCTATTAAGCGGTAGCAGTGCTGTTTTAAATGGTTGTTGGAATGAGCGCGGCATAAATAAAACAAGACATTAATTCGCCTTCCCATTTTTTTATTGACCAAAGACATCCTTTGCTGCTAGTTGGAGTTCTGATCAGCACGACTGGACTCGGCAGCCGCCCTGGGCCGCCCACGCCCCTTCAGCTGGGAGCGTGAGGACCGCTCGCGATGGGCCTTAGTTAGGTCGCTCAGGTCTGCGAGGCTCCCTGTGTCCCCGGAGTGCACAGAGCCTGGCCTAGAGTGTGACGGCAGGGTGTGGGGGTCCTGGCTCTCAGAGGAGGGGCAGGTTAGGAGAGAAGCTGTCTCCCTCAGAGCTTGGGAGCTGCTGCGCTGGCCCTCCTGGGTTGGTCCCCAGGTCTACAGAGGGGTGGCTGGGGTGGGCTCTTCTCCCCACTGTCCTGCTGGAATGGCTGGGGGCGGACAGTTGGGGGTGGTCGCCAGGTGCCTGGCTGACTGCAGAGTGTCTCAGCATCCGTGGTCCCTTCTTGCCTTCAGGGAAGGGGCCCGGTATTGTGGAGGGGGCAGAATTCTTCCTGCCCATTTTAAAGATGAAGAAACTGGCCCAGGGAGGCCCAGAGGTGGTTGAGTAGAAGCAGGTTAGGGCACAGCCGGCAGCCACCGAGCTGTTGGTGCTAGCTGTGCCCACCGCGGGGGCTGTGATGCAGTGTGGCCACAAGCAGGGGTGCTGAGACGGGTGGAATGGTTATCTGATGCCAGCTGGATGTGTGTGCCAACTCACAGGGTGACCCGGCCCGGGAGGGCAGAGCAGTCCAGTGTAGCGGCCTCAGGCAGGGCAGGGCCCTGCTGGCAGCCTCCTTCTAGGGATGGCTGCAAGGAGCTGGGAGTGGGCGGTGGCTTGGTCTGGCCCCCTGAGTTCTGGAAAACCCGGAGTGCAGCGGGGCTTTTGTGACGGCCATGAGTTGGTGTGTGTAGTGCCCCAGTCGGCGCAGAAGGGGCCGGCCAGGCCCTTGCTGGAGGGATGAGACATCCAGGTGCACACAGCCAGCCACCCAGGCGCCTGCTACTCTGTCTTGGCCACCGGGGCACTGTAGCGGCCAGCCTAGGAAACGTAGTTTCCTGTCCGTAGGGGCAGGCAGGCCTGTCCTGTGCCCCGTCCAGCAGTACCTGGAGCCTGCGAGGGTGGTAGGAGGGTCCTTGCAGCCTCAGGGGCCCTCCCTCCCCCAAAGCTGTCTTCCCCAGCCTGTGGGGTGGTCCCGAGTGGGGCATTTGGTTTTATAGCCACATACAGAAGTGGCCTTGGTGGGCCTGGGCCACCTCTTGTTCCCCCCTCCCCCAGCTTCTCTGAAGCTGAGTGACAGATGACATAGGGCAGCACCCTGGCCTGGGCGTCTGGCCGAGCCTGGTGGGGACCTGGTGTCTGGTACTAATCTGGTTTCATCCTGATCACATCCGTGGGGCTGAGAGGGCTTCCAGCAGTTTGGTTAGGCCCGAGCAGGGTGGTGTGGCTGGGTGCCGGGTGGCCCTCACTCTCCTCTTGTCCCAGACCCTTGAGTCCCTTTCTAGAACCTGCCTGTCCCTGCTGTTGGGATGGCGAGGCTCTGAGCAGCCAGGCCCCGGCCATCTGTCCCCCTGGCTCTGGGGCTGTGTGGGGAGGAGGAACCCACCTTGGTGGACAGGAAGGGGCCCGAAATCAGAATGGGGGTGCCAGGCTGTTCCTCTTACTGGGCCTTGTTTGTTTGACCGTGTGGTGAAGGAGGGAGGAAGACAGCCATGGAGGAGCTGTGGGTGCTGCCGCCGGTGCAGCCCTGGCACTGCCCCACCCCGCCTGCAGCCCTCCCGAGGCCGTCTTGACACCGATGTCAGCTTCTTCCTGGATCTGTGCCTTCCGGTCAGGTGCTGAGGCCCTTAGCGCTTCCTGCCTCAGCTTACTTTTGCGTAAATTGGACAAATAAACACAAGCAAGGGGCCTCAGGACGTGCCCTGTGAGCGGGCCGGGCTGTGGGTACCCACTCTGCACTGAGCCAGCGGCCAGCCCCTTCTCTCCAGCCTGTCACAGTCATAGCAGAAGTCCTCCCTGCCCCGCTGGGTGCCCTGGATGGACACTGAGCAGCACCAGGCAGGATTCCCGAAGCCCAGGTTGGGCGGAGTGGCCGAGGGTGGGGTAGGGCCGCGCCGGGCCAGGCCAGGCAGAAAGGCTGGTCCCCAGCAAGGGTCGCTGGCTCCTCTGAGCCCAGAAAGGACGCCTGGCCTTGCCGGCTGTGATTATGGTCAGGACCCATGTAATTAACTCTAAAACGGGAGGCTGAAGAGGCAGTAAAATAAATGCTTTGAGGAAATTAGAGATGGCCGATTGCAAAAAATACTTGAGCCAGGCTGGAAGCCGCAGCCCTTGCCCTAGAGCAGAGTGTGCGGGGCGCAGAGCCGGGCACTGTGGGCTGACCGTGTCAGTGCCCTGAGCCAGCTGTTTCTGCTGTGGGGGCCTGAGCTTGGGGCAGTGCTGCGCCCCCCGTTTTTCTTGGGGTTCTGGGGTAGAGTGGGTCCAGGCCCTCCCAGCTCCTGGTGGCTGCTGGCCAGAGCGATGTCACTCTGGCTGCTGCTCCGTTGTCACGTGGCCTGCGCCCGTGGTCCCTTGTCTCCAGGCCCCCCGGCTGTCGTCCATGACCTTCATCTTTTTATCGTGGGAAAGCAGGCAGGACGTACCACTCACGGGCGTTTAGGTTGCGTGATCCCTCTAGCAACGGATAAAGTATAAATAAGGAGCAAAATAAAAGATAGGTGGTAAGCGGGAAGGACGCAGATCCTCCACAGGGAAAGGGGGCCGGGAGGGTAGGGACAGGGAAAGGAGCTTCGTTGTGCCAGCAGGTGTGCTCCAACTCGGCACGGGGAGTGTGACAGGGACGTGCCGTGCACTGTGCTAACAGGGAGGCAGGAGGGGCGGGCGGGGGGGGGCGCTCTTCCTGGACCCCATGAGGTCTGTGCCCAGAGAAACTTCCAGAACAACTCTGGCGACTTCCGGTGAGTGGATCGTTTGCCCCGATGGTCTGTGTCCTTCGGAATCACCAGGTCTTATTTCACAGCCCGAGGAGGCCTTGAGGTCCACGTTGTCTGGAGCAGCCACAGGAGGGCTTTAATTTAGCGAAAATAAAACAAGCACCTCAGGTTCCCGCTGGGCGTCGTGCTTGGTGGTGCGCCTGTGTGGCTGCTCTTTTGGATGGCTGGTCTGGAGGACATTGCTGACACCCTGGAAAGGGCTGTTGGAGAACCCTCTTCTAGGTTCATGGTGACAAAGGAGACGTGACAACTCAAGTGGTGTGCGGTCCTGGGTGGGGCCCTGCAGATTGTTGTCATAAAGGGACGTTTTGGTTGCCCTTTATGGGGAGTGAAGAAATTTAAGTTTGGCTTCTGTGGCTTCTGTGTCAGTGTTCTGGGTTTTTTTTTTTTTTTTTTTTTTTTTTTTTGGTCTTTTTGACACAGGGTCTCCCTATGCAGCTCAGGCTGGCCTTGAGCTCACTTTGCAGCCCAGGCTGACCTCGAACTGGTAACGATCCTCCTTCCTCAACCCCGAGTGCTGACACTATGGATGTGCGCCACCAGGCCTGGCTTACTGTCCCAATTTTGGTGATGGGCCTATGACTGGGGAGAGGACACCTCTGTCCTTAGGAGATGCAGGCTCTGGAGCTTAGGGATAAAGGAGGGTCACCTTTCTGGTGACCTTGGGTGTTCAGAAGAAAGTGAACACAGGGAGAGACACAGACAGGCGCAGGGCCAGAGAGTGACTCTGAGGTAAAGGAAGTGGGTCACCTGCATAGGACCCAGCCTGGCAGGGCAGGTGGTGTGGCCCGAGGCCGCAGAGCTGGGCCCTTGCCTGCTGCAGGACAGAGGTGTGTGTCAGGGACAGTGCTCCTGCCGCGTTCCCTGGTGCTCGGTTCGCACCAGCCTGAGAACACGTAGGCGTTGGCGCCTCCGTTCCAGTGCCTGCTGCCTTCTGCTGACTCTGCCCTCTGTCTGTTTCTGTGGGCGGCAGGGGGTTTGAGGAGAGGCCTGAAGTCCCAGTCACTTTGGACCGTCTCTGCCAGGGTCCGGGCCTTGCACACCTGTGCCGAGCTGGATTAGGGCGGGTGGCCCCCATGTGCCAAGTGTCGCTGTGTGTTGTCAAGGTACACAGTTAACACAGGGAGGCAGGGACACCAGAAAACCAGGCTGCCCTGCTGTGCTGTTCTTGTGCAGGTGGGACTTGAACCCAGGGCTACCTCGCTGGCTGCTTGTGCACGAGGCCTGGACTGGTACCGTTTACCACTCCCCTCCCTGTTTGCCTGCCACAGGCACGTGGATCCTGGAACAGGCTGTGGGAAGGTGGGGAGGAGGGGACCCATATATGATGTGGAGGTTCTGGCCTTGTGCTTCTGGCCCTCTACCACGTGGCCACCGCTGCTGACCGCTGGGCTGCAGGGCTTCCTGTGGGACGGTTCCTGGCCATTGACTCCGTGGCCTTGCAGTAATTAGGGGTTCTGGGCCGTGGGAAGTCACATGTATGTCGTGCTCTGCCGTGCCTGCTGACCTCAGGCCGTGATGGTCAGCGTTAGCATGTGCTGGGCACCTGTGGGCAAGGTGGGGGGCGGGCAGCTGTGAGCGGCGGGGAGGAGCCAGGGAGCCTCCAGCCACTTCTCAAGCGCCCTGGTGGGGGACGCGGCCTTCCCAGCCAGCCCTGTCAGGCTTGCGGCTCTGGACAGCAGGGGCACAGTGCAGAGCTGACCCTGGCTCATCCCGGCCTACCCCCCGGTTGCAGCCAGCTCCCAGCTGCCCTCTGGGCTCTGTCTGCAGTGTGCCGCTCGAGGCTGCCACGGCTGCGATCCCACTGGCCTGCTGGCTATACTGACTGCTTCCTTCTTGCCTCTAGTTCCTGTGTTTGAAGAACATCCGCACCTTCCTCAAAGTCTGCCACGACAAGTTTGGCTTGAGGAACAGCGAGCTGTTCGACCCCTTTGACCTCTTCGATGTTCGAGACTTCGGGAAGGTGAGTGGACCCCGTCTCCTGGCTCAGGCATGGATGCAGTGGCCAAGTGTGGCTGGGCCACAGGAATAGGATGGGGCTGGCCGCCAAGCCCCACTGCATGCCGGGCAGGTGTAGGCCAGACTGGTTCCCAGCTGTCCACCAAACCAGGCCAGCAGGATGGTCGCTCCCTATCCCGTGCCAGTAGCCGGTGTCAGGTGTCTCAGGCCTGGTGTGTGGAGGGAAGGCAGGCTGTGAGGGCTCCTGCTGATGGAGGCGCCCGAGGCCAGGCCAGAGGCCCTGGGGACGTCCACTCGTTAGTGGCTTCCTACCAGCCTAGGTGTAGCCTGACACGGTGTGGCTCGGGATCAGAAGCGCAGCAGGCCCGAGCTCTCTCCTTTCACCGCTGGCTCAGGACCCCCTGCATCAGCAGTGCCGTCTCTGCGGCTCTTGGGCGGCTTTCTGCCTGCTGATGGGAGCTGGCAGGTACTCATTGCTCGACTGACTGGCTGATTAATTTTTAAAAACGGTGGCAATGTTTAGCTGAGAACGTAAAGTGAAGAGTGGGAGAGACCCTGATTCAGCAGAGTGAGCGGGGCCCAGCGATGGGAAAAGAGGGTGAGAGCAGGATGGAAGTACCCGCTGCGGCGTCTGGGAGACGCCCGTGTATTGTCGCAGGTGGTGTGACCGTGTGCCTAATTCACTGGAGGACCCTTGCTGGGGACTTGGAGCGCGTGATTTATGGACTGAGAGCAGTTTCCATTTGCAGTGGCGCTCACTGCAGAGCCAGGTCCAGGAGGCGCGTCTTTGTAGCCGCACGGTGTCGACGGTCCTGTGTGATGGGGGCTCCCTGCGGGCAGCCACCTGGGCACGGCGGGCGCTCCCCTGCCCCAGCTTCTGTAGGTCAGGGGACTCCTGCGAGAGCCCTCTGGCCCACCTGGCTCTTGGAGGTTTCCGTCTCTCTCCTCTGTGGCCCATAAAGTTCCAGGCGGCGGGGCAGAGGTGCATGCGGGGACTTGGACCTGTCGTGGTGCGCCTCCTCCCCTGCCTCGGGTGTCAGCTGGCGTGGAATCTCGAGGTTTGGGTGGTGCCGTGCAGTGTCCCTTCCTGTGAGGGGGTCACAGCGCCGCGGCCTTGTTCCTGATGGCTCCGGTGGCTTTGATCCCCCTTGGCTGCAGGTCTGGGCTGGACTCTGGAGCCAGCTGGAACCTCGTGTGTGTGTGTGTGTGTGTGTGTGTGTGTGCGCGCGCGCGCACACACATACTTGCTCATACCCTTGAGCGTGCCCATCCACACACAGGTGTCTGTACACACACATTCGTCCGCTTTCATACTCTGCAGATCCGAGCATGTTTGTGCACTGCACCTGTGGACATGTGTGTTCACACAGCACTTGGGAGGCTCTCACAGTTGTGCTCACGAATATTGCCACGCCCACATGCACACCCTCCTCCACACCTAAACACATTCTCTCTCACGCTCACATACATAGCTGGTATGAAAAGTGTTACTCGGAGAGGAGGCGGGCCACGCCCAGCCCTGGCCACAGTTAAAAATCCAAGGACTCAGTGTATAATTTCGTTTGCTCTTAATTTGCTGCAGTGGAATGCAATGATGTAAGTAAGTCGTACATAAATTTGAATTGAACTCCCGTCAGTCGGCCGGCCAACTGTGTGGCCAGGCTTTTGCTGAGGGCTGGCCTTTTCCTGGCCAGACTGGTTTCACAGAGGCCCTGTGGTGACTCGGGCACTGTGTTGGTGGCTCCAGCTCGCTTGACCCTGGTCTGCCCGCGTCTTCCTGGGCCGGTCGTGGCCTGGCTTTGCTGTGCCAGGCGTTTGCCTGGGGAAGCTGGATGCGGGAGGTCCCATAGTGTGGGGTGCCAGGACTGGAGGTGATGTCAGTGCTCAGACCCCCGGGCTGAGCCATGGTGGGCAGGGCCCAGCCGCCCACCCTGCCTGGAGACCATGGGCCTCGGAGAGGAGCAGGGCTTGCGCTCAGCGGGCCGCGTGGGGCTGCCTTCCCCGTCCAGCCCTGGGGTCAAGCTGCCTCAGTTTCTGACCTCGGGCTCCATCAGGCCCTGGTGAGGTGACTTGGGCCTGTGACTGCGTGGGCTGTGTGAGGCGTGTGGGTACGTGGGACACCCTCAGTGTCCAGCCTGGGCACTGTGGGACCCCGTGGGGGGCTGCCAGACGTTCTGGGAGACGTGGCTTCTTGCTGGGTGGCTGTGTGTCCCTGTCACTGCTTCTTCTCCTCTTGTCTGTAAAGGTGGAGTGCTCGCCCCGCCGAGCCAGGAGCCGGGCTTGTGGACCTGATGGGCCCAGCTCCACCATCACCAGGGAGTGGCCTCGCCGCAAGACTCAGTTTCCCCAGGACTGCTTGTCCAGGCAGCCGCGATGTGCCCTTGAAGGCCCATCCGCTCGCTGCCCCTCTACCCTTTCCTTGCAGTGTCCTCCCGATTCCTGCAGCAGCTGGGAGGGGCTGTGGCCAGAGCATCTTCCCACACTGCACACCGGCACTGCGCCTGGGCCTCTTTTGGGCCTGTGTCCTGCCTGTGGCTGTGGTAATGGGCACTGTGCCACCCAGGACTGTGTGCCTCGCTGGTGCCCTGCAGCAGGAGAAGCTCCTCATCCCTCAGTGGCAGCGTTGTCCCCGGCTTGCTGCTCTGCCTCAGTCTCTTGTTGTCACCCTCCTCCATGCCTGGGTGGTTTTCTGGGAGTGTGATTAGCACATGCAATGAGGCCTGGAACCAGAGGACACGGGGTTGCCAGGGTGCCCCCCAAGGGGCTGCTGCTGTCTGGGATCTCACTGGCTCTGCTTGTCACTGCTGGTGGCTCTTGATGGCATTTTCTCTGGAAGGGTATTTTGGCCCAGCCCCTGGGTAATTTTGCCATCTGTAACTCGGGCCACCCAGTGAGGAGAGCCATGCGCACGGTCCCCAGTAGGGACCCCTGTGCCTGCTTGAGAGGCGCCACATAGACCACGGAGCTGTGGCCGTTGCCGTGCCCTCCCTCCCTGCCCCTGTCCGCCCCCAAGCTGGGACGAGGGTTAGCCAGGAGAGGGTGGCGCCTGTCTCTCTCTGGGAGGAGGAGCTGCGGGATCCCAGTGCAGCTGTCCCCTCTGGGTGGGGGAGGCCCGTGGCAGAGGGTTAGTCCCTAAGCCTGGCCCTTGCACTGCCATGGGAGCCGTGTTGTCTCTGGGTCATCGAGAGGCGAGGATCCACGTCTGGGGGTGTAAGCACGGAGGCTTCTTTCTGCTCCCCCAGTCCGGCTGTCTCCCATGTACCTACAGTGGATTCAGAGCAGGGAAAGCACCAGTAAGGGCAGCCTGCCATTGGTCTCGGGCTGGCGTAGAGAGCGCCTCGTTGCCCGGTCGCTCATGAGCTTGGTGCGACCATCTCAGGGATCCTCCAGGGTCTGACTCTCGGCCTTCGTTTTCTGAGCAGCTGCCTCTCAGCTTCTGGAGCTTCTCGGGTGGGTGAGGTCTTCTTGAGGTAGACAAAGGCGTTTGCTCGCTCGCTCGCTCGCTCGCTCGTTCGCTCATCCAGTCTCTGTGCGTGCGTCGGCCCTTAGGTCCGGCATTGGTCTGTGCCCTGCCTCCCTTTCTCTGCTCCTGCCTCTCACCTGCTGCCCCGTCACCCTGCTCTCTACCCCTCCATCCTTCCCTTGCTCCTCCGTCTGTTGTTGTCTCCCCACCCCTCACCCCTTCCTCCCTTCTTGTATCCTCCCATCCATCCCTTGGCTGGCCACACTATGTGCTAAGACCATGAAGTCCCCGCTACACAGGTGACAGCGAGGAGCGGACAATGCACAGGGTCTTTGGCCGCAGGACAGCTCAGCTAGCTGTGGAGCACTTAGAGGTAGACAGAGCTGGGAGGAGGTGTAGGCTCTCGCACCCTCTCTCTGAGGTTGGTGATGTTACCGTTTATATCTAGGTGTCCTCTGGGATTGGGGAGGTAGCTTGGCAGTCTAAGTGTCTGCTTGGCAAGCGCAAGGACCCGGGGTTGATCCCTGGTACGGTATGCCGTGCTGGCCCTGGAACCCCAGGTGCACTGAACCGGCCACTTAAACCAGGTGTGGTGGTGCATATCTGTAATCCCAGCATGAGGAGGCTGAGACAGGAGGATCACTACGAGTCTGAGCTGGGTGGTGAGACCCTGTACCAAATCAATCAGTCAATCAATCAGTCAGTCAGTCAGTCAGTCAGTCAGTCAGTCAGTCAGTCAATCAATCTATCTATGTAGATGTCCCCAAATGCATAGTAAGTTCATAGATGGGGCTTTTGAAAGAGGATTGGGTCACTGAGGCGTGGTACTCTTCAATGGATTAGTCCACTGATGAGTTGATAGTGAAATGTGCTGTTGGGAGGAGGTGTGGCCTGGTTTATCTTCCTTCTTTCCTTGATCCCTCTTGGCTTCCTGTCACGTGCCACGGCCTCTTTTTCCTCTGCCATCCTCCTCTTGCCAGGCTGCCCTGCCTTGGAGCCGGTCAGGGATGGCCTGAGACCTCTGCAGAGTCGTGAGCCGGGAGTTGTGGGTGTCAGCTGTTGTGTCTCAACAACAGAAGTAACTGTGGTGGATGTTAGTACCGAGAGTGGGGTGATTGCTCTGATGCAGCCTGCTCACGTGGCTCAGAAGCCGTGGCTTATGGGGAGAGCGGGGCAAGGTTTGGAGAAGCTGCCAGAACACTGAAGGCCAGCACAGGAGGTGCCAGCTGGGCGTGGGGGCTCCGCTGGCGGTCGGGCTCTGGGCTGGGTAATTGGCCTGTGTCTGGCCTGTGTCTCAGACTTTGCAGGAGAGTGAGATTCAGGACAGTAGAGGAATCTGGTGCAGAGAATTTCATGGCAGCTGCGCATTCAGGCTGTGACTTGGGTGCTGTGGGGGGGGCTTTCAGGTGGCCCTGCTTTGAGAATCAAGAGCAAATGGCACAGTGGAATGATTGAAAAAGTTTGGCCAGAAAGCAAGCTCAGATCAAGGGCAGGGTCGGAGCTGGGTTGCTAAGAATACTAGCATTCAAGAAGAAGCAAGTGGGGCTGGTGAGATGGCTCAGTGGTCTAAAGCACCTAC
>NW_004524699.1:2302529-2311137 GCF_000260255.1 Octodon degus | reverse complement strand
GCTGCTACGCCACGCACTGTCTCCTCTGCCACGGCCCTCTGCCACGCCACCCTGCCTTGGAACCCACCAACTGTGGACTGAAATCTTATGAAATGTGAGCCACGTAAACCTTTCCTCCTTAGAGTAGTGGGCGTGGCCTCTGGCAAGAGGAGTAGCTGGGCCGGCCGACACCAGCCCTCGTCCTGCCCACACTCTGGTGTCCTCCTCTGGTAAAGGAGGGATGTGACCAGGACCCCTTGTGTTAAGCACATAGGTGGCAGCCTCACCGGCCATGCTGCTGTTCACGTGAGATCCTGACCCTGAGGCTGCTCCCGTCTTCCCGTGCAGCTGCGAGTGCATAGGGGGAGCCCGGCAGGTGCAGAGGTCCTTCCCGTCCCCACTGTGGGGGTCTCCCCATCAGGCAGGTTCTCTGCTCCTGGCCCACGGCCTCTGCGCTGGTTCTGAGGACAGCGGAAGCCCTGGGCAGCCTGGATGAGTGGGCAAGAGAGAGCTTGGCTTCCTGTGAGTTACACCTAGCTGTGAGCTGGACCCTGCACCCCGTCTGGGTCTCAGTGGCTGCTGTTCCCATGGGGACGGACGGAGCAAGGGCCGTGGTGTCCTGTCATCGCTCCGAGGAATCAGGGGAGGAAGTGGCCTACTGGTCCACAGTTTCATGAGTATTCCTCCTCCTTGGGCACTTGCCTCCAGGCTCAGCAGCAGCCGAGGAGGGCTTCTGCCCTGGCCACTTCGCTGATGTCTCCCCGAGGGTTGCCTTGAAGATAGTGGGTTTTGGCGCTGGTGAGTCCATCTGGGAGGTTTCCTGTTCTGTGCCGCGCTCAGGCCGCCCCGCAGCGAGGCCAGGCCAAACTCACACGATTCCCTTGGTCCTGTAGTGTCCCTGCTGGCACGAGAGTCCACTCTGATATCTGTGTCCTTTTTCTGGCTGGTTTGTCCTGTCGTTTTATCCCGGGTGACTTCAGGGACCTGCCTGCTCTGGTTTGGAATTCAGCTGGCAGGGAGGGCTGTGGCAGGGCTGTGGATTTCCAGGACATTTCTCAGAGACCTCTGTCCCTGACCCTGCAGGTGCTTATCAGGTGTGACAGCCCCACTCTCCACTGAGAGGCAGACTGTAGCTGGCTCCAGTGCTCCTTCCAGGCTTTGATGTTGCCCCTGCTCGGCTCATTTTATAGAACAGGAAGTTGAGGCTCACAGAGGGCAAGCAGCCTCTTATAGGCGAAGGGTGCCACCTCCTCGGTCCCGCGCCAGGCCGTGTCAGCTCCTGCGGTGGTGGTGACACTTATCCAGCTCCATCTCCTGCTGCCTTCTCTGCACTGTGCCCACGTCCTGCAGAGAGGTGGTATAGCCACAGGAGATCTCTGTGGGGCTGGAGCGGGGAGTAGGGAGTAGGGAGGGATGGAGACCCCTTGCTGTTAGGTCTGGTGTGGCCAGAGGAGGCTGGTCTGTGGGAGGAGAGCTGGAAGGAGGGGAGCCCGAGGCAGCCTGGGGGAGGCTGCCCTTCCTGCAGGAGGGAAGTGGAGCACAGGGCAGGGCTGCTCTGGCTGCCGGAGGTCTGGCTGCTGGCCGGTTTCTGTGCCTGGGGAGGCCTTCTAGGCCACCTGGCTGCTGTCACCCGACAACCCCCGGGGTGAGCCACCTCACCTGCTTTGAGGCTGTGTCACAGAGGGCTTATCAGTTCCCTGAAGTGCTCCTCTGGGTCACTCTCTGTGAGGACCAGGGCTGGAGCCACAGGCCACCTGCTGAGGAGGAGTGTCGCTGGCCTCTGGCCCTAGCCCCTCTGCCCTTTCCTTGGGCGTGGAAGGAAGCATTTGCTGATGGTCATAGTCCTCCAGCCTATTCCCCTGAGGGAACTCAAGAAGCGTGGCCCAAGCTGAGGCTCCAAAAGAAGGCATGCCCTGCCCAGGCTGGGGTCAGTCAGGTTTGGGTTCTGCCCGTGGCAGAGGTCATGTCGCCACCTGTGTTTGTAGGAGCAGGGCACTGCCAGTTCCATGGGGCTCTGCCTCGGTCTGCAGGGCGCTTGGAGTTGGGCTGGAGGCCAGGAGGTGGTGGGGAGGTAGCCAGACCCTGCAGCAGCTCTTTAAGGACTGCTGGTGAAGGGGTGCAGGTGGATGCCGCACCCTCCAGCTGTGGGTCCCCACTGCTGCAGCCTCCTCAGGAGGAGGCTGTGGCTGGGCAGGGAGGCGTGGCTCTGCAGGGTCTCCCATGTGGCGCTGGGTCTGGCTTTCTGCTCAGAGTGAGCTCTGACCAGCGAAGGCTGACTGAACTGTGCACTCCCCCGGCTGAGGGTGCCCACTGCCGGGACCTGGCCCGGTAGGGTGGGGGCCACTGTGGGGACAGGTCCAGGACACTGAGGAGCCTGCTGTGCATCTGACCTGGCTGTGGGACCCTGTTCCTGTGTCCTGTGGGGCCCCACCTCCTCCCAGGAGCGATGCCGCTCCTGCTCCTGAGCCAGGGCCAGCTCTGATAAGCAGCCCCAGCACCCGACAATGATTGGGTCTGCCTGGGTAGGAGCCCACCCCTGTACCACTGGGCTTGTTGCAGCCCTGTCCTCTGCCCACCTCCAGCAGCACACACTGCTACTGTCCTGAGGTCTTGGGGCCCTGGAGGGTGCTCGGGGCAGCTGTGTTCTGGGCTGGGGGCGCGCTGGGCTGTGGGGCTGGACTGTGGCTCCCCATCTGCTATGAGGGGCTGAAGGCTGGCCCTCGGGATGGCCGGAGGAGGTTGGGAGGGGCAGGTCAGACCTCCACAGGACGCCACCCATGGGGGCAGCTCTTGGAGTCAAGTTGGGACTGCACAGTCCCAGCGGGCAGCGGTGCAAGCCCTGGCGGGGGTTGGGGCGCCAGCTTCGCCACCTCGGAGTCCTACCCTTCCTGCTGTCCGCCTGTCCTCTGTCCGTGGGGGCTGCACAGCAGCACGTGGGCTCAGCCTGTCTACCCCGCAGGGTGCGGCATCCACCGGACACCCCTGCTGCCCGTGCCGGGTCTGTGTGTGTCTGCTCTTTGCCCCTTACCCTGGCTGAGCGGCAGACTCTGCCCCCGCAGTCCTGCTGCCCGCCCGGCTGCCTCAGGCTCTCTTGAGGTCGAGCATGCCAAGCTCATTTGCACGCCCTGCTGAACGCTGCCGGAACGCTGCCGGCGAGGCGCTCTGCTCTTTTAGCCGCATCCACGCGGCGCTAATTACTTATTAAAACGCAGCACTGCAGAGCGGGAGCCGCCTCGGGCACCGCAGAGCCCCGCACAGGGGTGGCTGGCAAGGGTGTCTGAGTCTCTGCTTGGAAACATTTCTTCCGTTCTGCTGGTTGCTGTCTTTTCAGGGCATTATTAACCCAATCCCTTTCAGAAGAATTTGACAGCCAGACGCTGCCACGTGCAGAGAAACACGTGTGCACCCACATGTCCACAGGGCCCCCCTGTGCGCCTGGCGCCACAGACCAGCACCTTGTGCTGGGGATGGAAGGGGCGTCTTTCCTGTCCCTCGGGGCTGGATGGGGGTGAAGAGTGACCGTGCTCCGTGGCGGGGCGTCCTTGTGGCTGAGGAGCTGTGAACCCGAGCTGCTGGGACGTGGCCCAGGCCACTGCACTTTGCCTCAGGCCCCCTCATGGGCGGCCATGAGCCCCAGACCCAGGTCCACAATCAGGAGGGGCCCTTCAGGAGGCGCTGGGCCTGTGGCCCCTGTGCGGGGGTGGGAGGCCGGGAGGGCACGGTGCTGGGAGGCTTCGGGGCTGTCACTGTCAGCTCCTGGGAGGTCAGCTGGTGGGAAACCAGAGAGGTGGGCACAGAGGAAAGGACCAGGAAGCTGGCCGGAGCGGAGTCGTCTGTGGGTAGAAAGGCAGGAGCAGTGGTTAGTGTGGGGTGTAGGTATGCCTGCAGCTGAGACCAGACGACATTTAAGACAGTGTGCCAGAACTCTGGGCCACGTGGCACAAGGGTGTCCATTTTTCCCAGCACTGTTGGTAGAAGTCTGTCTTTTCTCCACTAAGTGGGGTCTCCACAAGAGCCCCTGGGCCAGGTCCCTGCTGTGCCGGGTGACCTTGGGTGACCTCTCATCTCTCTGGGCTCTTGCCCACATCTACAAAGGGAGGAGCTGAATAGAGAATATCGGTTAGTCCTGAGTGACTGAGAGTGGCTGACAGGCTTGGTTGAGGTTTCTGAGGCTCGGCCGTTGATGAGTGATGTCTGCCTGGGCCAGGTGCAGGTGTTTCTGACCCTGGAGTCACCGGCCTCTTGCTTTGTGTCTGGAAGGGAGTGCACCGCACTGAGGGGGCTTCTGGAAGTCTCGGGGTGGGCGGGTCCTGGTGCAGGCCCGTGTGGGACGCAACCCCTAGAGTGGGCGGGTGTGCTCGGCGGCACCTGGCTGCCTGTGGTCTGCACAGTTAGGCTGGTACTTTTGGACAGGGAGCTTTGGGGGGTGAACGTGACCAGGGTGAGGGCGGGGCTGTGTGTCCTGGTCCCTCTGCAGTGGGGCTGTGGCCTGCAGCATGGCCCTCCCGTTTCTGCCCTCTGCCCACCTTGGCCACCGAGCCCTGGGCTGTGAGCTGGCTGCAGCTCCTGTGCCTCAGTTTCCCCATCCCGGGGGAGGAAGATGAAACTCTGGCGTGGCTGTTGCCAAGGTTAGCCTTCCTGTCACTGTCCCTGGAAGGCCACGCTGATGTCACTGTTTCTTCAGTGTCTATCTTGTGGGTCCCCACTCCAGTGGTGGGGAGCTTGGATTTTCTTAACTGGTCCTGGGGCAACTGTGTGTGATTTTTTTTTTTTTTTTTTTTTGGGGTCTTTGTCCACAGTTAATTAAATTTTAATTGGCTCATTGTTTCTCCCCAGTGCCCCAAGATATTAATTGCGTCTGGCGAAGCCTGACAGTTTGAGGTTGGCAGCAAAAAAGCTGAGTAAGACTGAGGGAGAAAAAACCCCAAACCCTGCGCCGATGTAGTGATCGCTTGCTACAGTGTCATTTCTGGATGTGGGGAAGAGCTTCCTCAGGGGAGCCTGGCCAGCCAGTGTCCAGCCATGAGCTTGGTGTGCAGAGGCCGCCCTGTGCCCCTGGGGAGCTCAGGTGTGTGGCTGTGAGCTTGGGAGGAAGAGGCGGACCCGGCCGTGCCTCCCCTGGCCCTAGGGAATTTGTGGCCGGGGTGTTTGTTTGCCTTGGTCCAACTTTTTTTCAAAAAACTGTTGTCATAAAATGGGCACCATGCAGAGTTTGCCACTTTAGCCATCTTCAAGTGTGCAGGCATCAAAGGTGGCGGTGTTGTGGGGCGGCCGTCAGCGCCACCTCCTCCCAGAACCCTCTGTCACCCATCACAGCTCCTCCCCCATCCCTGGGTGCTCGGGTCTGTTTTCTGTCTCCTGGCTTTGCCCTACCTGCACCCGTCATGTGAACAGTGTCACACAGTGTGTGGCTTTTTTGTCCGCTGCTTTCAGGGCAGTGCTGCAGGGTCCACCCGGGCCGTGACACGCGCTCGGCCTGTGGCGTCCTGTTCCCCGAGGAACCGTGTTCCCTGGTGCGCAGCGGCCTCGGCTGACTCCTCCACCCTCTGTGGCTGGGCCCTGGGCTCCTTCCCCTTCCGGCCACTGTGGGCAGTGCTGCTGTGGCCATTCGGGATGGGTTTTGTTCGGTGGTTTCCAGTCCCGAGGCGTCCTTGAAGGAGCTGGCCTGTGGGGTCCTGGGGAGGTCGTCCTCGTCAGGAGCTGCCCTGCTGTTGCCCACACCCTGAAGTCCCACGGCATCGCACAGGGCCCCGGCCTCTGCACACAGTCCTCGCCACGGCTCCGTGCCTGTCTCTCTGTCTGTAGCCCCCCGCCTTGCCTTCTGTAGCCGTCCTATTAGGCATGAGGCAGTAGGGGCTTCCCTAATAATTGGTGACCAGCAGCGTCTTTTTGCGTCCCCTTGTGCCATCCGCAGTTGTCTTTGGAGAAGCATCTATTCTGTTCTTTCGCTCAGTTCCTTTTCAAGGCAGCCTTCCCGAGAAGGTCAAAGTGACCGCAGGCCCCCTGGCAGGAGGGGAGTTCAGAATTCCCTTTGCGGTGCCCCCAGGCTTGGCCTCCCTTTCTGCCCACCTGGAGAACGACCTGTGTCGTGGTAAGACCCGTGTGGAGACCCTGGGCCCCGTGGCTCGTGGGTGGGCTGCCTGGCCTCCGGGCCGTGTGTGGCTGCTCCTTGTGGACTCTGGGTGCCCACCTGGAGGGACTTGGACCCTGTGGGCTTTTGCCCTGCCCCTCTGGAGTGTTTCTGCTTTTGGTGTCTTGTCCAAAACCCACCAGCAAGGCTCATATTCCAGAACCTTTCCTTTGCATTTTCTTCCAAGAGTATTAGAGATTTAGTCCTAATTGCTGGGTCATCGACCCATTTGGGGTTCACTTCATACATGGCGTAAGGCAAGGGTCCAGCTTCCTTCTTTGGCCTGAAAGGACTGTCCATTCCTCGTGGTGTGGTCTTGTCGCTGTGGCAAAACACTGGACCACCATGTGTGGAGGGGTGTTCAGCTTGTGAGATGGGCCTCAGAGGGAGGGATGGCAGAGGCTGCAGCCTGCAGTGGTCAGGGCGTGTTGGCAGTGCCATGCTGTCCCTGCTTTGCTGTCCCTGCTTCTTGGCGAACGAGCAGCTGGCAGAGGGGTGGGGTGTCAGTGCATGTGCAGCGCCAGGGTGGGCCTGGCAAGGGGCGGGCCAGCTCTGGTGCTGAAGTCTCTCCTCTCTCAGCCTGGCCTCTTGGACACGGGCGGGAGCGTGCAATGTGCCCTGCAGTAGTGCATGGAGGGGTGTTAGCCAGGGTGGCACTGGGCCGACCTCACCCGTGAGAGACCTCAGGGGGAAGTCAAGGCTGCGTCCAGTCTGGCCACACGGGCTGCTGGGACGGGAGCCTCAGGGTGCTGGAGGCCACGGGCTCTTGGCCTGGGCTGTCACCGTCCTGGCTCAGCAAAGCCGGAAGCTGGGAGGTGCCGCAGCTGAGCCCTGTGATGTGCCACTGCCCCTCGCCAGCTGGGGTGGCAGGCGGGCCTGGGCACTGGAGGCTGATGAAGCCGGCCCGGGTGAGGCCGCTCCATTCCTGGCAACCTGGAGGAAGGACTGTGCTCAGGCAGGGACCCCTGTGGCAGCCCTGCGTGGTCGGGAGGGGAGTGGGTTCCGACAGCCGACTGTACCAAGCCATGTGGCCAGGCTGTCCAGAGTAAGGGTATAGACGTCCTCATAGACGTTCTGAGTTCTGAGAAGCAGCTTATGGGTTCACTTGTTCGCTTCACGAAATCTTCCCAGAGTCCTTTCCCCAGTCCTCGGGGGCTGCGGGAGGTGGATTGCGGGGTGGCTGGCTCCCCTCTCCAGCGTTTCCTCCTGGGGCCTCCCGACTGCCCCCTTCTGTTGGGGCTGCGCCCTTTCAAAGATTCCGTTGTGCCAGGGATGATGTTAAGTAATTAGCTTTCTGATTTTAATTAGTGAAAAGGTGATTATGAGCTGGGTCTCCAGCGAGCGTGTCTGATCCTCACCTGGCAGCTGTGCCCAGTGGGGGCAGACCTGCGGGGCAGCCAGGAGGGGCGGCCAGCCGTTGCAGGCTTGACTGTGGGGTGTTGGGGTACGTGGAGGCCCTGAGCCTTCCCCAGGGAGGGCGCAGCTGGCTCTGCATCTGTGTGACTCAGCTGTGCTGGGGGGGTGGGCAGCAGAGGGAACAAACTCAGAGGGTGCTGGGTCCCACCTGACCCAGGACCTGCACCACGGTCCTGGGTGGGAGCTGTCTGGGATGACGGGAGCATGGGTCCTCTGGGGACTCTGCCCAGGTACGGGCACAGACCTTGGTGACTAGGGCCTTTGCAGCTGTGTGGCTCAGGGCCACCTCCTTGGGCACTCCAGGGAGGCCTTGGGACACTCAGCTGGGGAAGTGCTCAGTGGTCGTCCGGTCCTACCTCGCGTGCAGCGTCCTGGCGGCCTGGCGGGGGCCGGCTGGCTTGGGGGGCTGCTGTGGGTGGCTGAGTCAGGGCCAAAGACAGCTCACCTTGCTGCCAGAGACACCCACAGCCACCTGCCACCCTGTGCTGTTTGCAGCCCAAATTCCTCTGATCTGAGGCTAGAATATTTTAGCTGGTGGCAGAAATGGCTGGGCACACGTGAGATGGAGGACTGCTCGGGACAAAGCTGGTGTCCTGGTGTCTTCCCTGCGGAGCAGGCACACTGTGCTGCGGCTTCGAGAGTTAGGGAAGTTGGCCAGCTTCTCAGCCACGGGGCACAGTGGGACTCTGGGTGCTGAGTCCCAGGCACCCCAGAGGGTGGAAGAGGGCACACAGGCCTGCGTCCCTTGGGAGGTGACCACGGAGCTGGGGGCACTGGAGGTGGTGAGGCCAGGGTGCCCTGCCTTGTGTCCTGTTGGTGCCTGCTGTACTGGGTGCCTCTGGGAGCCCTGTGCAGGGGGGCTGGGATGCTGGGCCCGTGGCAGGTTTTAGAGCAGCACCTAACTTCCTGGGGGGCAGAATGTGCGAGATCTGCCCTCGGGGAGGGCACAAGTGCCCACGGGGAGGCCACGGCTTGAGCGACTCACCCATCTTGAGGCTGGGGCCGAGCGCCGGGGCAAGGAGGGTGACAGAGAGCTGGACCCGCAGCCCTGGCTCGAGGGAGTCGTGGGTCCCTGGCCAGAGG
>NW_004524699.1:2296917-2301745 GCF_000260255.1 Octodon degus | reverse complement strand
GGTTGGCTCGGGCCTCTGTGCAGTGGATGAGGACAGGTTGATGGGCACTGTGGGCAGGGTGGCCGTGCCCCAACCTGCCCGGCTTGTGGATGGGCGACCTTGTGCTCCTTGTACGTTAATTGGAGGCATCCTGGTCTTACAGCCTGCGCGGGCTCGGCGTTCTGACCACGGCTGGCCTGACCTCTGCACACAGGAGCCACCGAGGAGGTGCTGGGCCAGGAGACCCAGCTGTGGGCCGAGGACCGGCTCACTGGCCCTGCTGGGCCGGCATCCACGGGGAGCCTGGAGCCCGAGCCACACCTGCCAGCTGTTCTCTCCCTCCACCTCCCTTCCCCTTGCTGTCAGAGTGCCCTGCCTGCCCACGCCATGCCTGGTGCTAGACCCCGGGCCAGAGGGCAGCTCCTGCAGAACCAGGAAGCGGGGGTGACTGTTTGCTCTGGGCTTCCGGCTGGGATGGCCCAGGCTTTTGTTAACACCCACAACCTTTCCCTGCACAGAGAGGGCTTTATCCAGAAGAGAGGAACTTCCCAGGAATCGCAGTCCCTTAGCGTCAGCGTGCGGGCCAGGCACCTGCTGAAGCCCACCCTGCGCCCTCGTGCCTCTCTTTGAGCAGGTAACGGGTGGTTAGCACACCCCCCCACCCTATGGTGTGCCCATTTCCTGCCAGGTTTGAGAAGGACAAGAGTGCATGCAGGTGTGAAGGTCGTGTGCACCTGTGTATATGTGTGCGTGCACACGTTTGCATTGCTGGGAATGTGGGGATGTGCGAGTTGTGTTGAGGGCGTGAGTTGCCTGTGTGTTGTGTGTGAGTGAGGGGTGTACATGTGGCACTGTGCATGCACGTGTGTCCTGCCCACGCAGCTTTCCCACTTGGGCTCTGCGTGGGAGGAGCGGCTCCCTGGGGTCTGGGTCTGGGGTGCCCATGCACCCCGCGTTGCTGCTCAGGCTGCCAAGTTCTGGGGCTTCCACCCACACTCCTGTGGCAGCAGGATTTCTAGATTTCTGGGTTTCCTATAGGGCCACGGGGAGGCCCTGGGGGCCCCAGAGAAGTGCACCTGGGGGCCTGGTGCCAGCATCTGATGCAAGCCTTCATTCTGCCGTGGGTGCTCGGCCACAGGACCCCACAGATGCGGGACAGTGGTGGCCTTGCCACAGGGCCGGGGGCGTCCACTTCCCGGGCTCCTGGAGACCCCCCTCTTCAGGAGGGGAGCAGGTTTCTAGGTGCTGTGGGCAGCACGGCCCCGCCCTGGCCTCTCTGCCTGGGGTCCAGCGGTGTGTCTGACTCTGTCCCCCCCCTCACCCCCCAAGTCCTCTCAGGACCCGGCTTGCATTGGGCCCCTGCTGGGTGCGCTGCTCACAGTGAGCTGATGGGACCCATGGCAGGAGAGGCCACTGAGTGCTGGTTGTGGAGGCCGCGAGGGAGCCACTGTTCCTGACCAGGGCCTTGGTCTCTGCCGTCAGCGGGGGCTGTGACCACGGGGCTTCCTGTTCATGCTGAACGCCAGGAGGTGCAAGTTTTTGACCCTTTCTCTTCACTTGTGCTGTGGCGTCAGCCACGTGACTGCTGTCTGTCACTGATAAAGGGCTGGGCCAGCCTGGCCTCCTGACCCTTGTTGCTCACTGACACATCAGGCGCCTGTCGTCCATCCCTGGGGTAGGTGTGGGGGCTGAGAAAGAGATGGAGATCTTCACCCAGGACAATGGGGCTGGTGCCCACGGCCTGGGGTCCACAGTGCGGGTCAGGCGTGGCCTTCAGAATGCCCCCGGCATGCTGTCACCTGCAGGCCAGTTTCTCTCCCAAATGTCCCAGGAGGCTGTGTCCCCAGAGGGCTGAGCCCTGAGGTCGAGATACACTGCCTCTCCAACAGCAGGATGCTCCCACGAGTGGCTGCCTTGTGACTCCTCGCCTTGAAAATGAGGGTCCTGTCACACACGTGTGATGTGCTCTCCACGGTAGGGTGGATCTTGGTTAGAGAACAGCACAGTTGGCCAGGGTCCTGAAGTCCTGCCTGACGTGCCTGCCCTGCATATGGCCTCAGACAGTGAAATGCTGGGACAGTCGGTCTAGGACATTGGGGTCCAGATTGGAAGTTGCTGTTGTTCTGGGTACGCGGCCCCAAAAGTGGCGTGTGTGTGTGTGTGTGTGTGTGTGTGTGTGTGTGTGTGTGTGTGTGATGCCCTTGTGTGCTTAGGGGTAGCCTTGGCTTCCCAACATGAGACACTGCCCGCTCCTGGCGGTCCTCGGATGCCAGTGTCCTGATGCCCCGTGATTCTGGCTTCCTGTGTCCTGGTCACCCCCATCCTGTGTGCTGGAGGCTGTTGATTGCTCAGGGTCACCGACAGGCACTGCCGCGTGTCCTGGGCTGGGATTCTCACTGCTTTGAGTCTCACTTCACCTTGGCCTGGCCAGGCTCCACCTGTGTGGCTCTGGGCCACCCTTGGGTGGGTGTGGAGCACATTCCACGTGTGACTGGTGCTGGGTGTTGGGCTTTCCCACAGCAGCCCTCCCGCCCAGGCGGACCTGCATGGAGGCCTGTGTCCTTCTTGTGGATGATGGAGGGCAGGGTAACTCCCCGGATGCTCAGCATTCTCAGCGCCTCACGGCTTGGATGGGCCTCAGGGCCCTGGGGAGTGGCATTGCCTACAGGAGGGGCACCAACCTTTGGGGGTGGCGATGTGTTTGCTGTCCTGACTGTGGGGCTGGCTGGAGCGTGTGTTGTGGCCGAGGATGTGTGGGCAGTGCCCACCCTTTGTGCCCAATGGAGATGGGCAGGTGAGAGCGTCTTTAGCCTGTTCCGTGTCGCTGTGACTGGATGCCAGGCTGGGTCACTGTACAGCCCAGTACTGGAATGGCTCGTGGTTCATCTGCTGGGCCTCTGGTGCGTGGTGGTGTGGCGAGCTGGGGTCCCTGGGGCGCTTGCTTTGTGCATGTGCTTGTCACAGGGGTGCTCTTGGGCCAGGGCGCCCGCAGCCTGCATCCGATCGCTTCTGTGTGGCATTGGCCTCGAGGACAGGGAGTGATTCCACAGGCTTTCTGGTTGGGATTTCACAGTATCCCTGGGCACTTGATCGGGGGACATGTGAGCAGAGGTGCTGTTGTAGGCGGGGAGGGGTGTGCTCTGACTTTTAAGCTCTCAGTCCATCTGGGAGAAGCCTGCGCCTCAGTAGTGGGGTCGGCCTGGACAAGCTGTGTGTGGAGACAGCTCTCTGCCGGAGTTCCCACTCTGCCGCTGTAAGTTGGGGTGCAGACTGGGCCCCGTGGGAGGCTTCACCTTTTTTTGGGGTAAGAGCGTTTTCAGCTTCCCAGACAACATGGTTTTCTGAGCTTTTAGGGGTAGATAAGCGAGCTCCGGTTATCTAAGCATGTGGCTTATTTTTTTTTAATTTTTTTTTAACATTTATTTAGTGTGTGTGTGTGTGTGTGTGTGTGTGTGTGTGTGTGTGGCCAGCTCAGCCCACCAGGGGGCGCGGCTGGCTGGCATGTGGTGCTGGGGGATCGAACCGCGGTCCCTGTGCTTTGCCAAGCTTGTTCCAAGTAGGTGCTTTAGACCACTGAGCCATCTCTCCAGCCCAGCATGTGGCTTATTAATCTACTGAAAAAATGTACCACCAAGATGGCAGATTGCTTTAAAGCTGCTTTTCTTATTCACAATATGTGATGTGTCCCTCCAGCTTTCCTGTCACCCTGGGCTGAGATAGGGCGTGTGTGGATCTTGCGGAATTTCTTCATTTTTCTTGCTGGAGTCAATGCCTCTGAGCCCAGCCCTTCGTGCTTGCTGGGCCTCGCTCGGTCCTAAGCGTGTGGAGGCCGGGGTGTGAGGGCCCGTCCCCTCGGAGGGTGCGTTCTGGGACAGACCCCCGTGGCAGCCTCATCCCCTGTGTGGTCCACTCAGCAGCCGTTTCCTGAGGGCTGGCTGGGTGCCTGGTACAAGGCAGGTCTGGCCGTGGGGTGCATGTGGGCTTGAGCTGGGATCCCCCAGGCTGGGTAGAGGAAGGGACCTGCAGTTAGGAGGGTGGGGAAACCCCTGCGTGGCACCTTGGGCTTTGCTCTGTCCAGGTGGGCTCAGTGCTGATGGGTAGCACACAGCTGCTCCTGCAGCAGAAGCCCAGGCCACTGGCCCGAAGTGTACCTGTGTGTCTCCCTGCCACCTGCACAGGGTGTCGCTGTCTGCTCAGGCTTCTGGGAGAAAGGACTGCAGACAGGACTGGAGACACTCCGTGGCTGAAGTCTCCTTTCACATGGTCCTGAGACTGAGCTGATCCAGGGGCCCAGGGCATGCCCCCCAGCTTCTGGCCTTGGCTGGGGAGACTGTCTCCACATACCCTCTCCTCCATGTCCCTGTGCGATGCTGCTCATGTTGGATACCCCATTGCCCCCACAGGCTGGGCCACCTCTCCAGAGACCCCACTTCCCACTGAGGCAGCCATCTGAGCTGCAGTGTCTGGTGTAAGGGGGTGCAGCTCAGCCCACACCCCGTTTCTGCTCAGAGAAGCAGCGCGCTGTACCATCTGGGAACCAGGCTGCAGCCGCTCCTCGGGATGCGCTGGCCGTTCCTGGTCTTGGGGCGCAGTGGAGCTAAGGCCCATAGCTTCTCCGGCTCTGGGGAGCCAGGACTGCCGTGCTGC
Source organism: Octodon degus (assembly GCF_000260255.1). Taxonomy (NCBI): domain Eukaryota; kingdom Metazoa; phylum Chordata; class Mammalia; order Rodentia; family Octodontidae; genus Octodon; species Octodon degus. Next base: position 2,297,119 of record NW_004524699.1, on the reverse strand, counting down.
AGAGGTGCCCCACCCCAGGACCAGTGCTGGCTGCTTCGATGCAGCTCCAGTCTCAGGTGTGACATTGGGAGCCATGGCTGTATCTGCAGACAGATGTGTGACCCCTGTTGGGTGCCCTCACCGGCTGGAGCCTTAGCCTGGGCCCACAGGCTCCACGGTGGTGACAGGGGGGCTCAGCGCTGCCAGGCCTCCTGCATCCACC
>NW_004524699.1:2294370-2295877 GCF_000260255.1 Octodon degus | reverse complement strand
GTGGGCTTTCTGTTTTGGTCCCAGCATTTTCTGTCCTTTGCCTTGGGACCCAGGCAGCCACCTGTGGTCATGGCAGGGCCTGTTCCCTTCTCCGGCCTCAGGTCAGGGAACTTGTGTCCCTGGGGTGGGTGTGAGGGTAGGTGTAACAAGGTTCTGGGATGAGGCCTGGATTCTCAGAGGCTGGTGACTGCGGGGTGCGGAGTCGTCTGGGCCCCTGGTGTAGGGCACCGTCCTCAGGCCTGGACGCCTCCCTGCAAGAGCGGGCCTTTCCCTCCTGCTTTGAGGCCCCTTCCCTGAGGGGGCCTGGCTGTGAAGGACCTCCTCATAAAGCTCGGCACATCAGAATTCCAGGCAGGCTTATTGGGACTGAGAAGAAAGGAAAGGATTTCTAAGAGGAATGTCTTGTTAAGAAGTCTGTGTCCCCAGATGAAATGGACAGATTCCTAGAAAGGTACCAGTTACCAAAACTGAATCAAGAAGATATAACAACTCTCAATAACCCAATAACAGCCAATGAAATACAAAATGTAATCAAGAGCCTGCCAACAAAGAAAAGTCCAGGTGCTGAAGGATTCACAGCTGAATCCTACAAGAAGTTCACAGAAGATATCCCTACACTCCTCAAACTCTTCAGTGAAATTGAAAAGGAAAAAGTTCTCCCAAAATCATTCCTGGAGGCAAGTATTATACTGATACCAAAACCAGGGAAAGATAAAACTAGGAAAGAGAACTACAGGCCAGTCTCCCTCATGAACATAGATGCAAAAATCCTCAATAAAATCCTAGCAAATAGAATGCAGCAAATCATCAAGAAGATCATACACCATGGCCAGGTAGGATTCATTCCAAGGATGCAAGGATGGTTCAATATTCGAAACTCTATAAATGTAATACACTATATCAATAGAGTGAAATCTAAAAACCACATGGTCATCTCAATTGATGCAGAAAAGGCTTTTGACAAAGTCCAACACTCATTCATGTTCAAAGTCCTACAGAAAATTGGGATAGAAGGCCTCTACTTCAATCTGATAAAAGCCATCTATGACAGCCCAACGGCTAACATAATCCTCAATGGGGAAAAACTGAAATCTTTTATTTTCAAATCTGGTACAAGACAAGGATGTCGTCTATCACCACTCTTATTCAATATAGTTCTGGAATCATTAGCTAGAGCCATTAGACAAGATGGAGAAATAAAAGGAATAAGAATAGGTAAATAAGAAGTGGAACTATCATTATTTGCAGATGACATGATACTTTATTTGGAAGACCCAAAAAACTCCACTAAGAAACTACTAGAATTGATAGACATATTCAGTAGCACAGCAGGATACAAAGTCAATACCCAAAAGTCAATAGCATTCTTCTACACAGATAACAAACACACTGAGAGGGAAATTAGAGAATCAGTACCTTTTACAATAGCCCCACGAAAAATAAAATACCTTGCAATTCATCTAACTAAAGAAATCAAAGATCTTTTCATGGAAAATTACAGTACTCT
>NW_004524699.1:2272119-2288952 GCF_000260255.1 Octodon degus | reverse complement strand
GAAAAACAAAAGTCTGTGTCCCGCGACGTATGTGCACCCATGTCTGTAGCAGCACAGTTTGTAGCAGCTACATCTTGGGTAAAACCTAGATGCTCGTCCACCCAGGAGTGGAGAAGGGAGATGTGGTCTTTTTATACGATGGAGTACTACGCAGCCGTAAAGGAGGATAAGCTGGAGACTTTCGCAGGCAAGCGGGTGCAGCTGAGAGCACACCCGTGAGTGCGGCAAGCCAGGTGCTCACGGGCAGGCGCAGCGATGTCTCCCGAGTGGGAGAAGCTGGAAGAGCAAATGGGATCCGAAACGTGCAGCAGAGTCGTGAGATGGGAGGAGACTTCAAAAGGAAAGAGAAACGGGGCGGGGGATGGAGAACAGAGAGAAAAGGCAAACGTGCACAGGACAGGTAAGATGGCTACGCTGCCACTTCTCTTAGTTCCCTCAAAAGAAAGGCTTGTGCTAGTGTTGCTCGGACAATTACGTGCTGGAATCTTGTGCTCTGAGTAACTAATTTAAAAATAACAATAGGCCACATATCAACTATTGTTGCCCTCCTGTTAGCTTGTTTTGATTTTTTCTCTCTCTCTCGTTTTTTCTTTTTTGCTGTTTCTTGTTTTCTTGCTTTTAGTACCAGAGATTGCGCTCAGGACCTTGCTCTTGCCGGGCAGGTGTTTATGCCCCTGACGTAGCTCCCTGGCCCCCATTTTTCTCTTCAAAATAAAATAAAGAAGTCGCTATCCCTCAAGGCCTCCAAGACTGGTGGGATTCTGTGGCACACTTGTGTGGGCCTCGCGTGGCTGTCTTCATGTGCGTGGGTGAGCGTTCCCAGCCACAGTCACTGCCACGCAGCAAGGCCGTATCCGTGGGGCATCCTGGAGCGTCTGCTCAGAGCCCGGACTGGCTGAGGATGGGGTGGTGGGATGGGAATAGCTGCCCGACCGTCCAGCGTCTTCCCGCCCTGCTGCCCCCAAGGGATGCTGTTGTCATTTTGACTTCCAGGGTGACAGAGCAGCACACCTTGTCCAGGGGCCCCGGGTGCTTCAGCACGGATTTCTGCACCCTACGTCTATCTCCTGCCTCAGTTTCCCGAATTGAGGGCAGAGAGTAGGTGCTGGCAAAGGCACTTGGGCCTCAGTGATTTCTCCTGGGACCTGATATCCCTGTCCCCTGGGAATGGAGCCATGCCTGGTGCCTGCAGGGGGACCAGGCGGTGACAAGAGGCCCCAGCTCTTGAGGGAGCAGAAGTCCTTGTTGTCCCTGTGCAGGAGGAAATCGGGCTGTGCACACAGTTAATCTTGGTGGATCTGGAAGTTTGGTGTGCAGTACCTTTTGGGTTTGGGTTTTCTGTTTTCTTTTTGAGGCAGAGCCTCACTATGTACCATAGGCTGGTCTTGAGCTCACTATGTAGCCCAAGCGCACTTTGAACTTGCAGCAATCCTCCTGCCTCAGCCTTTCAAGTGGTAGGATTGCAGGCGTGTGCCACCACACCCAGCTAAGTGGGAAGTCTCACCAGCCCAGGGGGTGTTGCCATGTCACTCGTTCTGACTTCCAGTGCTCGCTGGGGTGGGCTCAGCCTAGTGGCATTCAGCGCTGCTTTGTCCGGGGAACCCTGGGCTCTGTCTTCGGAGGGAGGCTGCAGAGCCCCGAGAGGCATCATGGAGCTTTGCTGGGGGCTCTGGCTTCTGTCCTGGCTGAAGCCACAGTGCTTGGGGGAGTGCCCTGTGGCGTGGGACGCGTGGGCCACCTGGTCCTGTTTGGAAGCCCTGGGACCAGGGTCCCGGAGCTGCATTTCAGGAGAGCTGAGCCCCAAGGGTCAGGAGCTCTCGGCCATGATGTGCCGTGGCCCTGGCTGCTCGCGTGCCCGGGAGTGTGCACCCAGCGCGAGCACAGGGCTGAGCTCTGCTGCGGTCACCCAGGGGCCTGCACCGCTGCCCTGCGGGATGCAGACTCCTCCTGAGGCCTCCCCTCTGTCTCTGTGGCTCTGGTGATGCTGGGACCTCCCTAGTGCTGAGGTGTTGGCTGGCTCCCCTTTCTCCTGGGCTGGTCTCCCGTAGGGCTGTGCCCCTGCACGGCGTCCTCCGTGGGTGTCCATTGCATACCCACTGGTCCCTGAGGTGACCCTGGTTGCAGAAGCCATGTGGCTGGTGGGTGGGGCGCCCCTGAGGTGCCCATGTGCCCTGGGCTCGCCGGGGCTGCCCTCAGTGAGTCCTCAGTGGCAGGGTTGTTCCAGGAGGTTGCTCAGCTCTGGCTTCAAGCATGCAAGGGGGCTGCTGCGGACCCTGCCTCTTTCTCTTTTGGTGCAAGGTGCCAGCCTGACTCAGCCTCCTGTTCCTTAGTGGGTGGAAGCTGTGTGGGCTTGGGAGGCTGGGGGAAACAGAGATAACCTGGGGACCTGTGCTCTCTTCTGCCTCTGTCCCATGTGGCCTTGGGCTTCTCGGTCCCAAGGCCACGGCCCCCTCCCTTTTGTGGGGTTCATGTCGCCCCAGGTGCTGATCAGGTGTGATGGGGGAACACTGACCAGCCTGTCTCTGGCGCGCACAGGCTGCTTTTCCTGGCTGCGCGGTCCCCACCTCTGGTGTCCCTGGACGCCCTGGAAGGACTGTTTGGGGGTTCAGGATCCCACGCTGGGAAGAGCGGGGGTGGCAGGTTTGTATACTGGGACTGATGTCCAGGGCAGCCTGGGGAAGCTGTAAAGTGGGATCCTGGGTCCCGGTGTCCTCTCTTGGAGCCTGACCTCTGCTGGACCTCCACCCCAGGGAGCAGCCACGGTTGTGTTTGCAGCAGCTGCCGCTGGCCTTTGTCTACATACAGGAGACTGTGGGGGTCCCCGCCCTGGCCCACCCTTCTCAGACAGTGTCTCAGTGCTTTGAGGCAATTAGCTTGTGCCTGGAATCCCTGGGGCACGCTGGAGAGACGGTGTCCTTCCTGCCGAATAGGCTGGCAGATGGTCTCCCGGCCACCACGACAAGGGGAGGGCGTGACTTCTGGCCCAGAGTGAGCCCGGAAGAACTCTTGCCTTGCAGCCGAGGAGGAGAGCCAACCCCATATCCTTTGGGCTGTCCCTGCTGTCCCTCAGGGCTGACCTGCATCGGGACCTGGGACACACCTGCCTTTGTGGGGCTGGCGCAGAAGCGACCCAGCCGTTCTGTGCATATTGGAAGGTGTGCGCACCCGTGTGTGGCCCCTGCCTGGGCTGAGGACTCGATCCGGGTGGCATTGGGCCCAGAGAGCTCAGGGCTGCCCTGGTGACCCAGCTCTGTCCTGGAGCAGGCCACCCAGCACTGGTCTGCAAGAGTGTGCTGGCTGGGGATGGTGTCAGGGCGCCGTGAGGCCAGGTCCTGGAGGGGCTGTGATGAGCACCTTCCGCTTTCTGGGCCTGTCTTGTCCCACTGTCCCAGCAGACTGGGGCTCGCCCCTCCAGCTGCAGGCCACACACCCACACAGGGATGGCACAGCGCGGGGACTGCCTGGTGCCTTTGGGTGGCTGCCTCTTATCTGGCAGGCAGGCCCAGCTTCGCTCCAACTGTGGTGCCAGGCTGGGCAGTTGCTTAACCTCTCCGATCCTGCTTCGGCCACTGCCTTGTCGGGTTACAGGGGCCCTTCCTGGCCGCGTTCTTCGTGGTCTCTGTCCATGTGCTTCCGGTGGTGGCAGGCAGGACATTCCATCAGATCCAGCTCTGTTCTAGGCTAATGCCGCGATTCCTGCTTGCTTTCTGTCAGGGCCTGAGCGTGGCCAGTGCTGTCCCTGCCTGCAAGAGGGGCCCAGGCTGCCCTGGCTCTGCCCATCCCGTGTCTGCGCCAGCCCCTAGGCAGTGCCCATCCCTCAGCACACTGCCTCTGTTCCAGGTCCTCTGTGGCGGCCCACCAGTCCTGATAACTTGGTCTGGTACCTGAATGCTATGGCATGGGGGGCCACCTTGGGCGCAGCTGGGGGAAGCGTCCAGGGCTGTTTCCCACCCATGGAGAAGAAAGGGTGCTCATGCGCATGATGGGGCGTGACAGGTGTGTGTCTGGTCCAGACCAGAGAGACAGGTGGAGCGTGTGCCACCGACAAGGGCTCCAGGTTGTCACCAGCGGCCAAGGGTTGGCCCATCAAGGTGTGCCGCTGCAGGCCTTGGAGGCAGGCCCTGCTGGGGGGTCTGGGAGGAGGGCTGCCTGGCACCAGCCTCCTATGCCCTGGGCCACGCGCCAAGTGTGCACGGCAGTGGCTCGAGCATGGTGCGCAGTCATACACACACTGGGGCAAGCGGCCCGTCCCCAGGAAGCCGCCACGTGGGGCTCAGATCAAGCTCGCTTTGGGCTGTGCTCACTGAGAAGCGCGCTTCACTAGGCCGCAGCTGCTCATCCGTGTCAGGCAGAGTGGGAGCAATCAGAGCCCGAGTCTCCAGGACGAGGGGTGGGCGGCTGTGGCGGCAGAGGTGTCCCCATTCGGGCAGGATGCGACTGCACAGGTGGCCCTGGGAACCTTGCTGCCCTGAGCTGAATGGGCTCACGGGCTTGGAAAAAAAAGTGCAGGGCACTGCTGCCGAGGAACCTGTGGTTCTGAAAGGACCTGCGTGTTTCAGTGAGTGTGGGTCCTCCTGCTGTGCTTGGGGGGAACCTCCCGAAGGACCCAAATTGTCCGCTTGGGACTGTCACCATGGTTGTCGCAGGTGGAGCTGAGGCAGGGTCTGGAGCTCTGGAGAGGAGGAGCTGGGACAGCCTGGCGTCCCCTCCAGAGTGTGGCTGTGCTCAGGCTGGTGTCCAGAGGGTGGCCACGCTCCGTGTGCTGCCCTGGCCCCCATGCTGGTGGCCCACATCAGCTCAGGTCGGGGCTCTGTGTGTTCGAGGGAATAAAGCTGATTAAGTGTCTGTGGAATTATTCAGTTGAAAACTATGTGCTTTTTATTTTTTAAGTAAACCTCTGATGGAAGCGTCCTGTGCTCCAGAAGAATGTCCTGTTGCCTGCGGGCAGCTCAAAGCCCTTTCCTAGGCAAACACACCCAGGCTGGGCAGCCACCTGCTAGCCTCCGTTGGTCCCCATGTCCCTGCCTCTGCACTGGTCAGTGACAGAGCGTACGGGGCCCAGGGCAGCAGCAGCTAACCCTGCTGGCACGCGGCCTGGGAGGACCGGCTTCTTGGAGTGTCATATCCAGCCCTGAGGCAAGGAAAGGGACATGGGTGGGGCCCCAGCCAGCCTCCAGGGTGTGGATGTGTGTGTGGGTGCACATGGGTGTGTCCAGTGACTGTGTGTGTACGGCGATGTGTGTACCTATGTGTTTGGTAGAGAAGGTGGTTGTACGCGCGGGTGTGTGGTTCAGTTTTGGTGCCAGTGCAGTAAAAGCCCCCCACTCATCCTGAGCCTCCTCCCCTGGGCACAGGGGCTGCTGGGCTCCACCTAAGCTGAGTGTCCCAGTGCCTGTGGCCCTGGGTGAAGCCCTCGGTTGCGCTTGGGGCCCAGCGTGGCCCTGGACCTGGGAGCCTTCTGGCTCAGCTGCCTGTGCAGCACCCGACCAGCTTGCTCAAGCCTCTGGGACAGGGAGCCCACTACACTGGATGTAGCCTGGGCGCCGACGCCCTTGTGGCTGCAGGGGGTGTGGGCCTGCAGTGTGGGGGCTTGGCACGTCCCATTTGGTTCCTGTAGGTCTCGCAGTGCCGGAGCACCTGGTGCAGGTCTGTGCCTGGCCCAGCTGCGCCCATCCCTGCCTTGTGCCCTGGGGACCTGCACCCCTGGGCTCCACTGTACTGCCCTACTGGGGTGGGGAGTCTCATCCCATGGGGAGTGACTGTGCACAGCAGATTTCTTGGGTGTGCGGGGGCATGAAATGAGCAGCTGGTTGGGCCTGGCTGCCTGAGGAGCGACATGGGGCACCAGGGCTTGGGAGGGCGCAGGGAGGGAGGAGGGGCCGATGGGGGGTACTCTGGGGACTTCTGTAGCTCTCTGGGCCGGTGTGATCTGGTCCTTGTCTCCCACACTGGGGAGGGTCCTCCAGTCCTCAGAATGCTCTAGGGTCACCTCTCCTGGGAGCTGCCAGGGCCCCGGGCCCTTGAGTCACCCGATGGTTTGCTGGAGCGGCTCACTCTTGATTTGGTGACCTTGGCCTTGGCATGGTGTCCCCTGGCTGCCATAACCGAGCACTGTAGTCAGGGCACTGTGAAGCAGTTTATTCTGGCAAGAATTCTGAGTTTGGGGTGTCACGGGCCACACTCACTCCAGAGTTCCTGCGGGGGAGTCCTCTTCCCTTAGCCAAAACCCAGCCTCTGCCTCCTGTTTGTGCAGCCTCCCTCCACTGCCCGCGTCCCTCTTCTTTCTAAGAGGACACCAGGGCCACCTTGCGCCAGTGTGAGCCCGTCTCTCCTCCTTGCGCCTGCAGCAGCCTGATTTCCAAGCAGTGACATAGGCTGAGTTCCCAGAAGGCTTCTGCAGCCCAGTGCAGATCCCAGTTGCAGCTACAGCACCAGATCCTGGCCACAGCCCTCCTCCCAGGGACAGAAGGGCTGCCCTTGGGATCTGTGGGCTCTGCAGCCAGAGAGGGTGACAGAAGGGGTCTTCTCCGGTGGGACTGGGCCAGGCTTCACTTCTGAGGCTATAGCGTTGTACCTGCTGGGAGAGGCCATCCCGGGCCTCTGTTTCCTCTCTGGGAAGGGGACTGACGGTACAGATCCTGATGGTGTGCAAGGGAGGGACCTGGGCTGCTGACGTGTAGCCGCCTGCTTCCCAGCCCTGGGTTCACTACAGCTGCTCTGGGCAAAGGGGGTGGCCAGGGAGGGTGTCTGTAGTGAGCAGGACCCCACACAGGGCTGGGGTAGCAAGTGAGGGCCACTGCCTGCTGGTGGGGGTTGCCCCTGTGATCCCTCTTGGAGCTTCCTGTGGGCATCCTACACTGTCTGGGCAGGGATCGCAGATGCGGCTGGTCTGCAGCCCCAGGCTCAGGCTGCCTCCCGTGGTCCCACCCGCACCCACCTCTCCTTCCCCGTGAGCCTGGCCCAGGCGTGCCTCAGTCTTGGGGTGAGTGAACACATTCACAGACGGTGAGCATGCGGGCCGGCTGCCAGCCGGCTCCCGGGCCCTTGGGCGCCGAGCTTTGATGCCCGTAGGCTGTGCTTGTCCTGGCTGGGCTCCTGGTCCAGAAGAATAGCAGCCTCTCTGGGCAGAGTATGTGAAGACTGGGCCCTGTGTGCCCTGCATTTGCCAGCCTGAGACCCCGGGGCTCCTGGGGAGTGAGAGAAACCACAGAATTGTCTTGTGGGTAATTTGAGGAAATAAGGTTTGGCAGGCAGGAGCCCCAGCTGTTGTTTTTAACACCACTGAGTCAGAGAGAGTGCAGAGCAGACGGAAACTCCCAGTTCTGGGCCATTCCGTTGGGAAGTTCAGGGCAGCCCCTGTGGAGCACTCATACCTCTGAGCTGGTGGCGTTTCCCCACTGTCAGCGGACGGACTCAGACCTGGCCGTGGCGGAGCTCTGGGCCTAGGGATTTCAAGTCTGACTCGTGCAGGTTCTTTCTCCGGATGGAATGGCTAGTTTCTGCCAGCAAGTGGGGCTTTCTCCATGCTGTGGCTCACGACGTGTGCCTGTGGCCTGCGTTGGGTACCGCAACTCTTGGTACATCAGAGACTGCGGAGGCTGAGGGGAGCCCTGAGTGGGGAGCACGGCAGAGGCGGCTGCCAGCCTCAACACAGCAGCATGGATTGATTAGTCATGCCTGCTTGGGCACAGCAGGGAGCAGGGCAGTGCGCGTTCCATCCGTTTTTCCACAGAAGGAGACAGTGTAGCCCAGCAAAGGGAAGGAGCTTCGGTGGTCAGGGGCAGGTGTAGGGCTTGAACCCAGGCCCTGCAGGGTTTTGCTCAGATTTGTGCTTTTAGGCCGTGTTACTCAGCCCAGGTTAAGTGTTTCCTGCCACATGCCTGGCAGGGAGTGGGCGCTAAGCAACTGTGGCTGTGATTGCGGTCGTGCTATCTGCCCCCTTTCCGTCCTCTCCCTCCGTGAACCTCAGCTCCTGTCTCGTTCGGCCCCAACTACAGAGGTCACCCAGAGAGGGTCGTGCCTCTTCCCCACTGGTCCCAGCTTCTTGCTGGGGCTAGTTTGTCCCACCCAGCACACTCTCCTTTGGTTCCCAAGATGGACAGAGTGACTGTCCCCAGAATCTCCCAGCTGACTTCTTGCTCCTGGACTGGGTCCCAGGTCTGCTTCCTGTCCCTTCACGTGGGAGCGGGCTCACACTCTCAGGTGCCTGGCCAGGCTAGCCAGGTGCAGTGGGGAAGGCTGCGCCCCTACCCAGCGTGGCCGGAGCTCCGGACACAGGGAGCTGAGCCCCGTGGGCTCGTGGGTTTCCCAGGGGCAGCCCTGCACGCCCCTCCCCCCTTCTGGGGTTCAGTATCATGGCAGCTGGGTATCAGCACCGGAGACCACGCCATCACAGCTGTGACACCCTGGAGCCTCTGCTTGGCCAGCTTTGGGCCGCCCCTGGTACCAGGTCCTGGGTGGGATCTGAGTCAGGAACTTTCAACCTGGAGTCCCAGTGCTGGTTGCCAGTGGGACAGTGGCGGTCAGGTAGACGCTCTGAGGAGCAGGGAGCAGAGATGCCCGAGTTCAGGGGCCCCTGGTGCTGCCATGTCAGGATGCGGCCTTGAGTCCTCAGGCTCCCACAGGGCCACAGCTGGGCTCAGACCCACGCTGCCCCACTCCAGCTGTGAGGCCTCAGCCACGCTGCTGTGTTTCTCTGAGTGCCACAAAACGGGGCAGCCGTGCCTGTTTCATGCGGGAATGTGAGCTGGCTGTGCAGACAGAAGGACATACGTATACGCATGCAAAGACTTTTGAGGGCATGATGGGGCATCAGGCTCAGGTCGGGAGGCTGTCATCTGAGGTCCATCTTCCTTCTCTTGGCTCCCTGTTTCATCAGGTGGGGTCAGGCAGAGGGGTCCCTCTGAGTTAGCGTCCATCTATCCGTCCGTCCATCCATGTGCTCGCTCATCTATCTGTATATCCACCTACCCACTCACAGTCTATTCATCTGTCAGTCCACCATTCACCCATCCGTCCGTCCGTCTGTCTGTCCATCCATCCATCCATCCATCCATCCATCCATCCATCCATCGATCCATCGATCCATCCGTTCATCCGTCCGTCCGTCCGTCCGTCCGTCCGTCCTTCCATCCATCCATCCATCCATCCATCCATCCATCCATCCATCCATCCATCCATCCGTCCATCTGTCCATGCAATCCACCCACCCATCCACACATCCATCCATCTGCCCACCTGCCTACCTGTCTCTCTGTCCATCAGTCTGTTCATCCTTTCATCCATGTGCCCACCCACCCATCTGTTCATCTCTCTGCCATCCATCCTCTCAACTCTCTGTCCCTCCCTCCCTCCCTCCCTCCCTCCCTCCATCCACTGACCCATCCATCCACTGACCCATCCATCCATCTGTCCGTCTATCCGGCAACACTGACATAGCACAGATCACAGATGTTTGGGCTGCTGGTTCCTTAGTCACTGGTGGTCTCTCACACCCTCTGAGGGTCTCCAGACCCACCAAGTGTGAGGAAGTGTCCAGACAGGCGCAGTACAGGTAGGTGTGTGTGTGTGGGAGCTGCCAACTCTGAGGTGCCCACAGCCTGAGGCTGCTCCTGCCCCTCCTCCTAGGCTGCTCCAGCTCTGGTCCTCTGTGGACACCAGCAGCCCCTCCTGTGTCTCCCCTCCAAGGTTGCCACCAGTCATCCAGTTCGAGTGAGAGACATTTTCATTCTGCTGCTCAGCTGTCTTGGGACTGGCCCCCATGTGCCCCATTTTGCTGCACCCCGCTGCTTCCTTAGAAGAGATGCCACTGCCAAGCGTCGTAGAGTCCAGGCAGAATGGCGTGGTTGGGAGGGGGCTGTTTTCCTCCGCTTTTGTTTTTCCACCAGCTCCCGGTGTCAGTGCTGTGATTGTGCATGTGTCATAATTAATCACGCCTTGCTGGGTGCTTGTCATTCCACACGCACCAGAACCAACTTTCCCTGACCTTGCTTTCGATGTGAAAAGGAAGAAAAGAAGGGTAACTCGGGCTGAGCCAGGAAGGCAATTTACGGAGCTCTGCCCTGAATGGGCAGCCCTGTCGGCTGCAGATCTCTGCAGCAGATAGGTGAGTTTCGGGCAGCGTATTTAAATGAGTTTCGCAGTCACACCGCTTGGCTCCCTGCTGCACGCGCGCTCCAGATGCGTGGCAGGAGCTGATAAGGAGGTCTGGGCGCCGGCCAGGGCTGTGCGGCTCCTGCTCACTGATCCACGCTGACAGCTGAGAGCGGGGCCAGTGTGCCTGCTGACCATGCCAGCCCTGTGAGCAGCCGGGCTGGCCACGGTGCGTCTGCCAGGCGCTGCTCCTGCCGCCGCCACCTGGCTCAGTGCAGCAGGGTCCCCCAGGGTCGGGCTCTGGTTCCCTTTGGAAGGCAAGGTGATCTGTCAGCGAGGCGAGACTGTTTCCATCCAGTGGTGCTTCCGCCTGGAGCACCTGCCTAAGGCCAGAGGCGGGGGAGCCCTGTGCCGAGGGTCACATTCCAAGTTCCAGTGGAAGATGCAGGCGCAGTGTGGATAGCACAGTACGGGTGCAGTGACAGGCAGGCCCAGGCTGTGGCGGCTTCCACGGGAGTTGGCGGTACACGCAGAGGGGCCGCGGGTGAGTGGGCAGAACTTCTGCTCCGTGTGCACCTGTAGGCTGATTGATGGTGACCTTGCTACTTAGCATGGGTTTTGAGGTTATCCTAGGGACAGGGAAGTGTCACAAGGCAGACCTTCAGATGACCGCTTCGTGTCCACTTCTGTCTGTTGGGGGAAGTTCAGCAACTGAACTGAGGCTAGGAAGCATGCACCAGCTCAGCCCCGGAGGAGGAGGACGCCAGGAGCAAGCTCCTGTGTGGTGCTGTGTGGCAGGCAGAAGCCCGGGCTGGGGCCTGCGGTTCTGGCCCTCAGTCAGCCACTCACTGCGGAGTGGCCAGCAGGGAGATCTTCAGTGGCTCGAGTCCTCTGTCTTGTTTTGAGAAGTGGAGGTCATATACAGGATGTGTTTACGTCACACTAATCCTGGTGCTTAGCATACAGTAAATGTCAACAAATGGTAGCTCTGATAACTGAGCGGAGGTGGGTTCTCCTTGGAAGCTCTTGCGCTGATCTCTTCCATCCATTCATTTACCCACAGACTTATCCATCCACCCATCCACCCATCCACCCATCAATCCACCCACCCATCTATCCATCCATCCACCCATCAGTCCATCCATCCATCCATCCATCCATCTACTCACCCAGCCACCCACCCACCCACCCACCCTCCATCTATCCATCCATCCATCCATCCATCCATCCATCCATCCATCCATCCATCCATCCCCCACCAATCTACCATCCATTCAGCAACCACCCAGCCATGCGCCTATCCACTCATTCATTTATCTACTCACTAATCCACCCATCCATCTGTTCGTCCGTCCGTCCATCCATCCGTCCATCCGTCCATCCGCCGGTCTGCCCACTCACTCATACCCTCTGTCCACCTCCCCACCCATGCCCACTTTTGCTAAGTAACTCCCTTATCCAAGGTACTTGGAACACAAAGCTGAAGGCACAGCTCATAGACTGCTGCATCCCGAGTGAGCCAGTCTCCTGAGGAGGAGAGCAGCTCTCAATTGCTCAAGCTTGAGGGTCCCCGTTGGCTTCCTGGTCACCTCACTGGGAGTGAGGTGCGGGCTGTGGTGTATTCTGGGGGCTCTGGTGGCCGAGGCACGGTGGGCATGACTGGTCCTGTGTTTCTACCGCAAGGCTGCGAGCCAGGTTCCTTGGGCCTGGCTGGCATGCTGTACTGGCAGGCGAATCATGACGGGCTGGCCCTCGGGGGTGGGGTGCGGGTGGCACCAGCAGGATACAGACCTTAAGCATTCTCTCTGCAGGACGTGCTTTACAACCAGCTTTCTTCTGAGTGTGTTTTGTAGCAGGCAGCTCCCTTCGGAGCGTGCCTCGTACCTGGGGCTGATTCCCTCATGGGCCTACTTGTCTTACTTCCTTCGTGTCCTGCACTGGGCATCAAGCTGTGCCGGGCAGTCAAACATTTGGAGAACTGCAGGGAGCACCTTCGGGGCTGGCTTGGCTTGCACTTGTGCGGGTAGAGCCTCCACCACCTGTGGGGCCACCTGTAGGGCCCCGTGGAGCCAAGCACTCACCACAGTCCCTTGCTGGCCGGCCCACTGGCGTCACCACCGCTGGGAGTACGCGGCCCTAGGGATCGCTTGGGCTGTCTCGGGAGGCTGGGGAGATGAGGTCAGACTTCGCAGCTCGGCATGGATTTGTCGCTGGTGTCCAGGCCTGTGCAGCCCTGCGGCCCTGCAGCGTCACCCTGGAGGTGCTCAGCAGGGAGGCTGTGCTGTGGCCCTGCTGCCTGCTGTTACGTCAGGCAGCAAGCCTTCCTCCAGAGGCCTGCTCCCATCCCGGGCAAGTGCTCAGCCTGTGACGGGGACGCAGGCCGATGGGCCCCAGGAAGAGGACAGCACTGTCACTTCCAGGGTGGAAGAGGTGCTGGGTCAGGCTGCCCACCTGGCTCCCATACATGCCCACTATATGGGAAGTAGGCCCTGCTCTCAGAGCCTGGTGCGAGGAGTCCCCTGACTCAGGGCTTATGGGACGAGCCTGGTCAGTCCATTGCTTGGCCGGGGAGACAGCAGGCCCAGTGGTCGGGGTCTGGAAGCCTGGGCTTGGCTTGGCGAGGCCTCCATTGGGGACGGCTCTGCCCTGACCCCAGTCTCTGGCATCTTTCCAGAAAGGCCTTCAGCACGGCTTGTCTGACTCTAGCTCCGAGGCCCTGAGCTTCGTATCCCTTTCTGAGGTGGCCACAGGTACTCCAGCCCTACTGCTCACTGGCATTCCGTTTGTGGCCTTAGTTGTGTGACCCAGTTTCCAGGAGGGGTGGTCATCCCAGCCACATGGGACTTGGCAATAAACACAGATCCTGGGGCCCGAGGGGCCTGGAGACAATGTGAGGAGCCCTGCTCTGCACAACTCCTCCAGCAGGGGTGCCAGAGCTCATGGGCTGCTGCAGTCTAGGGGTCAGGGGTCAGAGCATCTGTAGCTTGATGGAAAATAGCCATCCCGTAATCTGGCTGCCTTGTCTCCTCTTTCCTCTTGTGTCCACCAGGCTCGGGAGTATGTGAGACCTGTTTGGTGGGCACAGTGCACCTGGCTGCGGGGAGCTGCCGGTGCAGGCAGGGGCTCTAGTAGGTCCTTGGGGCGCAGCTTCCTCCCCCGGTACCCCCGTAAAAGAAAACGGCCCCACCTACCAGCATACCCCAGGCTCTTAGTTGCCCAGGAGGTCGCTCCTGTTCAAGTCCAGTTGTTCCTGTCTCTTAGAAGTGGGGCTGGTTGTTGTGATGTAGACTGTATGGACCAATCCCCGATGGACAGGCCGTTCTGCCTGCGCACTTCCTGCTGGCTTATCCTGTACAAGCCCTAGACCACCAGAGGTCAGAGCCTGATGCTCTAGGAGTGGTCCCTCTCAGTGCTGTCTCCAAATCCTGGGTGTTGTTTCCATGTTTCTGCTTGCTGCTGCACCCCCAGCTGAGCCCCAGGGACCAAGCTGGGCGTCCAGGGGAGTGGGCAGGAGGGGAGAGGGTGCATCTTCTTCATTCATCTGCTATCTGGGACTCAGCTGGGAAGCAGAAATAAAAGTTGAGAAAATGTCATCCTCTGACATTTATGCTCTCGGAGGTATCCATGGGGACTCTGGGTGAAGCAGCCTTTAATTGTCACCAAGAGGGTGCCCTGGAGACACCCGGAGCTCTGTCCTGGGAGGGGGGCTTTGCGCAGTGCCTGCCTTCCTCCTGCTGCAGCGGGGAGTGCAGGGTGCAGCTGTCGGGGGCTGCCTCTCCATGTGACCTGTGCTCTGGGCTTTGTGTCACTGGAGCAAGGTCCTGGGGTGGCCCCTGAACAGTCCAGTCTGCATCGGCACCAGCCACGGAAGCTCCCAGTCAGGGGGACGCAGGGATGAGCACTCCAAGCACAGGTGGCCGGCTACTGGCTGCTGGGTCGGGCTCGCTGAGCATGCCTCATCACATGTAATCAGCCACCCTGAGCCACTGCCACAATCCCAGAGCTGAGCTCTGCACAACCCCCAGAGACGCCTGCTGTTTGGGAGCTGTATGCTGCACGCTGGGGCCTGGGAGCCCGGTCAGTGCAACGGAGGAGCCCGTCCATTCCCAGAGCCCTCCCAGCCTCTGCCACAGCTGCCTGTCTTGAGTCCCATAGGAAGGAGGCCTTTGCCCTGGCTCTGGGTCTGCACACAGCTGTGTCTCCTGGACAGGTCCTGACAGTGGCTAGTGCCAGCCCGGGACTCTGGCAGGCACCCAGCACCTGCATGCGGCTCACAGGGAGGAGTGTGGCGGTCGATTAGCAATGTCTGCTGCGGGAGCACGGGGAGAGGTGGCTGGTGTGCTTGATGCTGGTCACTTGTTCAGGACTTACACGTCCAGCCTGGTCCCAAGTAGTACTCAGCAGTATTGCTTAATTTTTATTGCCTCTAAGTGTTCTCAGCTAGAAGAGCCAAAAGCGATACCAGAGGCCCAGTGGCTCCTCGTGTGCAAGGCGCCTCGGAGCACCTGTGTCTGGGAGCTGCGGCCGACTGGCCGCATAGTGAGCTCTTTGAGCCTTGTCTGGGGACACAAGAAGTGCCTGTCGCTGCGCAGGCTCATAACTTCTGTGAGCCCTGGCCGACACGGAGCCACCGGCGGGCGCGGTGCTTAGCGGGCGAGAGAGGCCCTCTGTGTGCCCCCCCGCCCCCCGAGAAGTCGCGATGGAAGCAGAGGGCCTGAGAGGGGTCATCTGAGGACCGCGCGCCGCGGGCGGCCGTGCCAGCGCCCAGCCCGGGTCCCCTGCCTGCCGGGGGTGCGGCAGGGTGGCTTCCCGTGTGCAGTTCCCGGCAGCCCGCGCTGGGGAGGCGCCAGGAGCGTGCACGCGGTTTCGGGGTCCGTTTTCTCGGTGCCCATCCCTCCCGCACACACGGAGGCACACACGGTGTGCAGGTGCACAACACACACACACACACACACACACACGCACCCCGAGAACTCCTGCCGCACTGCAGGCCCCAGGTCCTGGTGCCGCGTTCTCCCCGGTTCTGTCTCCCGTGCGTGGTGCTCTTCTCCTGGGCCAGCCGCCTCCCCCCTCTCCTGCCTCAGTTTCCCCATATTCATCTCTGTCCTCCCACCGGGGCTGCTCTCCACCCGTCCTTTTTAAGATGCATGGGATAACTGTGTCGGGGGCCTTCAAGGGTGGGAGGCGGGACCTCGTGTGCATCAGCGGCGGCTGCCCCGACTGACCACAGGGCAGGACCAGGCTGGGGGGCGGGAAGGAGGAGCTCCCGCTGCTCCTTGCTGAATGTGTCAGGGCTTGTTTGGCCAACTCTGTCATCGTGAGATGCGCGGTGTCCCCACCAGGGCCCTTCGAGGTGCCGGCAGGGAGTGGGCGGTTGCCCGGATGTGGGGGGGGCGGGGCGCACCGCTGGTGTTTGCTCTGCAGGTGTTTGCCCCTGCTGCTCTGAGGCTGGGGGCCCTCACTGGGCCCTCTGGCCTTCCACATCCCCGGCTCTGGGGGGCAGCACCTGCCCAGAGCAGCGTGCAGGGTGGAGCGGCCCCCTTGCGGGTTAGCCCAAGTGCGGCGGTGAGGAGCTGCCCCGCGCCAGGGTCCAGTGCAGCAAAGTGCGGCCTGGCGTGCAAGCACAGGCAGGTGGCCCACCAGCAGGATGTGCTGAGGGGGGTGCTCGGCGCCCCCCGTGGACGCCGGTCGCGGCTTCGGGACACCACAGTCTGGTGCCCGGGAAATCACAGGCGCTGTCTCTTGTCCCCGCAGGTCATCTCCGCGGTGTCCCGGCTCTCACTGCACAGCGTCGCGCAGAACAAAGGGATCAGGTGAGTTCCCTGGAGCCCGTGCCGCCCAGGTGGCCCTGTCACCCCCACGCAGCGCAGCGTGTGCCTCAGCGCAGATGCCGGCGCTTCCCGCGATCGCCTCTGTCGGCCGCCGCACCATGAATTTTCTGTGCGCAGTCAGTCAAGGGCGGGGAGGAGGGGCCTGCAGCCGCACCCCGGGGAACTCTCCAGCTCGTTACTGACGGCTGCAAAATCTCCTTCCATTTAGGCAATGAGATCAGCAAATTAATCCTTTCACAGACCATTGCCCGCCTAACAGCACCCACGTGCTGCGGAAGCGGGGTGCAGGCCTGGCCACAGCAACTGGTGGGGTCTGCAGGCCGAAGCAGCCGCGGGAGAAGCCAGGCCCACGGAGCTGCTGCACCCCGCTCGGTTCTCTCTGGATTACAGAGCTCACCCTCAGGGAGCCCCGCGAGCCCTGAGGTGGGACTCGGTGTTCCCTCCTGAGAACTGGCGGGTGTGGGCCAGAGAGACAGGCTCCGTGGTGGGCACGTCCCAGCACAGGAGCTGACCTTGCCTGCCGTGTCTGCGGGTTCCCTGAGAACTGGGGGCACCTGGAGGGACTGCAAGCTCCTCCCGCCCGCGTGCAAGCCACGTCTCAAAAGCGATGTCTACTGTGATGCCCCCGGAGGGGACACCGGTCTTGTCTGCAGGTGGAGTCCCAAGACCAGGGGCCAGGTGTTCAGGGGTCGTGGCACCCCAGGTGGGTTCTTCGCTCAGAGTGAGCCCGGGATTCTGGATGTCTGTCGTCCCAGATTCTGGGGAGACACAAAATTCCCTTGAGCCGAAATTCTCTGTTTGAAGGTCCCTGTTGGAATGTGCTCCGTGAAAATGTTTTTCGGTGAAATACTAAGTGAGTGACCAGGAAGTTCACGCCGCACTTAGAATCTTAGAGTCACAGGGTAACCAC
>NW_004524699.1:2268595-2271766 GCF_000260255.1 Octodon degus | reverse complement strand
AAAATTAAAAAAAAAAAAGAGCCGGGCACGGTGACACAGGCCTGTCACCTCTGAACTCAGAGGCTGAGGCAGGACGATCATAAGTTCAAGCCTAGCGGGGCGACTTGGGGAGACCCTATCTTAAAATTTAAAATGCAAGTGAGTTAGAGGCCCACAGATGTTGCTCAATGCTAAGCTATGGGCTCGATCCCCTGTAGCAGGAAGAAGAGACGTTCAGAGGACGAGCGGGTCTCTGGTGTGTGGCCGCCCCTGGCTTTGTCTCTGGAGGTGGCTGACTGCTCTTCCTGGCCCTGGCCTGTGGTGCTGCCCAGCGCTGCCCTGTGCTTCCACCCATTCCTGCCCACGTGCCTAGATGCACTGTACGTGGCGGCGGCAGCACCAGCGTGGCTCTCATGGACTCAGCCTCTGCCTTTCCCATACGCAGACCAAGCCACGCTCTCTCTTCCACCTCTTGCATGTTCTCCCCAGACTCAGGTGTGGCCTCGTGGCTAGGCTGATGGCAGACAGTTGTATCCCAGTGCCAGCCTGGTGCTGGACATGGTCCTGGGACCGAACAGCCTTCCCGGGAGGCAGACCAGGGTGGGACCCAGGGGTGGTTTTGAGGTGGCCGAGAACATGTCAAGAGCTGGCCCTGCGTCTGTCCTCTGTCTGTGTAGTGGGGACCCCCCTCGGGGACAGGGGCGAGAGGGTGCATGCCCTTGGCCCAGCCCTTCCTTCCTGCAGGTGCTTGCGAAGCCACCCACCATGGATGGGCAGGGGGCAGCCACTGCCCTGACCCAAGGCTGCCGTGTGGACAGGAGGACACTGCTTCCTCCTGGCATTCGAGTGAACAGCCCAGACGAGGCTGGTGAGCCCGAGGTCTGTGCCCTGTGTCCTGGTCAGCCGTGGCCCTGTCTTGAGTGTCCTCTCAAGCTGGGGAGGAACATGGCCTCTGGGCTTCAGGGGACATCACCTGGACCCTTTAGCTCAGCTCTGGCCTGCAAGGGTTCAGCAGTTTGTTTCTGTGACCGTGATGGCTTTGGGATTCCAGAGGCCATGTTCATTTGACTCTGTGACACTCCTGGGCTCGGCCCACAGCAGCCACAGGATCATGGTTGCCATCCTCACGTGGAGTGGGATCGGGCAGGGGCTTACTGAGTAGGGGGGGCAGGCAGGGAGGCTTGCCAGCCTGGAAGGCCTAGCCATGCGCAGGTTGTGCCCACAGTCGTCCCCTGTCCTCCACCCTCAGGGCCCCACTGAGCTGCTTGCCCACCAGGGTGCAGGTCAGCCAGGTCCTTCAGGGTGGGCATCTCTTCAGAGCTGCGCAGGGGCCACGGGAGCTGGGGGCAAAGGCGAAGGCTGTGGTCTTCTTCACCCACCCTGCCTTCTCCTGACCACGGCTGCTCCCTCTTCTCCCAGGCTGAAGCCTGGTCTCTGGGGAATTTGGCTGAGGTCTGCAGCCCCTGGGCTGGGGTCTCCAGCAGTCCAGGTGCCCTGTTGAGGGGCCCGCGGGGCACCCAAGTCTGAGTGTTCACACTTGCTCTTTGTGGGCTGAGGTTCCCACTGGGCTGGGGCATTCTGGGGGCTCCTGCCTGCAGCTCTCAGGAGACCTTGGCTGGGACTCTCATGGAAATGGTTTCTGAGCCAGACACGGGGGTGCACGGCTGGAATCCCAGCGCTGAGCGAGGCTGAGGCAGGAGAACTGCAGTCAGCGAGGCCTTGTCTCCAAGTGAAACGTGGAAAGGGGCTGGGATAGCTCAGTGGCACAGCCCCTGGGTTCAGTCCTCAGCACTGGGAGAGCAAGTTTCTGACTGTTACTAATTAGCTAAAGGTTTGTTCTAGCCTAGCACTTGCCTTTTTGAAAACCCACACACCGAGCGCACAGCCCTGGGGGCTCCCTGGCTGAAGCCCTGATTATGCTTCTCAGAGGCTGATGAACTGGAGACTTTATCGGGTCTCCTCTGGTGCTGGCAGGGGGATAGATGTGGGCTGGGGTGGAGGGGTATGAGGCACCCCAGGTGTGTGGAAGGCCCTGGCAGCCGGAGCCCCCTGCAGATTGGGGGTATCTGGACTGGGGGTCTGCATGGCTCTGAATGTTGGGGGGGCAGGATTGGCTAAAGCCACTGTCCCTGGCTCTGGTGGTCAGGACATGAAGGCCGTGTCTGCCAGCCACGTGTGTCCTCAGCGCTTCTTCTGCAGACCGAGAAGCCCAGCTTGGGAGGCTGCTGTGCTCCTGGGCTCTGGGCAGCGTGCCGCAGGGTGGGCTGAGCGACGACCTCACCTCCTCACTCCAGAATTCTGCCGGTGAGGCAGGGGACAGGCTTTTGGGGTGGACTTTGGCCGTAGGATTGCCTTTGCGACTCAGGCAGAGGCGATGTGTGAAGGATGCGGTGGTTGAGGTGTGTGGCCGTGGGCCAAGGACTGCAGGCAGCTTGGAAGCCGGGAGAGGCAGGCGCAGCGTGATACAATGTCCACTTTGGACGTCCACCTCCAGGTCTTGGGGCAGAGGCACACAGTTTGGGGCAACTTGAGTGGGTTTGGTGGGCCCAGCTCTCCTCTCTTGCCCTGGTGCTTCTTGCTAGGGCCTGAGTCCCTTCCCAGCCCATTCCTAGCCCAGCCCTGCCACACTCTCTCCTGCTCTCTGACTTTAAAAACTGAGATACAATTTGGGTGGTGGAAACATTCATGTTCAGTCATGCGATTGAGGGGCATTTGTTACACAGCAGTGTTGTGTGGAACCACCAGCCCGTCTAGTTCCGGGCATTCCCAGACCCGCCAGAGACTCCGTCCCAAGCAGGCAGCCGCCCCAGCCTGTCCTGGACGCTGGTGTTGCTGTCGCCCCTGCTGAGTGTTTCCAAGCCTGCTCCAGGCCGAGGCATGTGGAGCTGCTCACCCCTGCGAGGGCCACCACCTGTTGGCCCACCGTCACTGTTCTTGGGATCTCAGACCCTCCCCACCCACATCTCAGTACGGCAGAATGACTCCAGCCAGAATGCCCGCCTCTCATTTTGCAGCTTCCTCTGGAGAACCTGATCTGCTGTCCTCCCCTGCAGCTGTGGTGCAGGGGTGTGCTGGGTCTGGGGTCCCCTTGGGAGGGCCGGACGCCCTTGTGGGGCTTAGGCGAAAAGGTAGAAGCTGCTTGTGCAGGGAGCCTGTCCCATCCCTGATATTGTCTTCCTTTCCTGTCCCATG
>NW_004524699.1:2256365-2267805 GCF_000260255.1 Octodon degus | reverse complement strand
CCATCACCCTCCCATCCATCCATCTGTCCACCCTGCACCATCCTCCATCCTTCCATCCATCCACACACTGACCATCTCTCCCCGCACCTGGCTAAATAGCCTGTAGTCCAGCCCTCCACCCACCTGAGTGTTTCGAGGCCAGTGCCCTTGTGTGGAGGCTCTGGGCGTGGGTGCCTCTTCTTGGCCGAGCCCTGGGCAGAGAGACTGGAAGCCTGGGCTTGGGTGTGAGTCCTGGACCCGCAAGCGTTGCGTGTGGCATCTCACCTGGGGAGGACCCCAGGCCACGCCGAGAGCCACCTGCTCGGCTCTGGGACCTTGAGCTTCCACACTGGAGTGATGCTTCCCTCCTCCTTCCCCAGAGAAAAAACTAAGGTGCAGGGGCCACTTGCCCAGGGTCTCGTGTGAGTGGCAGTCAGCTCCGGGAGTCAGCAGCCACCGCCCTTGCTTGTCCCTCGCCCTTCCCTCTGTCCTGTCGGTGAGAGTGATGGGTACTGCGACCAGTTCTTGGGCTGTGCTGGGTGTGCTGCTGATCGTGTGGGGCAGTGGGCCCCGGCCTGCGGGGGGCGCAGCAGCTGCATTTGGGGCTGGCTGTGGGCAGGAGCTTGGATTGCTGCTGTGATTCCACTTTGGTTCTTTCTGACAGGATGGCTGCCAGCCTGCGCCCAGAAGCATGGCCCAGCTGAGAGCAGCCCTTGCTGGTTCTCTCTGGGGAGCCCTGGATGCTGGGTCCAAGACCCAGGGGGCCTGGGAGGGTGGGGTGGTGGGCTGAGTGGTGGCCCCAAAAGGAGCCAAATGAGGACAAAGTGCCTTTGCAGATGCTATTTCTAGTCTTTAAGATCATCCTGACCACTGCGGGCCTCAAATCCACCAAGAGACTCACCGAGCGAGACACAGAGGAGAGGCCCGGAGCAGATGGGCCCCCATGGGTGGGGTGAGTCAGGACTGCCTGGGGCCACCAGAAGCTGGGAGAGGCGGGCAGTGCCCTTCCCCAGCTCCGACAGGGAGCAACCTGTGTTTCACACTTGTGGCATCCGAACCCAGGAGGGCAAGCACTCCTATGGCTTGAGGGCTCCTGCTTGCAGTCCCTGGTGACAGCCCAGGGAGCCTGCACTGTGGGGACGTGGATTTCACTGAATGAGGAGCCCTGGGAAGAGCCCAGGAGGAGTTCCTCGGTGCGTGTGTCCCTCGCGCCACAGGTGCTGTCCTGGGGCTTCCTCAGGGCCGGGCTAGCCGTGACCTCACGAGCCCTGCCCCTGCCCACAACGTGGCCTGGCTCCGGAGTGGCCCGTGTCTGAGGGTGGCTCGGGGTTTAGCAGGGACAAGCGGGTGAGTGTCTGGGGACCATGGCCTCATTCCCCAGCTGTTCTGCTCAAGTAGCGTTTGGGACACAGGACTGTCCCCCACCCGGCCTCCTCCTTCCCGAGGGGTGACAGTTCCACCCCACAGCCGGCAGAGCAGAACAAGGCCGCCTCTCCGGCACACGTCAGCGCTCAAAATTTATCTGGGCAGCTGTGCGCCGTTAGTGGCTCCTTTCCGGAGCCCAGGAAGAAAAGGCTCGTTGTGTTCAGTGTTGGGGTTTGTGCGCATGCAGATGGGCTGCCTTGCCCTGCGTGTGCTTGGGGCACCCGGCCCCACACGGGTCCGTGGCAGCCCCCACTCTTCCAGCCCCCCACATTCTCTGCAGCCCAGGGCTCTGCTTCCCGTGTCCAGGGTCTGTGTGCTGCACACCCCTTGTGGCGGTCCCCTGTCGCATCCCTCCTCGGTGCATGGCCATTTCTGGGGGCCTCATGGCTGGCTCTGGGGGGCAGAAGAGCTCTGTTTTCCCGTTGGAGGTGCAAGTGGGGAAACCGAGGCAGGCATGCGCGGGCCAGCCTGTGCTGGGCAGCTGCTCCTGCCGTGGCTGGCTCAGGGTCCCGGCCCTTGTGGGTTGGTGGCCCCGGGAAGCTAGCTTTTCTGCACGTTGGTGGAGTCCTCCCTTCCTGAGGGGGTGCGGGAGGCGCCCACAGGAGGATCACCTGCAGGGAGCAGCCGTCCCATCGCCACCTCGGAGCTCCTGGGGCACTGGCCCGGGCCCATGGCAGCATCCTCCCCTGGCTCCTAGAGGCAGGGGAAGATGAGGCGCTCTCGCTTCCCCACCCCCAGGCGCTTCCCCATTCCCGGGCCTCTCGGCCCGGTGGGCAGAAGCAGGCATCCAGGGACAGGTAGCTTGAGCAGGCCTCCAGTGAGCAGACCTCCGGGGATTGCCAGGCCTTGCCCCACTCCAGTGGTTGCCGTGGAAACGAGAAGCTGATCTCTGTCCCCAGACCACCCTCCCTGCTTCCCCTGACAGAGCTTGGTTGGCATCCTGGGCTTGGTGGAGTGCTGTCCATCCCGGCTCGGCCTGGAGTGGGCACCGATCAGTTAGTGATGCCTGCCACGGTTAGAGGGGCTGGGCCCTGGCTCTGCCATCCTGTCACAGCAGAGTCCCTGCAGGAAAGGTCCCTGCTCCTGGCAGCCTTCCAGGCTGAGGCCACCAGGCTGACCTCGCGCTTCCCAGCAGAAGTCAGCAGGAAGTTGGGGGAGGGGACAAGAGCGCCTACAGCTGCCACGTGCCTGGTCTCTGCCTGGGGTCCTGCAGGGTGCTGGCTGCCTGGAGCCGCCCGTCCTGACCCCAGTCCCCGCATAGGTCCTCCCTGTGGCCAACTGTCCTGTGGTTGGGGGGGGATCTGCTGTTGGGGTGCAGAGGCACGGGAAGACAGTGGCCTTGTGGCCGTGGCTGCCCAGTCAGACAGCCTCAGTGGTTCCCTTGGGAGAGTTGTTGGGGAAATGAGAATCACTGGGCCTGCGCAGTCACATCGCCCTGCCATTGGCCCGGACCTCGGTGGGGCGCCGCCTCCTGCGGGGCGGGGGCTGGGATCCACGGTTTGTCTGCAGCCCCCTAAGCCAGCATGTTCTCTGCACTGTGGACTCTGGAAATGGCAGCGCTGCCTAGGGAGCTGGGGGTCCCTCAGCATTCTGCTGTCTCAGCTTGAGGTGTCCCGGGGTCTGTGGACTCCCCGAGCTGCCCCTGCCTGCTCTGGGTGGGCGCAGTGCTGCCTTGGTGTCCCACCTTCCTGACCCCCTGTACCCGTGCAGAGAGAGGCTCCTGCCTCTCTGCCTTGACCTTGGTGAAGATCCTGCTGGTCAGACCTGGACCAGCCCCGAGGTCACTGCGCTCTGGCCCCATCAGACCTTGTCCCTACCTGACTGGCACTGGAGTCCCGGTCCTTCTTTCCCCAGCATACCAAGTCCTTTGTCCCTCTGCCCAGCTCCCACTTCCAGCCTCTAAATCACAGGGAGGGCCATGTCACCCCAGTCCCCTCTCAGATTGCCTGGGAAGCAGGTGCTTGCCACCTGCCCTGCGAGGTCCACGGGGCCCCACAGGTGTCACAGGCTGGGACTGTGCCCTATGAGCTGTCCAGGCTGCTCCCATTTCCCCCAGCCAGGTTGCCTCTGCACTGTGTGCTGTGTCCTCCCAGGGGACCGCCCTGCAATCTGACACTGACCTGCCGAGCAGGTGTGGCCTCAGGTGGGATGTGTGGCCTGGCTGTGATGCCCTGGTCTTGTCCCCAGTTCCTTTTAGGGAGGGGTCACGTGGCTGAGTGCCGCTTTGGTAAGCCTCTCCCATGTCCCAGGGGTTCTGAGGCCCCCCATTAGAAAGCCTCACCCAGGTGTGCTTAGTTACATGGGCCCGTGTCCTGGTTGGGGTCTTGACGTGCCTTCAAGTTTGCTGGTGCCAAAGGCGCCTGATGCGTGCCCTGGCCGAAGCCACCATGATGGCCTGTGAGTCTCCACAGTGCCACCTTCCCTACCCAGAGTCCAGTGGAGCAAGGCTGCAGGTGTGTGTCAGGGGAGGGGCTGGCTGCTGACCCCAGCCTAGAGGGCACAGGATTGGGCAGCTGTGGAGTTTCTGGGTGCCAGGGTGGTGCTCGAGGGTGAGGGGCCACTGCACAAGGATGCACCCGTGTCCCCATCTCTGTCTAAGCAGTTGCACTCTCTACCCAGATACTGCGCTTGGGGAAACTGAGGCTGTGGCCTGCAGAGCCAGGGTTTGAACCCAGTCTGTCTCTGCAGAGGCCTAGCTGTCCACTCCCCACCCCACCCCTGCCTCCCGCACGTGATGAGTCAGGTGATGCTCAGCTTGGAGTGTGTGGGGGCGCCAGGCCCAGGGCAGCATCTCTTGGCCATGTGCCTGCCTTGGGGTTGGAGTTTGCAGATTAGATGAAATAATGTGGTTAGCCCCTGCCAGATGGGGTCCGTGGGTCAGTGACCCCCAGCCCAGTGCTCTTCACAGGTGGGTGGGGAGTGGCACCAGGTGTGCAAGCTGCCTTGGTGTCCGTCCCCGATGTCATGTGGAGAGCGTGCTTCCATCA
This sequence comes from Octodon degus, assembly GCF_000260255.1. Classification (NCBI taxonomy): domain Eukaryota; kingdom Metazoa; phylum Chordata; class Mammalia; order Rodentia; family Octodontidae; genus Octodon; species Octodon degus. The sequence continues at coordinate 2,263,414 of NW_004524699.1, read as the reverse complement.
GGCCCCTGCATGACCCTCCAGCCCTTACCAGGCCTGGGCGGGCGTGACACTAACACCCCCAAGAGCCGGGCCAGAACCTCCTGGAGGAGGGGCTCTGTGAGTGACTCTTCATTGACACCGCCCCCAGGTTTGAGTTAGAAACCAAATCCGCCAGCATCCTGTATTCCGCAGAGATCTTGGGGTCCAGGCTGGCCTGGGGTCTCCTTCCCTCAGTGCCAGGATCTCTGCCACACCTGGGCCACCACTTCTTCCTGACCTTGGTGGCTTCCCGAAGCAGCTGTGTGCACCTGCCTGCGGGGTCCACAGCTCAGAGCGGAATGTCCCTGCAGTCCCGAATGCAGGGACCAGAAGGCCTGCGTGGATTCCAGGACTGGATGTGCGCAGCTCCTGCAGCCTGCTGGCCAGCTCGAGCAGGTGCCCAGTACATGCCTGGGGACGTGGACTGGAGAGAAGGCGAAGGAGGAAGGATTGTGTCTCCTCTGTCCCTCCTCTGAGGTGTGGCTCAAGCGCCCTTCTATGTGTCCCATCTTTGCGTCCTCCTCTTCCATTCTGGCTCCGAGTTCCTCCTCTGGTCCTGGCACTGAGGCCCATTGTCCTGGGCACATGGGGACCCACAGCTGGTGCTGAAGTCGTCTTCATGGGATGGGCCTCCTTCAGTGGGGACTCGCAGGAGGGCAGGTTGTGGAGGCGGCTTGGGGTGGAGCAGACGGCCTGTGATGCTTTGGCTTCCTGTGCCATGATCCGCCTAATCCCTGGCTGGTGCTACGGGAGGTGTGGTGTCCCAGCAGGCAGGCACAGGAAATGAGTCCTCAGGAAAGGCAGAGGATGGGCAGAGGAGTGCACTGCCCTGGGGGCCAGCTCGACCTTGCTCTCACCGACGAGGAGTGCCGCAGGCTGATGCCTGGCGCTCCGTGCAGCCGGGCGGGCCGCTGGGGCAGATGCAGGCTCAGCTGGTGTCTGAGGACGGGGCAAGGGCTGAGTCTGGCCAGGTGACCACAGTGACCCCTGTTGCTGGCCCTCCTGGACTCTGCCCAGAGACTGTCTGCACAGATGTCCCAGTGGTCTGTGAGGCTCAGGGCTCCTCCTCAGCTCACTTGGGCGGTGTCTTAGTGCAGGCCACACTTTGCGTCCTTTCGGGTGTGGCAGAGCGGCTTGGGAACAGCGTCCATCCAGCTCTTGGCCTGGCCACCCGCGAATCTGGCCACCGTGAAAGCCACCTGCCTGCCCGAGCATGCGCCCTCCACCCTCCACCCGTGCATCCACCACCCAGCAACCACCCGCCCCACCATCCACCCACCCATCTTTGCCATTCTGGTGCATGGCAACCTGCTCAGGGGAGGGACCCGGACAGAGAAAAGTCAGGTCTTCCTGCCAAAGGTGGGCTTTGCCTTGAGTCCTGGGAGCCGTTACGACGTGGTTGGAGTGAGGGCCGGGAGCGTGTGGGAGGCTGAGGTGGAGCAGCCCTGGAGGACTGAGGGTGCGAAGGGCCATGGACTAGCACAACCTCCACCCCATCTTAGGCACCCCCCAGTCCAGCTCTGGGCCCGGGCGCCTCCCTCCCTGCCTTTGTCACCCTGACTTGTGTGGCCTGTCTTGGCTTCCTTTGGCTGTGGCAGAAGGCCATCGAATTTGCGGTTCCATTCTTAGGGGCGCTGAGGCTCCAGATGGTGGTGGCAGAACAAGAATCCTGGGAGGCGCTGTGAGTCTCCCCACCTTAGCTTCTCACTTGAACTTCCACAGGATTGCAGGCGATGAGATGACAGGAGGGGCCACCGCAAGGCCCTGAAAGACAGAAAAGTGAAACAAGGGAAGCGTGTGCACACAGTCGTTTTTGAAAAGCCCCGAGGTTACCACGATGCCTTGCTCTGGTGGCCACCAGCTCTCTGTGTAGGAGGAAACGGTCCTGCAGTGCTCGAGGGGCATAGGTTGGCAGGCTTCCCCAGCACCAGAAGCAGATTTTGTTTCATTTTGTTCTGCTGAGGCAGAGTCTCGCTATGCAGTTCATACTGGCCCTGAACTCTCGCTGTGAGGCCCAGGCTGTCTCGAACTCTCAGCCCTCCTGTCTCAGCCTCCCTAGTGCTGGGGTGACAGGCGTGCACCACCACGCCTGACCTGAAAATGAACTTAAATGAAAACAAGGAGGTGTGGAAAGTGCAGGGCTGGTGTGGGGCTGAGGATGGTGCTGGTGACCTGACCCAGGGTGCTGAGGGTGGGGAGGGAGCAGTCCCGCAGTTCTCGCCCCTTTGGCAGCTGGGGTCACAGGAGGAGCTAGGAGGAGCTGAGCCCTGCTCCTCAACGCTGTACCCCATCAGCCCACAGGCTTCGGGTCAGTTTGGGCTCTGCTGTGGAGCGGGGTGACCCGGCTCCCTCCAGGGTTTCCTGGCTGAGAGCACAGCTGAGTCAGGAGGGCCTCCTCCAGGTGGCCAGTGTGTCATGGTGAACCGAAGATACTGCTCCTGAGTTCTGCTGCCTTGTTGACCGGAGAGGCAGAGAGGCGGGAGGAGAGGGGCGGAGCTGCCGGGTAGAGACCACCCAGGGGACATGCTGCTGCCTTGGACACGGGCTGCCGACGCAAAGCCCTGGGGTAGGGGACGTGGCCCAGTGGCAGCCCCAGACCTAGGCTCATGGTCTCTTGGGTCTGCGAGTGCCCAGTGGGGCCAGGCCCTTGGTTCAGCATCACCCGGAGGCTGCTGGACACCTGGCTGCTGACTCACCGTGCAGGCAGATGTCAGCCTGACCCGGTGGGCAGGCGGCAGGAAGGGTGAGGAGACGCCCGAGGCTGCTGGGTGCTTGGTTTAATTAAAAAGGACTTTCATCTCCTTACTGCTTTTGACGAGGCCTTTGATGTGCGCTCCCCACTTCCCTCCTGGCACTGGGCTCCTGGGGTGGCATGGAGCGAGCGGGCTCTGCGGAGACAGGAAGCTGACCCTGGGGTCTCCCGCTGTCTGCAGAGGCTGCGGGGCAAAACCCTTGCTTCCCTCTCCCCTGGAGCTTGTTCGTCTGGGTTTGGGTGACACAAGGCAGGTGCAAAGCAATTTCCTTTCCGTCTGTGCACGGGCGTCCCGCAGAAATAGGAAACTCCGAAGTGGCAGCTCACCCAGATCACGCTGTCTGCCAAAAGTGGGGGTGCAGGGGTCCTGGGGAGCACGGAGCACATTCCTTCAGGAAGGGAAGGAGGCTATCTGGTGGTTGTTGTGCTGCCCGGGCCAGCGGGAGGCAGACCCCACCCTGCTCCGCTTCCCTCCCGGAGCAGGTCCCTGGCAGAAGTTGGGGCCCCCCATTCCAAGTGTGTGCTCCTGTGGAGAGAGCGGGTGTTGCTTTATTTGGGGTGGTCAGAGAGAGGTAGATCCGAGGTGCTGGCAGGTGTCACGGTGCTGGGCACCTGGCGTTCCTGTGTGCCCTCCTGGGTGGCTGGCACTGCCACCTTCACATGCAGCATCTCACCTGGAGGTGTCCATGGGAAAGGCGGGTACTTCTGCCATCCCAGGTCCAGACTCCTTGTCCCTTCAGACGTCCCTGGCACGCAGGGGACAAGCTGGGTGCTGCGCTGCATCCATGTGGACCTTGCCTTGGGTGGGGCCTGGCTGTGGGGCCTGCAGGCTCAGAGAGGTTTAGGTGCTCGCTGAGACCTCCAGCTAGGAAGCGGCGGCCCTGAGGCTTCAGAGCGAGCTCTCCGGCTGCCAGGGTCCTGTCCCCGACACCCAGTGTCCGGCCCCTGTGGTCACCCGAGTCCTCTCTGTCCTCTTCTCTCCCCAGGCCTTTTCCCTCCGAGGAGACCGCGGAGAATGATGAGGATGTCTACCGCAGCCTGGAGGAGCTGGCTGAGTAAGGGGCAGGGGCGGGGGGCAGGGGCGGGGGCGGGGGTGGCGGGAAATGGGGAGGCCGGGGAGGGGAGGCGCCCCCGGGTCCCAGCAGGGGAGAGGGCAGCGCCACGTTCGGGCAGGGCTGGTCCTTGGGACTTGGGGTGGCCCGTGGTGTCTTGGCCGGTGGGAGCCTGGGCTGCTGAGTGGCTTAGGGGAGCCAGAGCCTCGGTCTTCCCGCCGCCTGCCGCCTGGAGTTAGCCTGGGTGCTGCCTGGGTCACAGCGCTCTCCTGGGCTTGGGCCTGGAGCGTCAGGGCCTTCCTTGTGCTTTCTGGGAGGGTTCCATGGCTCTACCAGCCCCAGCCCGTGCCTGGCCATCTCTGTGGGAACGGATGGAGCCCCTGGCCTGTCTCCACGGGGCAGCTGTGACCAGAGAGAGGCTGTGTGGTGCCCGCCAGGGAGGGCATGAGCTGCTGGTCTGGGGGAGGTGGCACCGCGTTCTGCAGAGCGGGGACCAAGGCTGCCAGGTGCCCCTCTGGCTCCTCGAGTTTCTTTGTTCCAAGACAGATTGCGCATGACTGTGGGTGACACCTCGCCGGTTTCTTCCCTTCCTGCCTGCACCTGTGTGCTGGGGAAGCGGCATAATGTCAGCGGCCCAGCGTTTCCTGAGCACACGTAGGCTTTGAGGCCTGGCCGGAAACCGTGGGCCTAGGTGAACCATGTGTGCAGGACCCTGGCCACAGATACGCTAAGCCAGCCACAGTCCAGCACGCCCCCGCCAGCTGCAGCGCAGCTCGGGATCCCTCTGTGAGGGATTCCTCAGCCCCAGCCTGTTGGAGGGAGCTAGGCTTCTAGGCCTGGGGTGTATCTGGCAGTATGGGGGTGCCTGGAGTCCCCGGAGCATCTGTGGTGAGCGGGTTAGCATGCCCATGTTGAAACTGAGTCCTTGAAGCAGGCATCAGGGCCTGGGGTTCCTGCCCAGCTGCCCCTGCGGCCGTAGCCAGTCTCAGGCACCCGGGAGCACCCGAGGTGGTTCTAGAGAGGGTGTACGCCAGCACACGGGGTCTCCGGGGATGCAGGCTTGGAGAAGGCAGGGACCCAGGCTGGATTGCACCCCTGCCTATCTGTAGTCAGGTTGCTGGTGGAGGTCGGGGTCCGGGCCCCCTATGCCCTTTCTCCATCCTTCTCATCCACCACTTGCCATAGCCAGGTCTGGGGAGCCCCGTGCACCCCACCCCAGCCACATGACCACCAGCCTGCCAAGCCTTGTGCTGTCAGCCCCTGGCCACGTGGGGATCTCCCTGATGAGGTGGGTGACTGTCCTGCTCCCCACGTCCTCCTGAGCTCAGCACCTGGCAGCACTGACACTGCAGGGAACCACAGTGTGCGGGGCGGTGCTCTTGAGCCCTGGGGGCCTCCCTGCTGTGTGGATTCATCCTCGACAGTTCCCTTGTCCCTGTGGTCACCTGGTGGGGCCCATCCTGGTACTTCCCTTTCATAGACAGGCTGGGGACAGGGAGTGTCTTGGCCCCAGTCACACAGCTGATAAGTAAGCAGCAGAGCCACCATGTGACCCGTCTGTGCCCAGTTCTCCCCAGCTGGCATGCCGTGACCCCAGAGCCTGGGAGCGCTCAGCTGTGGTTTCTGCTCAGGGTCTGAGCTGAGGTGGGGCTGTGCTTCCCAGAGCCCCAGGATGGGGATGCTGAGGGCAGGAGGCCCTTATCTCAGTGGGTGGCCAGGCCCGTGTCAGGTTCCGTGGGACCCGTTCAGAGCCAGCATCCCAAGCAGTGGGTCAGGCAGGCCTTGAACCCGGTGCCTCTGTCTCCCCTTTCCCTGCCTTGCCTGGTGGTGACAGTTCTGATTCAAAACAGGACGGAATCATCCACACAGGAAGCACTGGGTTCCTTTGTGACAGTAGGAGTCGGCTGCCCCACTGTGTGGCAATTGTTGATGGGTCCAGCTCGCCTAGAGGCTGAGGCAGGAGGGTTTGGAGTTCAGGTCTGACCTGGGCAGCTAAGCGACTTAGTTAAATAAAAAGTAAAGTGCAGGGAGAGCTGGGGCTGCAGCTCAGGGACAGCCAGCACCTCGGGGTTCAGTTCCCACACCGCCTCCCCAAGAGGGAGAAGAAGAGCAAGGGGCCTCCTGAGTCCTCGCGTTCCTTATGACTGCAGTTAGCGCAGACGAAAACCATAAATTGTAGGAAGGGGAATGAATTTGGATCTTTAACTTGAAGCTTGGTCCCAGCAGCCCCAGTTTAATAAATTTTTCATGCTTCTCATGGAAGAGCAGGGCTTCCTCGCGTGCTGTCCCTGTGGACTTGGCATTAATAGTTAGCCTTGCACAAACAGCCCTGCCGCTGTGTATCTGGACTCTGCCCGAGGAGGGAACATAGCTGTGAAGCTTCCAGGCAGGCGCTGCGGAAGTGGCCCGTGGTGGCTGTCCCCTCGCAGGCCTGCCAGACCCTGCTGGCTGCCGGACACAGGCCCCTCAGCCTTCCCTACCTAGAATGGTTCTCAGGGCTGTGTGTCCCCCAGGCAGGGCCCTGGCCCTGGGCCACCTGTGGGAGGGGCCCCGTGGTCGCTGTCGTTCATTCAGTCATTAATTCATCTGCTGTCTTCTGGTGACGCTGACCACGGTGTGTAGGGGCCCTGGGGATGGCTCAGCCTCCAGAGACTCCATGCACCTTGCGGGCGGGGGTGGGAGGTGAGCCGAGGGGCGCGTCTCCACACAGGCCCCGCTGCCCAGCCGTGCCCAGCCCGTCCTCCCCTGCCCTCGTGTCTCGGAAGGCTGCTGCTTCTCTGGGCCTCCGCTCCCTCCTATGAGTCAGTTGCACGAAGGCAGAGCCCACCCCGTGGAACCGTGGGGAGACAGTGGTGCGGGAACAGTGGCGCGGGAGATCCTGCCTGTCCTGTCTTGTCTGTGGTGGCGGTGGCTCTGTGGTGCGGCAGAAATCAAAGGCAGCTGCGTGTGTGCCTGGGGCTTTCTAGTCGGCAGTGTGGAAAAGTAAAAAGAAACAGGAAATCGGTTGTAAGATTTTATTTGACCTGATGGACCCCAAACGCTGCCCTGCAGCTCACCGGCGGGGAAGCCATGTTCTTTAAAGCTGCGCTGTGCTCTTTAATGTCCTTTCATGTTGCCCCGGGTTCCCCCATCCGGCTCCCCTCCACGTGCTGCAGCCGGCAGTCAGGTCTCCCATCCAGAATGTCCTTGTGGGTGAGCAGAGCCCACATGGGAGCCGTGACCCTGGC
>NW_004524699.1:2251603-2255725 GCF_000260255.1 Octodon degus | reverse complement strand
GCAGGAGCGAGCTGGAGAGAGGGGCTGTGTCACGGCAGCTGTGGGAGGCTGGGCAGGGCCTGCTGACCTGTAGGTGGCCCTGTGGCCTGCAGTGCCCAGGGTGGCCTCTGATCCTCCAGGCAGCTTGGGGGGCAGTGACTCTGGGCATGTGCAGGCTCTGTCAGCTGCTTTCAGCTTTCCCACGGCCTGGACACGGGGGCCACAGCAGGGGCCTGGGGTTGCCTCGTTGCCTGTCTCTTGCCTGTGTGCCCAGGTATCTTCGTGGGGCCATTCCTGGTCCCAGGCCGAGCGGGCCTATGCTTGTTTCGCTCTGGGCCACAGTCCTGAGGATCTCAGTTTTCCCATCTGTGTGCTGGGCATGCCTGGGCAGATGGCCCCAGGTCCTCTGAGGTTACAGAGCCCAGGTGGTCACGTGGGCGCCTGCCTCCCACGCTGCCCTCAGGCTCTTCCGGGGCAAAGTGGGTTTAGGCTTAAGCAGATGTGACTGTGACACTTTGGGACCACAGTTCACCTGTGGCTTCTATGGAGAGCCTGGCATCCTGTGGCATTGCTGGGCCCATTTCTTCAGTGTCCCTGGGTGGCCCCAGCCTGCAAAACAGGGAAGAGAAGGCCATGTTTGGGGCTTGCGGACATCTGGTGTTCAGCCAAGGAGCTGCTCTGTCCATTGGTGATGAAGCTAAAAGCGGGTCCTGCAAAATCATCCCTAAAAGAAAAAGACCCAGACAGTGCCCTCCTGTGCCTGGGAAGACACAGCCAGACCCTCGTGACCTGAGCCCAGGCCAGCCAGGAGGAAGCTTCTTGGGGGAGGACACGGTGGGGACAGCTAGGCCCTGGCCCTCGCCCTCCCGTGTCCTTCCTCGGCTCAGACACCTGCAGCTAGACCATGAGGTGCAGCTGCCTTCCCACCGCCCCCAGTGGTCCCTGGGTCTGCCATGTGTGTCTGTGTGGCTTGCCTGTTTTGGGGGACTGGCCACGTGGTATCCAGGAAGCCAGCGTCTGGCGCGGCCCTGCTAGACACTGCCCGGCTGAGGTCCTGGCCTGCGGCCCCCTGCGGAGCGCAGCCAGCCTCCAGCCTCTGTGCGGCTGCAGGAGGCTTCCTCTCCACGCTGTTGGTGCCCCAGCTTAATCTGGCCAGGGTGCAGCTGCTGAGGCCCTCTGCACCTTGCCTGTTCCCGGGATGGCTTGTCAGCCCCTTGGCACAGTAGGACCATGGTGGGCCTCAGCTGCCACGTGGGTCAGGGCCTCTGTGGCCTTGAAGCCCTGTGTCCTAGACCCGCCCTGTGTGGTAGGCCTGTCGCTTTCCTCCTTAAACCTCTTCTCATGTAACGGCGTCTCTGCAGGTGGGGGGAGGAGTCGGGGAGGAGCTGTGGAGCACATGCATGTCCTCTGCTGTCTTCCAGTGGGGGGCAGTGACCAGGTGGGCTGTGACCAGAAGGAGAGGGTCCTGTTCTGTCTACAAAGCACCCCGATAAATCGGTCACCCATACCATCCTTTGGAAATCCCAGCGAGATGAGGACCTGGCCTTCCCCACACTGCCTTTCTCTGCATGTAACACAGACCTGGCACTCGGGGACACGGGACACTGCTGGGCCAGGGATTGTGCCACTCGCCGGGCTTTGTTGTAGACCCCGTCCTGCACACGGCCTCCGTGGTGTGGACTGTGAGCTCCTATGTATTCTGCAAGGCCCAGGTGACGGGTCCGCTTCTCTGAGAGCGTCCCTAACCCAGGCTGGTGGAAGGGCCCCTTCCCTGGACCAGGATGACCTCGGTCCCCGGGTTCCCATGGCCTTCCTGCCTTTGTTCCTGGCTGCCCAGACAGGATGGCCACTGAGGGCCGAGAGGACACGGAGGGATTGCGTGGCCTGGAGCTGGCCTGTGTTGGGAGGAGGAAGTGCTGAAGGATGCCGTGCTCAGGACGGGGCCGGTCACAGTCCTTGCGCTGCAGGGCCTGTGAGGCAGCGGCTGACCGCGCTCTCCACTGCCACACACCCCACACCAGGCCTGGCCCACATCCTGTGTGCATCCCTTGTAAGCACCGTGGAAAGTCAGGCTCTCGTGGCATCAGCGAGTCCTGGGCCCTTGTGACCCGGCCCCGGTGTGGTTCCTGTCTGGCTCCTGAGTGGTTTTGGGCGGCGGGAGGCTCTTCTGCTTCCTGCCACCTGCAGGTGCAGCCCCGCGGGACAGGGCTCCCGTGGGGAGTGTGTGGCTGGCAGGCCTGGCCCCGTCTGGCTTACAGCATGCGTGAGCTGCCCTCCTCAGCCTGCCCCCACCTTCTGGGATGGCGGCTCCTGGGCACAGGCTGCTGGACACCACTGATGTCCGTCTGTCAGTATGTCTGTCTGTCTCACATGCAGACCCTGTAGCCACACAGCTTCCACCCTCTCAACTCCGGCAGCCCGGAGACGAGCGCAGCCTGGTGTGGCCCAAGGTCAGGAAGTGCCGGTTCTGGTTGCCAGGTAACCGGCGCCAGGGGGCACAGCACAGCAGTGCACTGCAGCCTGTCAGCTGCGATGTTTTATGTCCTCCATAAACACGCAGGCGCGCCAGCGTCCACAGGCTGAGGTGGCCCGCTGTTACCCGGTGGTTTTTCCTGGGCAGGATGTACAGCCTGTCTGAGAGCTGCCCCTTGGAACGCCCAGCAGAGCCATGGGGGGCTTCTCTGGCCTGGGGTCTGGAGAGGGGCAAGGTCGCGGGTGATGGGAGGAGAGAAATAGTTGTCGGGATTTAGCGTCAGTTGCCGTGGCTGCCTGTGTGGGTGCTCCTAGCTTGCTAGTTCTTTCTGTTTCCGAAATGCATCGTTTTTAGTGTTGCTTCATTTTTCCTGTGGCATTCTGATACCCAGTCCCGCTGGCTGTACTCCAGGCTTTCCTGGACTCACCGTGTAGCCCAGGCTGGCCTCGATCTCGTGGCGATCCTCCTGCTTCAGCCTCCTAAGTGCTGGGACTACAGGTGTGTGCGACCACGCCCCACTCAGCGCTGATGCTTGAGCCACCCCGAGGTACTGTCACCTCACTGACTGTGTCCACCCCAAGGAGTGTGGCCTGTGCTGGCCCCCGACGGGGAACGTGTCCTGGTAACCCCAGTTCTCTCTTTGCAGCTGTGGAAACTGAGGCTTAGGCTGCTCGCCCAGAGTTTCTGAGCTGGAAACCATCAGGGCAGGTGCTTTAATCTACCGAGTTGTCTGGCTAGCCCTTGGCCCTTGTTTTTTAATTGCTGAGTTTATTTTATGAATGTTTGTTGTTTTTAATGAATGCGTTTCATTTTACTTTCACAATGTTTTCATTTTTAAAAACACTTACTGCTTTATCCTCCCATCCTATAATCTGTAATGTGTGTATGATGTGGTTTTATGATTTTTAATAACGGAGAGGCCTGTCTCCCGGTGTTTACTGCCTGGATTGAGCAGTGGCCAGGTGGAGGTGGCCTCGGCAGAGGAAGCGCCCTGTGCCCCCGGCTCTTGGGGAGGGGCAGAGAGGAGGCACACAAGGTGCACTGCAGGCAGGAAGCGGATCCTACCCGGCAGGGGTGGGTAGTGACACTGCAGCTGGAGGGGTGGCACCTGCGGCCTCAGGTAGGCAGGATCTGCCGTCCTGTGTTCCTGGCAGCTGGTGCCCACGCTCTGAGCCCCGGGCGCGGGAGATATGGGCAGAGGTGCCTGAGCCCCAGGCCTGTGGGATGGGTGTGTCAGCGTCCCCTGCCTTGTGGGCCTGTTCATAGGGGCTCCAGCGGGAGGAAGGAGGCTCTGGGCGCACAAGGCCCGTGTGCCCCTCTGTGCCTCAGTTTACCCTGGTGCAGAATGGACCTGTCCAAGAACTGCGAGGCGGTGTGTCTAAGGCCAGACCCATGGCAGATAGTAACACAGTAGTGAGGTCAGACCAGCTTCTCTGCACCAAGAGATGGCAAAGCTTGAAAACTACTTAGAAAGCATTCAGAGGCGCTGGGGATCATCGTGATGAGAGAAACCAGAGCGGGTCTCAGTGAGGGCTGCATCTGCGCGGGTGGGCTGCTGACCTCGGAGGCCTTTCCTGTGAACTGGTCTTGCCCCACTCTGTGTAGAAAGCACAGGTTTCATGGGCATGTTAGTTAGCTTCCCATTACTGTATCAAAATACTTCAGCCAGT
>NW_004524699.1:2237502-2250548 GCF_000260255.1 Octodon degus | reverse complement strand
GCCCAGGAAAGACCTGAGCTCTCCAGCGAGACATTAGGGCAGCCCTTTCAGCACACTCCTTGCAGGAGGGACACAGCTCAAAGCCTGTGAGTGCCCAGATTCTCTGCTCGAGTTGATGCGCTCTGCAGTAGCAGCAGCAGGACCCCGATCCCCGCGGTGTATCTCCACTGTATCATATCATTTTTCCCAGTACTGGGAATTGAATGTGGGACCTTGCGCTTGCCAGGCAGGCGCTTATGCCACTGAGCTGTGTCCCCGGCCCTTATCATGTCATTTATAGGTCCAGTGACCATAAAAATCATTGAGCTTGCAAAAAAGCGGGGAAGTGAGTCGTGCGCGGGAAGGAACAGCCCGCTGATGCTCGTGCTCCTTAGGGTGACCCAGATGTGGCAGTTAGTAGTGGCTGTACTCAGGGCTCTCCAGGGAAGAAACAGGTCCAGGAGGGCATGCAGAGATATGGGAGAGGGAACCGGCTTATGCAACTGGGGAAGCCCGAAAGCCCTGGCTGCGCTGCCTGTGCGTGGGAGCCCCAGAGAGGTCAGTGGTGTGACTCAGCCTGAGTCCTCAGCCTGGGAACGCGGGACAGTGTCATAATGCCCCAGCCCAAGCGAGGCCAGAGGCCTGAGCTCAGGAGGGAACAGGGCTCGGGGTGCTGGTGGGAGGCCTGGAATCCCGGGGCCCAAGGACACGGCGTTCCGGTGTGCAGAACAGAAGACGGCCATCCCAGCCCCAGAAGAGAGAACAATGCACCTGCCCTCCCCCTGCCACTTTGCCTTCTGGGCCTGCTGGGCCGGACGTGGCCCAGCTATCCCAGAGAGTACATGCTCTGCCGCCCACTCCACCTGTTCCAACAGCCCCTTCGGCCACACTCACACACCACCAGAGCCAGCGCTGGGTGTCCCTTGGCCCCACTGGTTGACACAAAATGAGCCGTTACAGCAGATACAAATGCAGTCAAGGACCTAGAACAAAGTAGGATGGATGAACAGATGGGGAGACATAGCGGGGAAATACACATTATTTAAAAATCATCAGAGGAGGCTTAAGGGTGAAACACATGCTGTCTGAAATGAGCAATCGTGGGAGAGCCCCATCGAGATTTGAGGTGGCGGGAGGAGTCGTCGTGCAGCCTGACCGTGGCTCTGTGGGTGGTGAATGCTCTAAATAACAGAAGCAAAGTCAGAGACAATGCAGAGACCCTCAGCTGGGTGTGGAGGGGCACCCTCTCCTCCCAGCTTTCAGGGGGGCTGAGACAGGAAGATTACAAGTTCAAGACCAGCCTGGGCAGCTTGGTGAGCAAAACCCTGCTCAAAACAAAAAAAATAAGAGAAGGTCTAGGGACGTAGCCCGTTGGGAAGGTCCTGAGTTCAGCCTTCAGCCCTTAATATACCATAACACAAAGAAAATTCAGAACAGAGTCACCCATGCCAGCCAGGATCAACTAGTCTAAAAGAAATGTGTTTTGTGTTCTAGAAGAGTAAAGGATACAGAAAAAAGGGCCAAGAGCCCCTAAGACCACAGAACATGACCTAGAGAAGTCCGAGACCTAAGTAGGTGGAAGCGTGCGCCACGTTCACGGGGTGGGAGGTGGTTTTAGAAGTCAGTTCTGCACAAGTCACTAGTACGGTCGCTGCCTGTCACAAGTTCAGCAGACGGCTTTTCGGAAACTGATGAAATTCTAAAGTTTATGTGACAGTGCCGAGGGCCTTAAAATAGTGTGAACAGTCTCAGAACATGGCTAGAGCGTTTGTACCACCTGATCTCAAGACTTTGCAGAAGCGAAACTAGAACGGTGGTGTTTGCATATGGATCCGTCAGTAAGTGGATTGGTGGACTAGAATACTGTAGAGGGTTTCACAGATTCACGTGTGGTCAGTTGGATTTTGCCCGAGACATCCCAGAAGTCTAGTGCGAAAAGCAGTTTCTGACAAGTCACCCTGGAACACCTGGCTATTGCCGTGGGAAAAAGCGAGCCCCTACCTCACGCCACGCGCGCAGCTGATGTGAGGTGGAGCAGAGGCCCAAGGCCGGGCCCTGAAAGCGAACCGCTCTTAGAAGAAAATGCAAGAGAAAACTCCCCTGTGACTTCAAAGAAGGTGAAGTTTTTAAGCAAGATGGGATTTGTAGATAGAATTTAGGACAGTATGAAAGGAGATGTGGATAAACCGGACATCGTGAAACCATCAACAAATGCTCCCCGAAGCACACAAGACGGCTAGGGACGGCGCTAGGGACGGCCGGGGAGGGGAATGAAACGTGACGAAAGAGCGCCCAAGACCCTCCGAGGCAGAAATGAGCGGCTGGTTTCAGAGACAGACAGCAGTCTCGGTGGAACATTCATGAAGGAATCCGAGCGGCGAGTACGTGGAAGAAGTTCTGCATCACTGGCCTTCAGGAAGACGAAAAGCAGAAGCACAGCGGGGCTCTGCCATGTCCCCACGGTAGCTGAAAGGAACCAGCGTGACGGGGCAAAGGCGGCCCGGAGCCCCTGCAGCCTGCGCACCCTGTGGGCCGGGAGGCAGATGCTTCGGCCACTTGGGGAGTTGCCAGCCCCGCTCCTGGGTGATGCCGCTTCCGAAGGAAGTGAGAGTGTGTGTCCCCACGCGTGTGTCACGCATGCACACGTGGGCACACACATGGCGTGCAGGACTCGAGTGCTCATTCAGTGCCTTGACGTACAGTGATCCCTACTTGGTAGCAGCCAAAGTGACCGTCTAGGTGGAGAATGAAGCTCAGACTAGTCCTCCTCCAACACCCTGGTCCTCGGCAGGGTGGAGGAGCAGGCACGGGTCCAGGCAGCCGCACATTTAGGGTCTCAGAAACCGCACAGAGGAGAAGGCAGATGCACAAGCACGTGTAACACATGGTGCCACTGACAGTGTCCATGAGGCGAAGTGGCTGTGTGGTGACGAGGAGGCCGCGGAGGGGGAGACTGCCGGCAAGGGGAGACCTCCGAGGAGATGCGAACAGCTGCCGCGTGGCGGGTGGGCTGCGTGGGCCAGGTTGTCGCTGTCTTCATCAGCCCCAGTGAGAATGCTGTGAAAGCTGGGGTCTAGCACCTGCATGAGACTGCGCTGGGGTCCCGGGGGGTGTGGGTGTGTACTGGGCACAGAGTCGGCCCAGCCGAGGGCACCTTGTGCAGCCCAGCGCCTGCCCCGGCCTTGAAGCCCGTGCACGAATCGTTTGTCTGGGAACCCCCGGCCTCCTCGGCGGTCTGTTTTTCCCCAGGGCCCCGGCTGCTCTCTGCAGCCTTAGAGACGGCACCGAGAGTGTCCGGGGTGCAAGTGTGCATCTGGTTCCCTACAGCGTGGCGGCATCCCAGGGCCAGTTCTGGGCAGCTTGCTGCTGGGGCAGGGCCACATCCTGGAGTTGGTTAGGACGCCCCTAAAGATGCAGGCCCTTGAGGCCCCGCGAGGGCCCAACTTTCACCCACTTGTAGGACATTTAACTGCCAAACCCCGTCCCCGCCGCTTCCATCTGCCCAGCTGAAGCTAAGCTGCGTCTGCGCATACACCACAGGAGTGGCATGCTCCCCGTGTGCCGTCCGTCCAGTCTTGTGGCCCGGAAGCTTCCTTCTCTTGCCTGGGTTCCACAGGGTCAGAATTCCCCACGGGGATGCTGCGGGGTCTGGGCCCCCACAGCCTGGCAGGCAGACTAGGGGGCTGCGGCTCTACGCAGGAGAGGTGACTTCCGCCTTGTGAGTGACAGCTTCCAGGACAGTTGCCAGATGGCGGGAGGGTGGACCCCCCAACACCAGCCCCCACATGTGGGGTCCTGCCTAGAACATGGGCTCTGCAGTGCGGGCCCCACACAGCGACGCCCTCATCCGCACCTGTGGGCTGGTCGTCACCAGGCTGCCGTGTGCCTGACGTGAGCACACGAGGGCCGGGAGTGGGTGGCCAGCTCTGCACACCGTCGTGGCCCCTGCTGGCCCTGTCTCCTGGCTGGGTCCCGGGCCTCACATCTGGAGTGGGGCCGGCGATGCCATGTGGTTGTCCCATGGAGCTGGGTCCTCCAGGGTCAATGCCGGGGTCCCGGTGACCCTTGTGAGTACAGCCTGCACCCCTGCCGAAGGCGATCTTTGGTGATTGGACCCGACCAGCCTGAGGATGTGGCACTATCCCAGGCCGAGACCCAGGAGGGGCTTCGGTGCCTGCATGGCAGGGGCCCTCTGGGGACCGCCCTGCTGTGTGCGCAGGCTCCGCCCCGCTCCTCCCTGGTCCTGGTGGCAGGTGGGGGAGGGCAGTGCTTCCTGCCGGCTGTGCCTTCCAGGAGGGATGCCGGCACTCGTGCCAAGCCACGCCGTGAGACTAGCCTCGCCTTGCCAAGGGCTCCAGGGCCGGCCTGAGCCACCGCGCTGCTTGTTCTGGGCCTTGGGGTGCAGCGTCCCCACGGGCAGGGTGTCACTAGCTGAGTAGAGCCACAGGCCTGATGTGGGGGCCCAGGGAGGAGCAGGCTGCTGGCTTCCAGGGCAGGCGGCTTGCAGCCTCCACTCACAGGACTGGCAGAGTGGCCTGGGCTACACGCTGGCCCCCCGGTGCCCAGGGTAGGGGAGTCAGTCTACACCAGGCCGGAGGTGACTGTGACCTTAGCCCCGAAGGCAGAGGGCAGCCTGCGGGACTTGCACCCTGGCCGTGCTTGGACCCCGTGTCCCTGTCTGCTTGGCCGCCTGGCGCCTGGCGTGGGAAGACCTCCGTGTACTGCATTCACACGTGGCCCTGTCCACTGCCAGGACCCACGCCCAGCACAGAGCTCGGAGTCCTGGTTGGAGGCAGGAGTGGAGGTTCGGGGGAAACCAGGGTGGCCCTGGCCCTGGCCCTGGCTCCTCAGCAGGTTCCCGGGGCTGCCCCAAGTGTCCCTGGAGGCTGGAGCCTGCCGGGTGGCCCCGGGCTGAGGGCCCTTCTGCTCACCCACTGCCCCCGCAGTGAGCATGACCTGGGCGAGGACATCTACGACTGCGTCCCGTGCGAGGAGGACGGCGATGACATCTACGAGGACATCATCAAGGTGGAGGTGCAGCAGCCCATGGTGAGCCAGCGCCTGCCCTCGCCCCGTGCGGCCGGCCCCGCTTCTGTGGGACAGCGGCCCCAGGCTCAGGCATCGAGGAGGACACGCAGGGTGGATGTGACCCGGTGCCCTGTGGGCGGGCTGCTGTGGAGCTTCCCTTGGAAGCTTCAGGGTTCGAGTCCCGCCCGGAGCAGGCGCTGCCGCCAGCCCAGCGCCGCGAGGCTCATTCTGCCTGCCCCTTTGTGTGGCGCTCGAGGAGCCCGGCGGGGGCTCAATTAGCCAGCTGCGGCTTTGTGCTGTGAGGACTTGCATTTCCGCACAGGCGTTGTCTAATGAGCTCTCGGACGCCAAGTTGCTTGGTGCGGGTTTTTTGGCAACAGCTGCTTGGGGAAGGTGGGTCCGGCGGGCGGGCTGTGGGGGACACAACCTCCTTGGACCCCATGCTTCCAGAGGGTGGGCGTGCAGGCCCCTTGCCAACCAACCGTGGAGGCTTGGATCCCCTTGTACTCCCTGAAAACCCGAGAGGTTTCTCAAAAAGCAAATGGTGTGGTAGAGGCGTCATTGGTGGGTGGGGGAGAAAGGAGCTAGAGGGGTGTCCTCGAAGAAGGGAGGGAGCGCAGGGGTCTCCCACTCCCTGCAGTCTCCCTTGAGAGGGAGTCTCGTTTTGTGTTGAAGATCTAAAGCTCTCCTGCAGGCTTTCTAGGGGAGCCCTGCGGGTGTCTCTGCTCCCCTCTCCTCCTGGGTTGTCTCGTGGGGTGCTGGAGACCCCCTCCCCCATGCTGCCCCAAAAGGACCTGCTGGGCCCCACCACGCCTTGTTTGGTCAGCAGGGCCACTTCCCTCCTGATCCCTTGTGTGCAGGCATCCTGGGGACGACCTGAGCGCACAGAGGCAGCAGCCTCGACAGAATTTGGGGCGTCCCCACCCCAGGCTGTGCATGCTTTCTCTGCACCCCCCACCCCCAGCTATACCACTGCTGGTCTGGTCCTGACGTGCAGGTGAAGGACGTGGGTTGTCCTGTCCCTGGCACACAGCGCTCCCAACCTTTCCCGTGGCCTGTCCGACAGCTGGGTGGGAGCTGGGTGGACACGCGGGTCCCCACACCGGGCTTGAGCCCAGTAGCAGCTCTGATACTTGCTCTCTTCACCCTCCACGCTCTCAGATCAGGTACATGCAGGTGAGTGGCAGGTAAGGGGCCTGGAGGGGCCCAAAACGCTGTCAGCCTCGTCTTCCGGTGGCCCCAGACCCCTCGGAACAAGCGCGGGCACCATTCCCTGGGGCCTGTCAGGTGTGTGGGGTGGCAGGGGTCATGGCCCAAGGCAGCCCCCACAAAGCCCAGGTCGCAGCTCCCTCTTGCACGCTGCTCTGGAGCTGGGGCTCAGCACGGGGCCCCTGGGGTGTCTCCTGAAGGTGGCGTGGGCATAACTGCCGGCAGCTATTGGGAAAGGGCTGGGTGCACGTCCCAGGGCTGCACACCCTGCTCTGTCTCGTTCAGCCTGTGGACCGTAAGGAGAGTGCTGGGAAGCCACCCACCCTGGCTGTCACCCATGATGGCCTGTGGGTGTGGTTCCCAGGGTGGCCAGTGCCACCAGCTCAGTGGGGCTGCCTCTTGGGGCCACTGGAGACTCTAGGGTCAGCATGGGGGGCAGGAGCCTAGAACCCTACGTGTCATAGCTCTGCCCCTTCTTGTGCCTTAGGAGGGACTGGGTCCCCTCTGTCCCCAGCCACTTTACACTTGGTGACCTCTCAGGCCCCCTAGAAGTGCCCTTGTGTGGGTGGGAGACTGAGGCTTTGTGTGTGACATGCAGGGTGGCTGGGCAGGGTGGCCCGGGCTCAGGTCCTGCATCTTCCCTAGAAAATGGGCATGACGGAGGATGACAAAAGGAGCTGCTGCCTGCTGGAGATTCAGGAGACGGAGGCCAAGTACTACCGGACTCTGGAGGATATCGAGAAGGTGCGGCAGCCTTGGTCTGGGGGTGGCAGCTGGTGTCCTAGCACATGCGAAGACCAGGCCAGGAACCAGGGTAGCCGCACCAGGGGGTAGGGCTTGGCAACCCTCAGCCTCACCAGTGGGCACCTCCACGCCAAGAGGCCACCTTCCCCCGCAGTCCTGCACATCTCCTTCCCATCTTCCATCCTGGTCGTCACTGTGGCTTCTGCCCGCAGCTGCACTGGGCTGGGCATGGTGCCAGCCCCTGTCTGTGCCCATCTCCGGGCCACTCTCAGCTCTGCACTCTGGCTCCCCACTCTGAGTGGAGGCCTGGATGCAGTGGCCATACTCTAGACGGCCAGGATGTCCTGCAGTGGGCTGTGGTCAGGTCACAGGACATGGGTGCAGGCCCTGTCCCCTGCCCCACCCACCAGACCTTCGGTGCTTGTGGAGCACAAAGACCAAGGCCGTTTCCCAGCTAGAGCCCAGCTGGCTGCCTGGAGTGGCGGTGTGGTGTGTGGAGACCAGTGGGGCCATGATGGGGCCTCGCAGCTGGGGTGTGGGCAGCGTCCAGCCCAGAGCCCTGGTCGCCAGCTGGCCCTTCTCTAGCCTCCCTGAAGCTTTGCTTGGGCCACAGGGCTGAAGGTTTGGGCCCTGGCTCAGCCCCCCTGTCCAGCAGGCCCCACCAGCGTGCCTCCCCTGGGCAGGGTCACCGTGGGCTTGGCAGTGACGAGGTGGCAGTGTGGGCTTCTGTCTTCCAGAACTACATGGGCCCCCTGCGGCTGGTGCTGAGCCCGGCAGACATGGCGAGCGTGTTCATCAATCTGGAGGTGAGTGTTCCGGCTCTGGCCCCTGCTCGCGGCACCCTGCCGAGCTGCCAGCCCTGGGGACCTCAGCCGTGTCCCTGGCAGTCCCACGGCTGACAGGTCTGGGGATTGCAGCACCTCTCTGTGGGGACTCTGGCTTCGGGATACGGTGGGATGAGGTTTGTGGGCTCCGCACCAGAGGTTTCTGCGCCTCTTTGTGCTGGGCAAGGAGGCACTGACATCCCTAGGGTGGGTTGATGCTCCAGGGCAGCGGGGCCAGCAAGTTCCTCACTCCTTGGCCGTGTCTGAGCACGTGTAAAGTAGGAGCCCCTGCGTGGTGTGCCATGTTGTCTTGGATTAGGCAGTGGCTCAAACCCCCACCACTTCCTATCAGCTTGAGGGTACCCGAGCTTGCTGCCCTGGATGGGCCTCACCCAGACCCCGGAGCTCCCCGCTCTGTGCCCAACCTGCTGTGAGCCGTGGCCAGGACAGGTGACCATACACAGGACGGAAGCGGGGCAGGAAGTCAGGAACCCAGGCTGCCCCCGGCCGTCATCTGCTGACATGTGGGGCCACCCGGCTTCCGGGCTGCCGCCCGCCCTGACTGCAGAGCCTCGAGCTGGCTGCACAGAGCCCTGGGCTCCGCGAGCAGCCATGAGGACACGGAGTGCTGCCTTCTCGGCCTCCACTGGCCCTGAGCCACAGTGTCCCTACAGCTGGCGTGGCCTGTGGGCAGCTGCCCTCCTGCTCTGTCAGGTTCTGAATGTGCTCTGGCTCCTGCGGCCTGTGCCTGAGGGCCACAGGCGTCCTGGGGTCAGGGTGCAGGCCCAGTGTGCAGCCTCTCAGCCCCCCATGCGGGCATCTGGAGGGCAGCAGCAGGTGCCATGTGGTGCGCTGACCAGCCCGCTCCATGCAGGACCTCATCAAGGTGCACCACAGCTTCCTGCGGGCCATCGACGTGGCCATGATGGCGGGAGGTGGCACCCTGGCCAAGGTCTTCCTGGAGTTCAAGGAGAGGTGAGTGAGAGCGACCGGTCTCAGGAGGGCATGTGGGTCGCAGGTGGTAGAGATAGCAGGGCAAGTGCTGTTGTCCTGCAGACCCTGTGAGCTTGGAGACCATGGAGGGTCACCTCCTGGCATGGCCTGGACCAGAATCACTGGACGCGATACTGGACACCCCCGGTTTAGCAGAGGAGGGGTTCATGTTGGCTCCCGATCAGAAGTTTCAGTCCTTGCACGGTGGTGGGTGTGGAAGGGTCTGCGTGGAGGAGAACTGCTCACCTGACCATGCTCGGGAGGCAGCCGGGGAGGGAGGAGCCTGGCAGGAGAGGACGCCAGGCCACGCCCCCAGCGGCCCCTTCTTCCCAAGGTCACGCTTCTGTGGCCGGCGATCCAATCATCCTTCAATCCCAGGCTCCAGGGCCCTCCTGGATCTGAAGCGCAAGAGGGGGCTCTGAGCCCTGAAAGCCCCCTCCACCCCTTGCTCCCTGATCTTGGTGGCTGGCGTGGTGCTGTTGCAGCGCACCGCTCTGGGCCCTTGTCTGCTGAGGCCTCGGGCACATGCCCCGGGGAGCCCGCTGCTGGCCATGGCGTTTTCTGGAAGCAGTGGGCACCCTGCCTGCCTCCGGAGACACCTCTGCACAGAGGCACAGGGTTGTCACCAGCCTCTCACTTCCAACATGGCAGCCAAGTCTGGGTCTGCAGGTGCCTGTCAGGGAGTCCTGGGGTCCACACAGCCCATGGCTCTGTAGTGAGGATCCCGAGGAACAGCTGATGGCAGCAAACCCAGGGGGGCAACAGTGAGCCCAGAGGGAAGGCAGTGTGGGGACTTGATGGGGGGTCTGCTTCAACCACCTGGCTCCTGCTCCGTGTTGTTCCCCCTGGGGCCTGGAGTCACAGGCTGGGGCAGGGCGTGGTGGCTTGAGGACCTGGGCACGGGGTGAGGAGCAGGTGGTCGGCTTGCCTGGCATAGGGCGTGGGCGGCTATGGCGTGTCCCTATCCACACGGGGACAGCCTGAATGTGGCAGGGCCCAGTAACCACGTAGCCAGCTCTTGTCCAGCTTATTTTCCAGGCTGGCCACTGGCTGCTGACTGACCCTTTGCGAAGCTTCTCTCCTCCCTTGCTGGGGGCCTCAGTGGCCTTTGTTCTGTACTTTAGAAGGGGAAAGTGGCCCTACAGGTGGGGGATTGTAATCAAGTTTTGTATTAAAATTCTTAATTTAGGAACAGACTCACTTAAGGAGAATGAAAAGCCCGAGTCTCAATTAGCGAGGCTGGAGAGCAACCTGCACCCATGCTGTCGGGCAGGGAGGCCACGCTGTGTGGCCACAGGCATGGGGCCACGTGGCAGCACACCGCTGGGGAGGGGGGGGCTGACATAGTGGCTGTCTGAGGACACGCGTGGCCTTGCATCTGGGCCACTTCTGTGGCCAGCTGTTCCCTTCAGCTGCTGGTTCTTGGAGATCCCAGTAGTGGGTGACAGGGTTGTAAGCTGTCATGGCACTGTCACCTATCGTCTTTGGGGCACAGAGATGTAAAGATGAGATTGCAGGTGGTCACCCCAACCGGAGGGTGCCACCACGTAGTTTGCAAGATGCTGGCCCTCAGAGATGGAGTATGGACCCAACTGGGCACAGAGGAACTGGCATGAGGGTGGCAGGGGCTGGTCAGGCCGGCTCCAGTCACCTGGACCCCGCAGCATCCCTTGGATGGGGTGCCGGCCTGGCCCACGTTCTGGGGTTCAGGGGCTGGGACCCTGCCTGGGGAATCCCAGGACTCTGCTGCAGGCTCAACAGCGCCACCTGCAGGACACCCCTCGAGGAGTCCTCAGCGGTGCGCAGCACCTGTGAGAAGCTTGAGGCTGCCGGCCATCCTTGGCGACAGCGACAGCGCCTGCTCTTCTTCCGCTGTGGGGGGCGGGGGTGGGTGGAGACCCAGGTGTGGCCGTGGGGGAGCCATGGGCACCGTCTTGTGCCGAAGGTTTGGCTGCCCTGGCCGGGGGAGAGGAGGGTCACGGGCAGTGCAAGAGGGCGGCAGGCTGCGCAAGCGCTCGCGAAGGGCATGAGTCGCGGCGGCGGCGTGCCCTTGGTGGGTGGCGCGTGCGTGTGCGTGCGTGTGTGTGCGTGTGCGTGCGCGTGCATGTGCGTGGGTGTGTGTGCGCGCACTCCTGCTGGCGCCCTCCCCGCGACTGTGCCCGCGAGCGTCGTCCACGCACGGTGAGTCCCACGCCCGCCTGTGTCCCCGGCCCGCAGGCTCCTGATCTACGGGGAGTACTGCAGCCGCATGGAGCACGCCCAGAGCACGCTGAACCAGCTGCTGGCCAGCCGCGAGGACTTCCGGCAGAAAGTGGAGGTGAGCAGGCCTGGCGCTTCCTGTGCGCGCAGGTCAGGCCTGGCGTCCGCTTCCTCTGCGGAGCGCGCTGGCCCCGGCGCCCAGCCTGGAGAGCGCTGTGACTCTGCCCGGGTGTGGCCCTCGCCCGCTGCTGCTGACCGCCGGCTCCGGTGTCGTGGCTGGAAGCTGGGGTCCCCTGCTCCCATCCTGTCATCCCCACACCCCGCTCTGTCCATTCTTTCCTCACGAGGACCCGCTCAGGATAACCCCCGTCCCTGTCCCACGTCTGGCAGGTGTCCCTGTCTGGTGTGGACACCAGAGCCGTGCATCTGGAGCCCTGGGAGTGGCCTCAGCCCCTGTGGCTTGGGCACCTGGCAGGAGGGCGGGCAGGGCCCTGTGCTCTGAGGGGAGCCGCCAGGCAGGTGTCCAGAGTCCCCAGGTGGGAGCGGGGTGTGCCCTGCCTGTGTGGTCCCGCACACAGGCGTGGGGCCGGCTGGGGCAGGGCCAGCGCCCCCACCCCGCGGGCTCTGGTGACGGCACTCAGCCCCTGGTCCACCCCAGGAGTGCACGCTGAAGGTGCAGGACGGCAAGTTCAAGCTGCAGGACCTGCTGGTGGTGCCCATGCAGCGCGTGCTCAAGTACCACCTGCTGCTCAAGGTGAGTGCCGTGCCCTCCACGCGCGCAGTGGCGGCCCTCGGTGGCCTGAGCCCGCCTTTTGTGTGTCTGCGCATAGCACCTCACAGCTGCGCAGCCTCCTGGGAAGGGCGGTTGGGGTCACGTGCCCAGAACCAGGCTCGAGGTCAGGAAAAGCGAAGGAGAGAAGACACGTCCTCGGGCCAGGGCTGAGGGCCCACTGGTGGGTTACTTTGTATTTCCGCGAGCTCCCTGGAAGCCAGAGAGACAATGGAAAGAGGTGGGGGAGGAGGCGGGTCTCTAAGCTCTTTCGAGGTGCAGGACTCAGACAGCTGGGCGGGAGGCAGGGTGACTTTGTCCCCAGGGCTTTACTGCGTACACACCTGTACCTGGTGGGGGCCGAGGGCTGCCCAAGGGGTAATGGGGACTCCTTGTGCCCCTCAGGAGCTCCTGAGCCACTCTACTGACCGGCCAGAGAGGCAGCAGCTCAAAGAAGCACTGGAAGCCATGCAGGTGGGTAGGTAAACTGAGGCAGGAGCCCTCAGGCCAGCATGACACGTAGCACCCTGTGCTCGGGTTCCTGTGAGCTCACCACACAGCGTGGCGCAGTGGCCATGGACACGTCCCTGGGAGAGGAGGACCTGTAGCAGGGGCAGGGTGGGGTGGCCACGGTGGGGGACACTGCAGGCAGGGCACCCTGGGGTCCCCAGTCCCACCTGAGAGGACCCTGCCTCGGGCAGGAGGTGCAGGGCTGGCCCCTCCCTTCCCATTTTGGGGATTTCTATGCCACTGTCCCTGCAGCTGGGTCATGCGCTCCCCCTGCTGGCCACCACTGCTGATTTCGGGATCGTGGTGGGCACTGCCCCCTGGCGGTCTCTGGGGGCGTTGCAGTGGGCCCAAGGGCTGTCGGAAGCACCAAACTGACTGGCCTGAGGTGGGAGCAGCTGGGTTAGCCCGGGTTGTGAAGGTGAACATCACCAGGGAGGAGAGATGTGCGCTTCGATCTTTGAGCAAGGATCTGGGACAGGCGCTGCCCAGGAGCCTGCAGGCTGAGGCTGTGCTCGGCTCTGTGGCATGATGCTAGCCCGACTCCGTTTCCCCTTGTCTTGAGGGTCGGCCGCCTGGGCAGGACCAGGAGGCCCACGCCGCGGGTGGGGCACAGCCCTGAGGCCCGGTGTTGCTTTCCAGGACTTGGCGATGTACATCAACGAGGTGAAGCGGGACAAGGAGACCCTGAAGAAGATCAGCGAGTTCCAGAGCTCCATTGAGAACCTGGTGAGCGTGGTGACCGGCCGTCACTGCAGGGACAGTGGGCGGGACGTGGCTGCAGGGACAGTGGG
>NW_004524699.1:2232712-2236974 GCF_000260255.1 Octodon degus | reverse complement strand
GCAGGGACAGTGGGTGGGACGTGGCTGCAGGGACAGTGGGCAGGACGTGGCGGCAAGGACAGTGGGCGAGACGTGGCTGCAGGGACAGTGGGCGGGACACGGCTCTGTTTTCCCCTCCCCTGGGGTCTCCATCGTGCAGTTTTATGTCCAGTCTCCACACCACTGACATCCCGGGCGATGGGCCTGTGCTGGACAGCACCTGAGTCCCGACAGGCACCAGCAGTGTCTGGTCACGGCCAGCTGCCCCTCAGGTGGCAGGGTGGTCTGCCTGAGAACACTCCTTCTGTCATGGACATTTCCACTTGCTGGGGGATTTCACCTCACAAGCATGGGAGCGGACATGCGGACGCCAAGCCAGCCGTAAGCCTGGGGCCTGCAGGTGTAGGAGGAGCCTGGCCCTCTGCGCCCTGCCACGCGGGGACAGCGTCCTGCTGTGTCACCAACGAAGGAACAGAAAGTAGTTGCTGAGCGGTGTGGCTCCTGCCCATGCATGTAGAACTGTCCGTCTTGTTAGCGCCCACCAGGGCCCAGGCGTGGAGGCTCCCGCCGGGATCCTGACACAGTGGCTGCTGACCTTCCCCTGACACAAGGAGGATGGTGACGGTCTCACGTGTGCGAGCCCCCGCTGTTAGACGAGAGCAGGACATATGCCGGTGGCACCGGCGCCCCCACGATCAGCCCCCTCTGCCCTGGCGTTGGTGCTTCTCTGTGCTCAAGGGCTCGGGCTGAGACCTGGCACCCCGAGCAGGTGTCACGGGGGAACCTGGGGAGTGACGGACAGCTCCGGCTCATCAGGCTCTGCTGGGGGGCTGCACCGAGGTTATCGTGAGAGGCATTTCCGGGGAGAGCAGCTGCGGGCACATCCTGCCCGGCTGGGGCTTTGGTCTCGAGCCCTCCTCGGGGGTGCCATCCGTGGCCACCCCGATAAGGGTAGCTTTCTCCTCGCTTTGCTTTCCGGGGGCCTGGCATCTGGCTCTTCCTACCAGGCCCTACTCAGGCTCCATACAGCCATGTCTGTGACTGTGACCGGGACCTTCAGGTGGTCTTTGTGCCCTTGTGGGGCCATCTGGGGAGGAGGCAGCGGCCTGAGGCCCCGTTCCTGCCCCCCAGCTGCGCCCTCACCCTCAGCACGGCCTGGCGCTGTTGGGTGCCTGTCACCAATCTGTGCCTGGGGCACGTGGCCGCCTGCCCTGCTGCTAATGGCGTTTCCTGCCTTCCCCAGCAAGTGAAACTGGAGGAGTTTGGGAGGCCAAAGATCGACGGCGAGTTGAAGGTCCGGTCCATTGTCAACCACACCAAACAGGACAGGTGAGCCGTGGGTGCGGGCCCGGGTATCCCTGGTGACAGGGCCTTTCCACGGAAGGAGTGGCCAGCCCGGCTCTGCGCTGCCTAAGTGAGCATGGGTGAGCCGGGCAGAGGGCCCTGGACCACGGGCTGCCCTCCGCGGTGGGCCCTGCCCGGACGGCCTTTCTGCCTCGTGGCCGCCAGGTGCGGGCAGCAGGAGCTGGGAGCATGGCGCTGGCACGCTGCCCACATGCCCAGCGCCCTCAGGCGCACCCGCTGTGTGCCGGGGCGGGGTCACAGCAGACTCAGGTCCTGCCCTCTGGGGACTCCCCAGAGTCTCGCAGAGACAGCCATGTAAGCTGGCCTGGTCTTCGGGGTGAGCCAGAGCAGGGTGGGGCGAGTCCCCGAGAGGGGGCCGTGTGGTGCTGACAGCCCCGCGTGCTGTCCGGCCAGGTACCTGTTCCTGTTTGACAAGGTGGTCATCGTGTGCAAGAGGAAGGGCTACAGCTACGAGCTGAAGGAGGTCATCGAGCTGCTCTTCCACAAGATGACTGATGACCCCACGCACAACAAGGACATCAAGAAGGTAGGTGTGCTGTGGGGCGCACCAGGCACGGGCAGCGCAGCCACCTAGGTGCCTCGCGGGCCGCCTGGGTCAGTGGAGGCCGGCGGGAAGACTCTTCGCTCGGGCTGCTGTAGGGGTTCCAGCAGCAGGAGTCACGTACGTCAGGACCCCGGCTCCCCAGGGCACAGGTGACGCGATCCCGACTGGCCTCGTGCCTGGCCATGGGATCTTCCCTGCCTCACCCGCACTCC
This sequence comes from Octodon degus, assembly GCF_000260255.1. Lineage (NCBI taxonomy): Eukaryota > Metazoa > Chordata > Mammalia > Rodentia > Octodontidae > Octodon > Octodon degus. The sequence goes on along the minus strand of NW_004524699.1, from coordinate 2,234,874 downwards.
CACTGCCTGCTGCAGGCCGGGGCCCCCGCGGTGGGACGAGCTGGGCGTGGGGGGCGGGGTGGGGCTGCTGTGTCGGCACTGAGCCCTCCTGCTCCCGTGACTTGTGTGCAGGGCACTAGCACACTGTGCCCCGTGGGCGGGAGCCCGGCTCCTGGATACCGCTGCCTTGGCCTCAGCGGACAGACGGGAGCAGACCCGTGTGCGCAGGTGCTTCCCACACCTGCTGTCCCCACCAAGCAGCTGGGGCCCTAGAGGTGATCTGAGATCACGCCCCAAGCTCAGGGGTCCCCTGAGCTGGGGCACGTGGCAGGGGCTGTGTGCTGTCTGCCCCGGGCTGCTCTGTCCCCATAGGCTAGCCAAACCTCTCGGTGACTGTCGCCCCTTTCCCTCCCTCTCCTTATGCTTTCCTAGTCTCATGGGAAAATGGTAAGCACCCCGCAGCCCCCACCCCCACCCCAGCTCACTGACTGGCCCGGCCCTGGGCATTGAGCTGGGTCTTCCTCCACCTAGAAAGTTGTGTTTCCTTTTGCTGTCCATCAGAGGAGTGTGTTTTAGCAGGGGATTGAGGAAGTGGGAGTTGAGGCCAGTTCCTGACAGACAGATTCCTGGACACACTGGCTGAGCCGCGACCTTTGAGGGGGTCAGGTCTTGCTAGCAGGCAGGTCCTTGGCATGCACCCCGCGTCACACACACATGCACATACGTGTACACACTCAGCAGAGCGTCCTTGCACACAGGCCTGGCGTGGTGCACGTGAGCGCTGTGTGTACGCGGGTATACATGCACGTGCCCGAGAGCCCTGCGCGCAGCCCAGTACACCTGCACATGCACACACGCATGTGCACACATACGAGCATGCGTGTGCCCAGACACTGTTGGAGTGCCTACGCATGCATGTGCATTCACGTGTGAATGTGTGTGTGTGTCTGGGCCAGGACAGCATATGCACGCTCAGACATGAGCTAGAACACACGCACACACTCCTGCAGAGGAGCCCCAGACCCACGTGTGGCACGTCCCGCAGGCACACATGCACACTACGGTCACACATGCACGCTTGGGTGAGGACATGTGTGCGTGGCTACGCGGCCACACACCGCCCCGCCCCGCAGGAGCACAGGGACGCACACGGGTGCGTGAGCACATGCGTGCTGGCTGCAGACCCCCTGTCCCCGCAGTGGTCCTACGGCTTCTACCTGATCCACCTGCAAGGCAAGCAGGGCTTCCAGTTCTTCTGCAAGACGGAGGACATGAAGCGGCGGTGGATGGAGCAGTTCGAGATGGCCATGTGAGCGGGGCTCTGGGGCGGGCGGGTGCAGGGGCAGCGGAGGGCCCTGGCTCTTCTCGGGGACCCTCCTGGGGAGGGTGGCTCCGCAGCCTGGGCACTGAGCTGCTGAGCATGTCTGCTGCCCCTGCCATCCCAGGCAGGCTTGGCTGTGTGGTTGATGTCCCCACCCCCAGCTCTGCTTTGCCCTCCTGAAGGGACAGACTGGGCTGTGGCAGTGGATCTGTGGGCCCAGAGGGCGTGGCATGTGTTCAGAAGCCTGGCACTGGCCAGGAGAGCGGGGCAGGAAGCTGCCGAGAGGGCTTGGGGCTCCGGGCGTGGCCGCCCTCGGGGCCACTGTGCTGCTGCTTGTCAGGGCTTCTCTACTGAGCTACCCGGGTGCTGCTGCTGCTGGAGAGAGTGAGGGGATTTCTTGGGCCTGGTGGACCAGGGTGGTGGGGAGTCGTGGGCACCTCCTCTTTTGCCTGTAAGTGTCTGGGGTGGAAACTTCCTCCCAGCATGCTCTTGGGAACAACCTCACATATCCTGGAAGTTGAAAGGAGGCCGTGGTACCCAGCCCTCCCCACGGGGGCTGTATCCCCATCGGACAGTGCCCTGCTCTGCGCCCGCCTCTCTGTCTGGCCTCCTTACTGTCTGGTGGGGCAGGAAGAGGCTGAGATTTGGTTCGTGTCTCCTGAGTGCCCAAGGTCCCACCCTGAACTGAGTCCTGCTGTCCAGGCTTTAGAATATTGACCTTTCATGCAGTGAAGGATGCTGGTGTCAGGTCAGGTGTCCCCATACTGCCCGTGTCCGAGCTGTGGGTAGTATAAACCCGGTGTGAGCTGTGACACAGAGACCTGTCACCAGGTGCAGATCAAACATGAGTTTTTTTTCTTTT
>NW_004524699.1:2183577-2232140 GCF_000260255.1 Octodon degus | reverse complement strand
CCCAGGTCCAACATCCGGCCAGACAAAGCCAACGCCAACCACCACAGCTTCCAGATGTACACGTTCGACAGGACCACCAGCTGCAAAGCCTGCCGGATGTTCCTCCGGTGGGCATCCCTCGCAGCTCTGCTCAGAGTACCGCCCTGGCCCAGCCAGAGGGGTCACCCGGGGATAGCCCAGGGCTGGGGCGGAGGGTGGGAGGGGCGCTGGAGCCAGGGTGGTCACCCGGGCCAGCTGCAGGGGGCTCATCTGCACCCTCTCCGCAGGGGCACCTTCTACCAGGGCTACCTGTGCACCAGGTGTGGCGTCGGGGCCCACAAGGAGTGCCTGGAGGTGATTCCCCCCTGCAAGATCAGTGAGTACCCGTGCAGCAGCCCCGTCCCTTCTGCGTCCCTGTGTGGACCCAGGGCTCTGCACGTGTAAATGCGCAGCCCTTCCGGGGCCTCACGCACCAGGATGCTCTGTCCCTGAGCCACCCAGCCCCGAAACTTCCTCCTGAATACACAGCCCTGGCAGGGCAGCGTGGCTCCAGGGTGGCACCGTGCAGGGCAGGGCACTGCTGAGTGCCAGGTGCCATTCCCTGTGCTCCATCCAGGTGGGGACCCTGTTCCATGCCACCTCCCGGGGGACAGCAAGCTGCCACCAGAGGAGTCTGGCTGGCTCTGTGTCTCGGGGCTCAGCGGTGCTGGGACCCTCAGCCAGGCAGGCTGGCCCATGTCCACCCTCTGCCCGGTAGGGACCAGCCCTTTGCACTTGGCAGGGCCGTGGGTCACCGCCCTGCAGCTGGGCATGCACCTTGCCATCCACGTGGTGAGTCCAGAGGTGTCCCGTCACCTCCGACCTGTGCTCGGAGGTGGGCTGGAGAGCTCTGTCGGCTCCATTAAGGGACTCAGGAAAGGTTGTTTGTGTCCCAGTCCCTGTCCCCAGGCCCTGTCTCATGGGGCCACCTGGGAGACAGCGAGTCAGGCAGGCTTGTCCCACCAGCCCACTGTCTGGAATGTACCTTAGTCAGGAATTTAGGTGAGCGTGGATCGGAGTCTGGTGCCCCTTGGCTGGGCTGAGCGCTCCCGCTTTGCCTCAGCACCGCCCTCTGTGGCCACCACAATGCGGCATGCGGGTTCCTCTGATCGTTTTAAGCAGCTTGATTCTTACAGCTATGTGATTATCAGAAATCTGGAGGAGGGCTGGGTAGAATAAGCGCTTGCTTGGCAAGTGCAAGGGCCTGAGTTCAATCCCCCGTTCTGCCAAAAGGAAAAAAAATTCTGGAGGAGAGGAAGGGAAAGGAAAGGAGAGAAATAAAGAAACAGATGACCCACAGCTATACCTAGAAATGCCCGAGCCAGGGTTTCGCCTGTTTCAAGTGTTTTCTTAGAAAATAATCTCGGCAGGTTAGCTTTTCCTCCTCCTGATGACTGGGTTCTTGTTTTCTGTGCGAAAGTTAGGAAATGTAACTCAGGGTAGAGGGGGAGCACAGCCTGGGCCCCCAGGCCACACCCCGGCCCCCGGGCCCTTCCCAGCTCCCCCTGCAGCCCAGCCGAGGGCAGCATCAGCCCTGTGGAAGCCAGAGCTAGTGCATTCCAGCCTCTCCCCGGGGCCTGGCGGGGAAGCCCTCCGCACTGCCAGGTGGCCCCCGCCTTAGCCGACACCCCTGGGCTGTGGCCTGTGCCCTGGGGCTGTGGGGACCTGCGTGTGTCCAGAGCGCCCATAGCCCTGAGGGTTGCGTTGGCTGCAGAGTCATTATGTGCTTTGGCGGGAGGTGGCCTGGCTCGGCAGGTGGCTGGGGAGGATTCTGACCTGACATCTCTCAGAACCTTGTCAGCGGGCACAGTGGCACCTGTCCATCCTGAGGAAACAGTTGTGTCAGGGGTGGGCACCCACACCTCGTCGCTGCCCAGGGCCGGTGCTAGGCACCGCAGCAATTGGACACCTGCCAGCTTCCGACAGAATGGGCCTGGGCAGGAGGCCCTGGTGCCCGGGTCTGTGACACCCACCATGTGGCCTCAGGAGCCGCCACAGCCACAGCTTGGAATCTGTCAGGGCCATCAGTGACGTTTGTGGTCCTACCTGCCCGTGTGTGTGTCCGTCACCCGTGTCTGAAGTGGGAGGCTCCCACCCGGCCCCTAACCCCTGTCCTCTTTCTTTGCAGGCTCTCCCACAGACCTGGTGAGTCCCACACTCCCTCCCGGGCCTGCGCACCAGCACCCCAGGGTCACTGGGGTCTTCGTTTCCTTCCGTAGACATCAGTAGAAATGGGGCCCCTGGGCTGGGGAGATAACTCAGCAGTCTAAGCACCTTCCTGGCAAGCGCAAGGACCCAGGTTCTATCCCCAGTACCACATGCCATGCTGGCCCTGCCTGCCTGGCACGGAGCCCTCTGTTTAGCTGACATGGGGAGATGGCCACGGGGGGCCTAGCCTTTGTGCTCCCGTGTGCTGTGGCTCCAGATAAATGAGCCGGCTTCGAATGGTGCACACCTGGCCTCAGAGGGTGCTGGACACTTGTCACCCATTACCTAGCCGCGACCCAGGCGGAGACCTGCACCCTGAGCCTGGCGTGGTCAGGGCAGGCTTCCTGGAGGAGGAACAGGCCTGAAGTGGGAGGTGTCACCCAGTGTCCAGGGCAGGTTCCCTTCTCCTTGCCTGACCTTTCCACCAGGGACAGGGAGCCACAGGGGGCAGGGGTCAAGGAGGGCCTTTGCTTACTGCTCCTGTCTGTCCCTGTCCACAGGACCCCTCTGGAGCAGGACCAGGTGAGTGCTGGGTCTGAATTGCTGTGTGCCTGGGAGTGGTGGTGGCTGTTTTGTCCCCTGTCCCTCTGGCCTCCGGGGCCAGCCATGGAAGGTCACTGTCCTTTCCTGGGGAGGCACAGCACCTGCCTGGTGGCCCCAGGAGTGGAGTCGCAGTGCCCTGGGTCATCGTACTGGGTCCTTGTGCCCCCCAGGCCCTGTGGGCATCAGAAACCTCAGTGTGATCCGTATGGAGCCGTCACGGTGCACAGGGAGACAAAACCCAGACTGTGCTGCTGCCCTGGGGCACGGGTCAGACACTGCAGACTGGCACTGGCGGCTCAGCAGCTGCACGGGGCCGCGTCACAGCCAGGCTTGTTTAGCAATGCCGTCAGCAGCCAGCACCCCCTCTTGGTGCCCGAGCCGTGCTCACCACTGGCGCCCCGTGCAGGTGCCTAGGCCGCCGAGCCCTGGTCACCTGCATGCAGCAGGGCCCCAGCCTGAGGGTACAGCACGCTTGGGTGACGTGTGTGGCCCTGTCCCGTCTGTTCTCACGCCGTGCAGCAGGAGCTCTCTGCTCAGGACATTAGTCAGAGGAACAGGGGCATGTGGGGGACTCACGCTGCCTGTGTGTCAGGGTAGACCCGCCAGGGCGCTCCCAGGCTGGAGAAGCCTGGAGGCTGAGGTCGGGCGGCTGGGTGGGCAGCCAGCCTCCTGGTCCCCAGCAGCCCTGTCCTCCCCGCGCCGTGTCTGCAGGTCCCAAGATGGTGGCCGTGCAGAATTACCACGGCAACCCCGCACCGCCCGGCAAGCCCGTGCTCACCTTCCAGACGGGCGATGTAATCGAGCTGCTGCGCGGCGACCCTGAGTCACAGTGGTGGGAGGTGAGTGCCCCCCATGGCCCTTGTGTCCCAGGCGGAAGTCCCATGGCAGTGCCAGGCGCAGAGGTGTGCTGGCACGGAGGTCCGAGCTGTGCCTTCTTGTGCCAAGGCCACGATCCTGGCCCTCCTCACGCAAGGTGTGCGGGTCCCCTTGCCCGCCTTCTCAGGGGCCCCGCAGCCCCACACATGCCATCCTGCTCTGAGGTAGCTCTGCCTGCTGCTACCTCAGGTCAGAAGCCTCCACCCGCCCTGTGCCACTCGCCCCCACCAGTGCCCGGGGAGCCCCGAGGGCAGCGGTGGCCCTGTGCTCGGCCACCATCAGCATCATCGAGTTCTGGCCTCCTGGAACCAGACCAGGCAGCCGTGCGGCTGGGGATGGGTCTGCGCGCTGACTGCGCCCCACGCTCCTCCCGGCCTCTGCCCCTCCCAGCCCTGACCTCTCTGTCCCTGGCGGCTGTGCCGGCGCCGCTGCTCCACTGGGCCTGCGTCCTCCCTGTAAAGGGGGCTGCCCTCGCTCCCGCACAGCCATGATGGGGTCAGTCGAGGCGGGGCAGGCAGCAGTCGTCAGGACGGATGGCGCAGCTGAGTGGATGTGGGTGTCTTCCTCAGGGGCGGCTGGTGCAGACCAGGAAGTCTGGGTACTTTCCCAGCACGTCGGTAAAGCCCTGCCCGGTGGACGGAAGGGTGAGTCCCTTCCCGAGGGGCATCATGGCAGGGTGCCAGGCACGGGGCCTCCTGCGTGTGCCTGGCTTGCCCAGGGTGCCCTGGCCGGCTGTTGGTGCGGCTGGCCGAGGCCCCTCCGTGGGCTGGATGTGCGGGGGCTGGGGTGTCTGAGGCATCGCCCAGCCCTAGAGAGGCGGAAGCCCCACGCAGGAGTCAGCAGTGGACTTAGCTATTTGGAAGAAGGGCCGAGTGGGTAGCATCGGACGGTGGAGGGGTCAAGCCAGCCCTGAGCTCCGTTGCAGGGCGCCGTGAGCTAGCAGCCCAAGTACACTGAGCTCACCCCCAGAGCAGCCCAGGGTGACAGGGGCCTGCGCCCTGCCCAGGTGAAGGAGGAAGCGTCAGTGCACAGGCTCCGTGAGCAGGCCCAGGGGACTCGCAGAGGGGAGACTGGCATCACCAGCTCCCGGCCCACCAGGGCCCCTCCCAGGCCGTGAATGGCCAGGGGGCAGGATGGGTGTGGGGCAGGGCTCTGGGTGCAAGCCGGCTCATGCCCACCACTGCCAAGGACTCCCCATCCTGGGTCTGCACCTGGCCCTTCCAATGTCATTTTCTCATGCACCACCAAATGGCAGGGGGTGCCCAGCCCCAGCCCCAGCCCCAGGAGCCACACAGTCCAGCAGAGTGCTGGGCAAGCTCTGGGCGCCCTCCTTGTTCCATGCACCCGTGCGCGGCCTGGGAACGCGTGGTTGCCACAGCCCCGCCCCTGCCCGCGGAGGCCCCAGGGACCTGACAGCTTTGCTCTGCCCCCAGCCGCCCATCAGCCGGCCACCATCGAGGGAGATTGACTACACTGCCTACCCCTGGTGAGTGGATCGCGGCAGACCTGGCAACCTCTGCCTGGGGGAGCTGCCCTTCTGTGTGCGCCTGGGCTTCGTCCTGGAAGCCCGCCAAGACCCCTGCCCCTCTGCATAATGAGCCCTTTTCCCAGAGCCGGCTGCCCAGTGTCTCTGAGAAGCCTGTGGCATCCCTGGGCCTCAGCCGCCCCGTGCTCACCTGCGGCGACCAGCACTCAAGCTGGGGGTTTTCCTTGATGGAAAAGCTAAAAGAAGCTTAGCGTTTCTCCTTGGTGGCATGGTTTGTCAGGTCCCAGCCATCCCGGGGGACACACAGGGGATGCGCTGACCCAGCAGAGTCCGCTTGGAATCAACTGATGTCTCCCCGTTTCCTCCAAAGCATAAGAGGTCACATGAGTGCTTTTTTTTTTTTAACGCCTGGTCTTGCTGTCTAGTTCAGCCTGGGCTGGAGCTCACAACAACTCTCCTACCTCAGCCTCCCCCGTGCTGGGGTGATAGGCGTGCCCCACCATGCCTGATGCAAAATACTTTTAGAAAAGAAATGTGATGGGCGAGTGCTCGCTACCACCCTGCTCCCCAGCCCCTGGCTGGCACGGTGTTGACAGACCAGCGTCCTGCGCTGGGTCACACAGCCTGTCCCCGGGCCTAGGTTTGCAGGCAGCATGGAGCGGCAGCAGACGGACACCTTGCTCAAGGGCCATGCCAGCGGCACCTACCTCGTCCGGGAGCGGCCTGCGGAGGCTGAGCGCTTTGCCATCAGCATCAAGTGAGGGGCGGCCCTGGGGCTGTGGGGGGTTCCCTGTGCGGGGTCTGTCGGGCCAGGACACCCGTGGGCCCGTATCCGTGGCCCCTCTGTTCTGCTGGGCTCCGCGGGTCCCAGGACCTGGCCACCTGATGCCTGAGGCAGTTCCGCCTGTGCTGCAGAGCTACAGGTGACAGAGCTGGCAGGGAAGGGGGTGTCCTGTGGACACCCACACCTTCCTCTCTCCTCTGTGCCCACCCCATGGATGCCCCACGCGAGGCTGCCACAGAAGCAGGCCTGGAGGGAGTGGGTGCGATGGTGGACGGGCCCGGGTGGCAGTGGCAGGGCTGGGAGGTAGAGCCCAGAGAGCACAGCCAGGGCAGCACGATCCCTGTATGGTGACCCGAGGGCTTGGCCCCATGCCAGGTTCAACGATGAGGTGAAGCACATCAAGGTGGTGGAGAAGGACGGCTGGGTTCACATCACAGAGGCCAAGAAGTTCGAGAGCCTCTCGGTACGTCCGTCTGTCCACCCGCCCACGTCTCCCAGGGCACAGTGTGGAACATGAGTGTGTGGCACTGGGAGCGTCAGGGCTGTGGCACACCCTGGAGCTAGGACTTCTGACCTCTGGAACCTGTGCTGGGCGGGTAGCCCTGGGCGCAGCAGGAGGGGACCCTGCCAGCGCTGCCCTAGCCCCAGGAGGTGATCGCAGTGCCCACCTCTGCAGTGCCCCCTCCTGTCCGCCGGGACACAGACGTAGGCACGGTCCCCTTCGTGTGATGTCAGAGTCAGTTGGTTCCCTCCCGCCTCCTAAGTGGCATGCGTTGAGGTCCCCAGGCTAGGGCAGTGCCTCCTCCACTCTGGCCCTTGAAAGCAGAGGGTCAGACAGGAAGCGTCTGTAGTCCCAGCACCTAAACCCAGGGCCGGTGTGGTGGGAATGTGTCTTACCTCTCAGTGGCAAACACCCTGGCACACTGTAGGGCCTGGTGACTGTCAGGGTGACCTACTGTGGGGCCCTGGTGACTGTCAGGGTGATCTACTGTGGGGCCCTGGTGACCGTCAGGGTGACCCACTGCGGGGCCTGATGACCGTCAGGGTGACCTACCGCGGGGCCTGGTGACCGTCAGGGTGACCCACTGCAGGGCCTGGTGACCCACTGCGGGGCCCTAGTGACTGTCAGGGTGACCCACTGCAGGGCCTGGTGACTGTCAGGGTGACCCACTGCGGGGCCTGGTGACCGTCAGGGTGACCCACTGCAGGGCCTGGTGACCATCAGGGTGACCCACTGCAGGGCCTGGTGACCGTCAGGGTGACCTACTGCGGGGCCCTGGTGACCATCAGGGTGATCTACTGTGGGGCCCTGGTGACCGTCAGGGTGACCCACTGCGGGGCCTGGTGACCGTCAGGGTGACCTACCGCTGGACCTGGTGACCATCAGGGTGACCCACTGCAGGGCCTGGTGACCCTCAGGGTGACCTACTGCGGGGCCTGGTGACCCTCAGGGTGACCTACTGTAGGGCCTGGTGACCCTCAGGGTGACCTACTGCGGGGCCCTGGTGACCCTCAGGGTGACCTACTGCGGGGCCCTGGTGACCCTCAGGGTGGCCTACTGCGGGGCCCTGGTGACCGTCAGGGTAACCTGCTGTGGGGCCCTAGTGACTGTCAGGGTGACCCACTGCAGGGCCTGGTGACCGTCAGGGTGACCCACTGCAGGGCCTGGTGACCGTCAGGGTGACCCACTGCAGGGCCTGGTGACCATCAGGGTGACCTACTGCGGGGCCCTGGTGACTGTCAGGGTGATCTGCGGGGCCCTGGTGACCCTCAGGGTGACCTACTGCGGGGCCCTGGTGACCCTCAGGGTGACCTATTGCGGGGCCCTAGTGACTGTCAGGGTGACCTACTGCAGGGCCTGGTGACCCACTGCGGGGCCCTAGTGACCGTCAGGGTGACCCACTTTTGCCCGTGCCAAATCCTCTCCCTCTCTCGTGGACTTGAGCCCTGTCCCGTTGGGCACAGGACGTCCAGCCTATGTCCTTTATTGGGCATGTGGCGGGCAACATCCCCGTCCCTCAGCCTCGGTGTTCTTCAAGGTTCCTCCTCTAGGAAATCTGGGGACGCAGTTGCCAGGCTGAGGGCTAGCCACGATGCCCCCTGTGCTGGGGAGGGACGGAGGCGGGGTCCTGGGTGGCCCCTGAAGGTGTGCTGTGGCTGCCCACAGGAGCTGGTGGAGTACTACCAGAGCCACTCGCTCAAGGAGAGCTTCAAGCAGCTGGACACCACACTGAAGTACCCCTACAAGTCCCGGGAGCGCACTGTCCCCAGGGCCTCCAGCCGCTCCCCAGGTAACGCCACCCCCTGCCCACTGCTGGCAGGGCCGGGCCCAGGCCCTTGGGGCCACCTGTGTCCCTTCCTGTGCCTCGTGACAGACAGGGACCCACAGCAGCTCTGCCCTGCTGTCTGGCTCCCAGCCCAGAGGCCGCCATGGGAGGTCCCATGCCTGGCGCCAGCATGGGTGGGGAAGCGCAGGTCCTCCTGAGCCTGGCCCCTGGCCCCTGGCTGGGAGAGCGTGCGGGAACTTGGGGCGCATGTCTCCTCACCCCACCCAGCCTGCAGGGACTGTGGGGCATGGTGTTCCTGGGCAGAGCCAAGCAGCGGAGTGGGCACCAGTCTGGAGCACCAGCTGGCAGGGTGCTGGCATCCCCCTGGCACCCCGCCCAGCGGCTGCCCACGCGTCTGTCTCACGCTCTCTCTCGCCTCTTTGCAGCGTCCTGTGCTTCCTACAACTTCTCTTTTCTCAGTCCTCAGGGCCTCAGCTTTGCCCCCCAGGGCCCTTCTGCCCCCTTCTGGTCAGGTACCGCTGCGCTCAGGGCCCTGGCCTGCCCTGCCACCCCAATGGCCACCTCCCTCCTCATCTGCTGTCGCCTCATAGCTTACCGGCTTTGCCTCTGGTGGCAGGAGCATGGGTGCCTCTCTGTGCGGCTGGGTGGCCCTGGGACTCGGGGTGGGGAGGACAGGGTCTGGGTTGGCCATGCCCATGTGGCGACCCCACCAGAGCCAAAGCCTCTCCCCAGTGGCCGTGCCTGTCACCGTCATCTTCACCCACCTCTCAGCATCCCAGGGCTCGGGCTGAGCTGGCTCTCATTTCTGGGGTGGTTTGTGGCTTGGGATGGGCAGACTCTAGGCCATAACAGCCAGAGCACGGCCCCTGGGGGTCCCCAAGCCCCCATTCGCTGCCGCAGTAGCTGCCAGTACAAGGCCCTGCCCTGTCCCAGTGTGAGGACTTGGCCTCACCGTGTACCCAGACTGGGCCGCAGCCTTCCTGGTCACGGCCTCCTCTGTGGGCACAGGGCTGGGCACGGAGTCCCCAGCTCGGCCCGGGCCCCCAGCCTGGCCAGGCTCCTGTGGCTTTGTGATGCGGATCCTTTCCCCACAGTGTTCACACCCCGCGTCATCGGCACGGCGGTGGCCAGGTACAACTTCGCCGCACGGGACATGCGGGAGCTCTCGCTCCGGGAGGGCGACGTGGTGAAGATCCACAGCCGCATTGGCGGGGACCAGGGCTGGTGGAAGGGCGAGACGAACGGCCGGGTGAGTGCCTGGGCCCTCCAGAGCCTGCGGGGCCTGCACAGGTTCCCTCTGGCCCTGGAGCCGGTGTCAGGGAGGGAAAGGGGGCTCCAGGTGTTTACCCTGGCCCCTGGCCTCCTCTTCCCCGCCCGCTCTGAGTCTGGAGCCTGGGGCCCTGCACCCCAGAGCTGCGTCAGATCCTCTGCTTTTGATCTTCCCAGTGGGGCACGAGAGTTCTGGGTGCGACCGGTTAGGAGATGTCCGGCCCAGCCTGGCCGCGGCCACCCACAGGCAAGCGCCCCTGCTGGGCATGGCCTCAGCCCCCGCCGGCCTCAGGTGTAGTCAGCTTGCCTTCCTTCAGCAAGGGGCAGGCGTGAGGCCCAGGCTGCAGCCTCGAGCCTTGGATCACGGCGCTCAAGGTGCACCTGGGCTGGGGGCGTGGAAGCATCCTCACCACGTAATGGCTGTGGGTGAGACCCTGCTGTTGCTGCAAGATGTCCCTTTCACCTGGGGCAGTTCTTGCAAAGTCCACCTGGCCTTCAGAGGGTCCCTGCACTCCATGGGATTGGTCTTGCGTGGCAAGCTTTTCTCTCTTGCGTTTAACGTGGGTGTCACTCACAGGTGGCTTTTTTTAAAAGCCAGTGTGACCTGTCTGCCTTTGCCTTTCCGTGGCACATGTTTTCTGCTAACTAGTGTGATCACGGGCTGTTGTGGGCGAATGCGTCGCCTCATCATTTATTTGTCACAACCATTTCTTCTCTTTCTCGACCACCGTTGAATTAATGAGTGCTCTTGTCTTACTGACCCACGTCCCCTCCCGTGATTAGTCAGATGCACGCGCTGATCGCCATGTGTCTGTCCGGGTGGTGGGCAGATGCCCCTGCTGTGCGGAGGCCACCTCGGCAGCCACGGTCACGTCCCAAGATGGCGCGAGGACTCGGAGCCTTCACTGCGTTCGTTTTCTTCCCTTCCAAGTATTGTCCTGCGCCCTAGTTCTGTGTGCTTTTAGCATTTGAAGGTAGGTTGTGGAAGGCGCACACCTTCGCCCTGTGTTTCCTAAGCTCCGAGATCCAGATTCACGTGGACCGTGAGGCATGTCCACGTGCCACAGCCCTGATCTCAGTCCCGGAATGAGTCCAGGTTCTTGTGTGACTGGGACACTTTCTGAAGAGTTGGGGCCAGTTGTTTTTGCAGAACCTGCCACAGTCTATTCAGGTGTGTGTGATACGTGGTAGACTGAGGGCACGTTGTTGGGTACGCCGTGACCCACGTCATCGCTCTCAGGGACACTGTGTCCTGCCAGGAGGGTGTGATGCCGGTTTTTTCTGTTGTTTGATCGCTTGGTGAAGGAGGCGTCTGCCAGGTGCCTCTTTTTTGAAGTTGCTGCAGTAAATAAGTAACCTGCCGGGGGGTGGTGGTGCCTGGCCGTAATCCCGGCTACTCCAGAGGCTGAGGCCAGAGGACACAGGTTCAAGGCCAGCCTGGGCGCTACAAGTGAGACCCTGTCACAGAGTAAAGAAGGAAGGGCTGGGGCGGTAGCTCCAAGGTGGAGCCGTTGCCTGGCGTCTGTGAGGCCTCGCTTCACTGCCCCTCCCCCCAAAGGAATGAAATTTGCAGTATAATCCAAGGTGGGTTGAAAGGATGGTGAATCTCTTTATTGTTGCAACCCAAGGTTAGGTTCTAACTGGTAGGACCCGTGGGCAGGCTGAAAGTGGTTGGTCGGTTGTACAGGGCCTCCTTGTTTTGTTGTTGGCATAACCAAGGATTGAACTCAGGCCCTCGTGCTTGCCAAGCCAGCGCGTAGTCATCTCCCCGGCCCCAGTGAATCTCTTTAAACATTTACTTTTCTTGCCAAAGGACGCACCGCTATGAATCTCCCCGAAGTGGTCTCCCTGGCTTTGGCTATTTACCCCACGTGACCACTTCCTGAAGCAGCCCTGAAAGGTTTTTGTTGTTGTTGTTTCTTTCTCTCGTGGGTGTCTTTCGTGGCTGCTGTGGCTCAGTGTGTGTCCTGAGTCAGCTCAGAATGTCCCTTTTCACAGTCATTTTGGCTTTGGGAAGAGCCAGAAGTGGCAGGACGCCCGCCCGGTGCCGAAGGCGGACGCAGACCCGCTGTGGCGCGCTCACCAGCTGCCTTTTGGTTGGTGGCATTGACATAGCGTTCACCGCATTTTTGATCACCCCTTGTAGAGACACGTGTGAGAGCGGGCTCCGAGCTGCTCCAGAAGGTGGCAAGGACAGTGGGCAATGTGCGTGGACTGGGGGGGGGGTACGAGGAAGATGCGCCACAACCGTGCCGCGCTTTGTGCTGGAGCGCACCCCGCGGTCTTGGGCCGCGCTGTGTGATGGGGCACTCCGCCTTCCACGTCCGTAGCTCAGCCACAGACCAGAAGGGTCTTGATAGAACTGCGTGTGTAATGAGCAGACCTCCCCGGCAGCACGCCCTACGCAGTTGCGGCGCGCAGCCCCGACCCGCATTCCCGTGGCCCGGGGCACCGTGCAGTACGGAGGCACGGAGCACATGCAGGCTGTGTCAGCACCACGCCATCTCGCAGAAGAGACGGGGTGTCCCGTTTGGTGTCCAAGGGCCCCGGGAACCCGTGCCGCAGGTGCCGGGCGCAGCTGTTCTTGGAGCTTGGGCCAACGTCTCGTCCGCCCACGCGGTCGCCTGCTGCTTCTGTCCCTCTCTGTGCCGTGCTTGCACTGTGCCTGTTACTGCTGACCTTTTGTTGCCCTCCGTCTCCTCCCGAGCTCCTCCGGTCTGCCCAGAAGGGCTGGCTTCTCCGAGGAGACGCTGTCCGTTTTGTGAGCAGTCTTCCTTGTTGTCTGGGTGGAGTTTTCCACCTGGTGTGGGACACGGTGCCGGGGACCCCATGCTGCTCTCTGCTCATGTCACTCAGCGTCCCCTGGCTTCTGCCAGTCTGCAGGCCACGGTCCTGCTGGTGCCTGGGGGGGGACACATCCCGAGCATGGCCCCTGCTGTGCTTTGAAACACAAGCTGTGCAGCCCCCGTGCGCCATGTCTGCGTCGCGTCCTCAACCCTGTGCACACTGACGTCAGGGCTTGCGGGCCTCGTCGCCCTCCCGTGCTTCCCGGCCACCCATCCGTCGGGTCGCTGTCACCTGGCCCTGCTGCCCTCGCTACCACACCTCTGTCGGGGTTCGGCGTCCCCTTGGCGTCTTCGGTTCCGGGGTTTCCCTGGGACCCCAATGGTCAGCCGTCCGCCTCTTCGGGTCAGCGTTCTTTATGCCTCAGTGCATGATGTGAAGGCCAGCTTCTGCCATCCCGATGCACGTGGGCCCCAGGTGAGGCTGGGAGGTGTGGGCCACGTAATTTTCCCCGGTAGAGTCGATTCTTTTCCAGCTGTGATCATCTTAACTGGCAGGGGCTGGGGACATAGCCCAGCAATGTGGCACCGGGCTGGCAAGCGCAAGGTCCTGAGTTCAATTCCTGGTTCCAACAAACATCTTAGCTGAACAAGGCCGATGTGTTTCTGGGTTGCGCCCTCTCCCGGCCCTCCCCTGCCCCAGTGACCTCGTAGCCTTTAAGGGTTCTTTGCACATAACCCTGCTGTCCGGACGGCCACCAGCACACGCGTGATCGCTCTTGCGTCTCTTTCAGGTCGGCTGGTTTCCCTCAACCTACGTGGAAGAGGAGGGCATCCAGTGACCACGGGGGCTCGGCAGCCTTGGCAGATTGTCTCGGGAGAATGTCCCCAGCCCTGAAGTCTTGTCTCTGGCTCCTCTGTGACTCCCAGGGGAGACGCCCACCAAGCTGCCTGTTGTCGACAGCCCGTAGGGGTGGGGAGGGCACTTGGAATGCGACTCTTGGACTGTTTCCCTGCCGCCCGCCTGCCCTCGGGGACCTGCTGTGGGTGTGCTGCTTGTACATAGAGGAAGCCTAGGCCAGCCCTGCCAGTGTGGAGCGGTGGCCAGTGCCAGCCGCATGACAGACCAGGCCCTTATGGCAGCGGAGGCCAGAGGCTCACCACGTGCCCCTCGGGGGGAGACGGTGCTCAGGCGCCTCGGATTAGACAGTAGATGATGTCTGGGGGGCTGGGGACGTCAGAAGGGCAGGGGCCACCTCAGCCCCTGGACTCGGCCCCTTTTTCTGCTGCTCTCAGGGCTCCCGGCCCAGGGGAGCGATGGGAACCAGAGCTGGGCAGTTTGCCGTGGTCCTGCTTGGCCACTGTGCTGGGTGCAGAGGGAGGGAGCTCGCGGGGCTCACAACCTGCTGGCTCCTGGGACTTCCCCCGGCTTCCCTGTTTCCCACCAGGGGCCTGCAGACCCCACAGGGCGGCCCCACTCTCAGGAGGGGCCAAGGGACAATGGCACTGCCGACCCAACCCCAGTCAATGGTACTGTTCTTGGCCTTGTAAGGGCCTCTCCCTGAACCTGCTGCCGGGCGACACGCCTTCTTTAGGCGCCTTGGGGCTTGGGGTTCCGTCTCCACGGTCTTGCCGCCCACCCACCTCCCCCTCTGTGTCCTGCACAGGGTGCCCTGGTTCTGCCAGCCTTTGCAAATGGTCGGTTCTGGCCCAGGCCCGGTCTCCCTCCACGGGCCTCTGCCTGCGCATAGGCCATGGCAAAAACTGGACCTAAGTGCCCTTGGGTGGCTGTGCCCTTCACATCCCCCTTGTCCTCCCTGATAGCTCCTGCTGGCTCGGCCACAGCCCATTCTCTGGCCTGAGGTGGCACGAGGCTGGGTGACTTTCCCTCTGGGCTCCAAGACAGAACTTCTGGGGCTTGTGGGTCTCCTTTGGCCCATGTCCTGCTCACTGCATGGCCCCAGGCAAAGCGGGTCTGACCCAGCCGGGGGAGGTCGTCCTGTGGGAAGCACACTGGCCCCAGGGTGCCTCACATCAAGACAGGGCCTGCACACCAGCAGCCTGGGCAAGGGAGACGACAGGCAGGTGGGGGCAGCGGAGATGGGCTCGGAGAGGGGGCGCGGGCCTTGGGGGCAGCACCCTGGCACCTCGAGCTGGCCCGGACGGCAGGGAGAGCGCAGCCCCCGAGGCTCACCAGTCGGGGCTTTCTGGTGGGTTTTCGTTCCCTTGTGTTTTTTTGTTCAGCCCGTTTTTGTTTCGTTTTGTTTTTAAGGGAAAAAGATTGTGATTATTTCCTGCGCGTCTCCCACGCTCTGCATAAGAAGGGATTTATCGCAGGGGTCGGGGAGGAAGACTTGTGCTCCTGGTGACACTCGCCGCCACGGTGGCAGAGAACACTGAAAATCGCAGTCCGAGCCTGGGCTTTGTGAATGTTTTGTTCTGTGTTTGTTTTGACCTTTGTGTTTGATTTGGCTTTGTTTTTGCACTGTACCGAGCAGGGTGGTGGGAGACCGGGCTGTAGGTGTGTCGGCACAGGTGGCACCCTCCGGAGCCGAGAACCGGGCCCAGGTCAGCTGTGAACATTCAGGGGCCCCTTGCATGCGAGTCAGGGATCCGGGGTCCGCTCGCCGCGACCCCAGCTGAAACACAAACTGTACATTTGCCAATTGGTTTTTTCAGACCAGTTTTTACTCCAAATAAACCTATGTTCTTTTCTGCTGGAATGATTGGCTTTGTGTGCCTTGGGTGGAGAGCATGGCCGCTTCCTCCCCTCATCCCCCGGGGCCCACGCAGCTCCCGGCCAGAGAACGGGGTGGTCTCTGCACAGCAGGGGCATCTGGCCTCTGGGCCCCTTGTGCCCCAGAAGTGCGGAGCCTCCGGCTTGCCTCCTCCCCACCTCCCAACCTCCCCGTTCTCTCCTGGTCCGGCATGGCTGCAGGAGCTCCTGCCTGGAGGCTGTGGGAGGAACCAGAGGTCTTCTCTGGGCTCTAGCTCATGGGCCGTGTAGGTGGGCAGCCGCCGCCCCCACTGCAAGGCCACCTCACAGATTGCTTGGAGGACCACACTAGCCATGAGGCTCTCAGGCCAGGCTGAGGTTGGGGTGCCTGTGCCATGGGTCTCCCCGGGCCCTGGCTCGGGGCTAACAGGCAGCATGCGCCCTGCTGCCCTGGGCGGGGAGCCATCCACATGGCCTGGGAAGGAGGTGACAGGGTGTGCTGTGGGCTTCGCAACCTGAAGCCCCTCTGGGATGGGGTACACACGTGAACCCCGTATGCAGATCACCAGCGTCAGTGCCCTCCTTGCCTGGCTCCCTGGCCCCAGCTACGACCCTGCATACCCGCCTGCCCGGGATCGCAGGTGGCAGCGCTCCTCCCTTGGGACAGTCCCAGCCGATTGGCCGTGCCTCCTCAACCGTGGCCCTTGCAGAAGTGCCAGAGTCTCTCCTTGAGGGTCTGGAGGCCTCAGTCGGGTCAAGGTGCCCCTGGGCTGGTTTCCGGAGGCCTCCCTCCCGCGGGGTAGCGGCCGCTTGCTGTGTGCTGCCCAGGCTGGTGCCTCCCGAGGTCCTGGGTCCTGTTGGATTAGGACTGGTACCTGGACCCCGCTAGCTGCTAGCCCTGGCGCAAGCCTACCTCCCTGCGGGGGACAGCAGGGTGGATGTTGGGGCCGCCTGGGACTGGCCTTGGGCTACCCAGGGTGAGCGCGCCTGAGCCCGGTGGGCGCTGGGGGGGGGTCTCTCCCAGAACAAGGCTGCCCGGGGCAGCAGGCAGGAGGTGTGGTGCCTGTGTCATCTAAGGCCACCTCAGTCCTGTCAAGCCCCCCTTTCCATGTGGGCTGGTGCCCTGCCCTTAGGCACACTGGGGGCCTGCTCCTGGGTTGGCTACCAAGTCTCCATGGAAACCATGTTCAGTGAGTCCCTTGTGCATGCGTACTAACACTGCGGGAAGCAGAGCCGCCGAAGCTTGGGGGTTCACTAAGCAAACTGGATTTTCCCCTCCTATCTTCCTCTCCCCTCTTCCTCTCTGCTCTGTGGATTCTTTGCTACTATCTGTAAGAATTACACATTTTCTTTTTCTTTTTTTTTTTTTTTTTTTGCGGAACCAGGGATTGAACTCAGGCCCTTGCACTTGCCACGGAAGCACTTATTCCACTGAGCCATCTCTCTGGTCAGAATTACACATTTTCTATCCGACCCACTTTGGCAGTTTTCCTTTATTTATCAAGCAGTGCAAAGCTGCTTGTGTTGCCACTGTGTGCAGCCCACCGTACTCGACCCCTTAGCTGAGCTGCGGAGCACTGGGCAGGCCAAGAGGCTCATCCGTTGTCTGTGGCGTGTTAGGCTGAGCGCAGGACACACACCCGCACCGTACGCAATATGCAAAGTGTACGGATGGGCTGGGGAGACCCGGTCCGTTCCAGAAGAGGAGAGAACCGGAGGTCCAGGCTCTCTGGGGCTGGGACCTGGGATTTGAACTCTTTCCCAGGCACAGGTAACCATAGCTGCAGGGTTTCTGGACCCAGGACCAACCCCTGCATAAAGCCTGCGAACTCTCACCACTCTGCAAAATACGAAGAAGAGGCACACCATTCCCAGGGCGTGCAGAGAGGCAGAAAAGCTGAGGGGCACTGAAGCCAAGAGCGAGTCCTGGAAGAGGAGACAATGTCAGGCTCACCGTAGGCGCTGCGCCCCCAGTTGCCGCTAGGTGCTAGGTGAGGGTCAGTGCCTGCGAGGTCTTAGGATTGGCAGCAGGGCCGTGCACCAGAAAGCAAGCCCCGAGACGGGTGGTCACGAGCCTGCGTCTCTGGGGACAAGTCCGTACCCAGGCAGAAGATTGGGTCACAGAACACACTGCAGCCATCGCGAGCTGTCAGAGGAAAGCGATAATGCCGGAGGAAGGGACAGAGGCAGGAAGAGGGACAGGACACCGTCTTCCTCAGCTGTTCTATGGTAGGGTCTCATGCACTGGTCGAAGTCCGCTGAAGGAACAGACTATGTGTGTGTGTGTGTGTGTGTGTGTGTGTGTGTGTGTGTGTGATGTGCACACGACTTCCTAGGTAGGGTGACAATGGCTGCTTGCAGAGCGGTGGGGCGGAAGCCACAGAAGGGCCATTCGTGTGCTGGAGGGCGAGGACCAGCCGGAGTCTCGAGAGTCCACATTGGAAATCCAGAGCGTCTGTGCTGGAAGCCCAGAGGACCTGGAGAGGAACCTCGAAAGCGAGTGACCAGAGCCCCACTGAGGAGGCCCCGGGCAGGCTTCCTTCCCCACCTCCTGCCGCCAGCCCACTCCCGGCAGACTCATGACTGCTGTCACCCACCTATGAGGATCGGCGCCATGGGCCACTCACTGCCCCACAGCCCTGCCGCTGGACACCTGAGGCTCTGGGGGCCGCCCGGACAGGAAGCCTCGTAACCAGGGAAGCGGGAAATCATCAGAATAACAAGGCCACGCGCCAGCAGCCCTCCTGCCGGGGAGCGGGAGCCGCCTGGTAGTTCACAGTGCCCGTCTTACACAAGCCGCTCGGGACCCCGGAGAGAAAAGCAAGTAAAACCAGGAAACGGTGGAGGACAGAGCGACGACAGCCACATGGTCCACAGTTTGTGACGTGTGGAACACTGCCAGACCAATCAGTATACTTGTTATGGAAGAGAAAAAAGAGAGGGACCGAAACTTATTTTTGTTTGTTTTATTTTTTGAGATGTGATCTCACTGTAGTTCAAGCTGATTGTCATGGTTTGTGCCTGATGCCTCCTAAGCCTCCTGCAGTCGTGGGACGCCTTCTAGAGTTTGTGGTTAGTTCGTGATCCAGTGCTGGGATTGTGGTGTAAGAGCTGCACCCGCCCTGGGGCGGCCAGCCTGGACGCGGCACAGAGGAGGGAGGCCTGCTCAGCCTGCTCAGCCTGCTTGCGGCTGCCGCGGCTCCTCCCTTTGCTCCCTGCTGTTTTCCTCCGCCATGAGCTGCTGCCCTCTGCCACGGCCCACACAGCCTGAGTATGGACTGAAGGCTCCACTACCTGAGCTAAGTGCACCTTTCCTTCCTTAATTCTGAGTGTCGGGTAACTTGTCCCAGCAACGAGAGAAGAGTAACCAAGACTCTGATCTTGGACTCACCAGGTAGCCCAAGCTGGCCTCAAACTCAGCAGTCCTCCTGCCTGATCATCCCGAGTGCTGGGATGACAGCTAAGTATCGCTGTGCCTGGCAGAAAGCTTATTTAAAGAAATGACATAAAATTCTCAAATTCAGAGGAAAAAAAATGAATATCCAGGTTCATGAAGACCAAAATAACCCCAGATAAAATAAACAACATTTTGACCCAGCAAAGTCCCAGGACTGGATATGTACCCCTAGAGGCGAGGGAGTCGGGGTATCAGAGACATCTGCCTTCCCAGTTCCCTCTGGGACTGTTCATGATGGCCAGGGCGAAGGGCTAACCAGCAGATGGACGAACAGAGACATCGCGGGTGTCTGAGCAAGTGCAGGGACACTGGGGGGCCCGGGGACACCTCTGGTGACACCAGCCAGACAGAGCAGCAGGTCCTGCATGAGCACACTTCTGCATGGAAGCCGCAGCGCAGAGCTGGGAGGAGCAGAGGCAGCATGCGGTTGGCGAGGAGGGAGAAAAGGGAGCTGCCGGTCTGGGGGTGCAGATCTCTGGCAGTAGGTTCCCCATGTGCGGCGGGGGACCAGAGCTCAGAATAATGGAGCGTGCCACGGTGGTAGATCTTCCGTGTCCTCACCCCAAGGGAGAGACAGGTGACTCCATGAGCTGATGGAGTTAACCAGTTAGGTTGTGCATGAGTAATTCTCAGTGTATGTGTGTCAGAGCATCATGGTGTGTATTCTAAATATAATTTTTAATCTGTCAGTTATACCTCAATAAAGCTGTAAAAGGGGGCTGGTGAGATGGCTCAGTGGTCTAAAGCGCCCACTTAGAACAAGCTCAGCTTAAGCAAAGCAGAGGGACCGCGGTTCAATCCCCCAGCACCACATGCCAGCCGGCCTCGCCCCCTGGTGGGCTGAGCTGGCCACACACACACAAAATAAATAAATATATAAAGCTGTAAAAAAAAATTAGTGAGGAAGCCAGAAGCAGAGGTACGTGCCTGTATTTCTGTCATTTTGGGAGGCTGAGGCAGGAGGGTCACAAGTGCATGCCTAGGCAACTTAGCGAGACCCTATCTCAACATGTCAATGATCAGAAAAGGCTAAGTGTGTAGCTCAGTGTGACGGTCCTGGGTTCAATCTCCAGCACCACAAAAGAAGAAAAAGCAATTCATGAGGCTACGCGGGTAGGCCAGCACAGTCAGCAGTTGTGTAACTGGCGCCCTAGCCTGCCAGCCGCACCCCGCAGACATGTGGGCCACAGAGCAGGACTCCGAGCTTCCGGCCACTCGGATCATATAAACTATCTTCCCTCACTGCCATGAAGTTAGAAATCAGTAATAAAAGTTATACAGAAACTGCCCGGCAGGTGTGAGGTCCTGGGTTTGATTCTCAGTCCCTCAAAAAAAAAAAAAAAAAAAAAAAACACAGAAAAATCTGTATGTGCAAATTAAGCAATATATTTCTAAACAGTAATCCAAAACATGAGGGTGCTGGGGAGATAGCTCAGTGGCTTTAAGCTCTTGCCTGGCAAGCACAAGGTGGTAGATCTTCCATGTCCTCACCCCAAGGGTTCAGTTCAGTTTCCAGTCACACACACACACACACACACACACGCGTGCGCACGCGCACACACATATATCATGATAAAACATTTCAAAGCTATTTTTAAATTTTAAGTAAATGACACAAAGCCCTCCTACCAAAATTCAGGATGCAGTACGGCTGCCGCCAGTCTGGACTGGGATCGGTGGCCACGCTGGTGTGTGCTGCGTCATGGGCAGGCCCAGGGTGGGCTTTGCCTCCTGACCCTGTCATCTTTCCAGGCTGCAATGAAGTATCTATTCCTTGAACAAAAGTTTTATTGTTCCTTGAGCAGTTTAAAATTATCCCATTCAATGGTAATTTTTCCAAGTGGAAAATTACAAAGGTATTAAATGTGTCCAGATGCAGGGCTTTGATGTCTCCCTGAGCGTCCCGCTGCAGCGGGCAGCTAGCCAGCAGGTGCCTCTTCTCGTGCAAAGGCCTCGCCGCGGCTGTGGGCTCCGCTTGGGCTCTTGTCTGGTCCCAGCTTGAATATGCTGGCGCATGTATCTGTCTTAAGAACTGAATTCTAGTCTTTACCCTTCCTAGAGAAGTAAAACTGAAACGCGCACACGGGAACGCAGCGCCGGCACTGGCGGTGCGGCCCTCGCTGTCCCCCAGGCGAGCAGATTGCTGCCTCCGACCGGCTCACTCGCTTTCTTGCCCCCGGACGAAACCCCAACACCTGCCCCTGAAGGAAGAGGGGCGTTCAGGCCAGCGTCAGCGGCCCCGGGCAGAGCGGTGGGGAAGGGCCGAGCCAAGGGGCGCTCCGCGCAGCACGCTGGACAGGAAGGAAGGAGAGAGGAGTGGCGCCTAGGTGGGGAGACCCTCCGGCTGCGCTCCGGGGACAGCCTCCCGCCAGGCACCGACCCCACCGGGCCTGCCACCACTAGGCCCCGCCCACCAACCCCGCCCCCCCAACCAGGCCCCGCCCACCACCCCCGCCCCTCCAACCAGGCCCCGCCCACCAACCCCGCCCCTCCAACCAGGCCCCGCCCACCAACCCCCCCTCCAACCAGGCCCTGCCCACTAAGCCCCCTCTAGCCCCCCATAAGGCCCCGCCCATCTAGCCAGGCCCCGCCCATTAGACCGCCCCCTCTAGGCCCCTCCAGCCAGGTCCGCCCTCCAGGCCCCGCCCCTCCAGCCAGGCCCCGCCCACTAGGCCCCGCCCCCGCTAGGGACCCTGCTTCTAGCGGCGGAGCAGGGGAGCAGATCTGCGCTGCGGGCCGGCCCGGGAGAAGGAACGAGCACCGAGGGCGTCCAGGCTGTGCCGGGCCGAGGCGGCGGGGCTCCTCGAGGCGCCCGTAACCCACGCACAGAATTCGGGAGCGCTGGGCTGAGCCCTCGCGGCCTGCCCTGCTCCGATCCAGACCTCGCCCGCCGCAGACCCTTCTTGCCTCGCTCGTGCCCGCAGGCCGCCCGCACCACAGCTCGGCTCGGTTTCAGTTGTGGAGGGAGAAATGTGCCCGACAGCCACCCACACCTGGCAGGGAATGGACTGCATTTCCCCTGCCCCGGCGGCGGCGTGGCCCGCCCGCCCGGCACCATCAGCGTGGACCCGGGATCAAGCCCGGGAGCTCAGTCTCAGGCCTGCTGAGTGTCAGCTCTGCCGTGTCGCTTGTGGATGTCTGTCACCACCAGTGACCACACTACACCATATTTTTTTTCTTTTTAATTTTAGAAAAAGTATTTATTTGGTTCAGGCTCTTGCTACGCAGTTTCAACCCGTGGTGATCCTGCTGCTTCAGCCTCCCCAGCATTGGGATTACAGGAGTGCGCCATCCTACCCGGGCTTCTAGGGCTGCACCGCCATCTGGGACCGGGGATTCCGGATCTTTGTGCTTGCCAGGCCGGTGCTTAGCTATCTCTCCAGCCCTCACACTTCTGAGTCCAAATGTGCTGGACACAGCGGAGACATCCTGCCTCAGAAATACTGAACAGATGATAAAGGGGTGCCAGGCCGGGGTCAAAGGAGGCGACCACCCTATAACTAGAGCCCTCGGGGCGCGTGAAAGCAGCGTGCTCCCTGCTCCAGGGTCCCCGCGCTCTCGCGTCCCTCGGGGCTGCCCCTTTCTGTCCTGCTGGGGGGCGGGACTGCGTGGTCTGGAGCACCATGGGAGCTATCGACCTGAGTGCAGTACTCGCCCACGGCCACTGGGGGCGGTGTTTTCAGCCACCACTGGGCCTCCCACACCCGCAGACGACCAGATCCCTGGGTGCTGCTGCCCCCACCTGGAAACCGGCGGCATTGCATCGGCGCCCAAAGACACCCAGTTTCCGCCTGCCCAGCCTCAGTAGCGGGTGCATACCTCAGGCCTGGGCTGAGTGGGCAGCCAGGACCCCGGGCAGCTGGACACCTGCTTCCCGTCGGAGTGTGCCCAGGAAGATGGGCCCACCACGACCTCTGCATGTCAGCTTCTCACAGGGCGCAGGCTCAGTGCGGGGAGCAACTGTGCCACACGCTAATCCCGGTGGGCACGAGGCAAGGAGCCACTACATCCCGACCCCGCACCAGCCTCTCGGAGGCTCCATGCTGAGGGAGCAGACGCCGCTGGTGCCCCAGGCCAGAGAGGGACATCTGCTGGGGAGGGGCCCAGAAGCACCCCAGTTTTCACAAGACCCCCTCCCAGGGGTACACCTGGAGCCCAGCAGAGGACAGCCCCATCCTGTGCATCCTGGGCTTCTGCCAGCAGAAGATGCCCAGGGTCGGTCCTGTGCCCCAAAGGAGGAGCCAGGGCCAGAGGGGGGCGGCCGTGGGGGAAGAGGACTGAGTCCAGCATGATCCTCCCTTAGACTTGGGGCTTACAACACCCATCACCCCCAAGAATAAGTCAGCCATGAGACCCCTGTGCTCCACCAAGTCAAAGAAGAAGAGCAGTAATATTCGGGGAAAATTACGAACTTCTATGAAACTTGCATTGCACTTGGGGAAACTGAGTCTCAGCAGGAGGAGAGGTGGTCAAGGTGGCAGTAGGACCTGTCCTGGCATCCGGGTCAGAGCCTGTGCCCTCTACACCCGGGAGGTGGTCCTTCATGGCCTTCATGTTGCCGCACAGCCCGGGGCAGTGACCCATTCCAGGTCTAGCCTCCGGCCTCCTCCCCTCGCTCAGAGTCCAGTCCTGTGGGGGCGGGTGGGGGTGGTGGACAAAAGACCGGATTAAGAGTGGTGTTGGCACCCAGTGACCTTGGGGCCCAGGACACCTCCTCCAGGACGTCCTCCTGAGTCTCCTTGGGAGGGGGCTGGACCCTCACAGCCAGAGTCTCACTCTCCTGAGGCCTGCCTGCTTCGGGGTCTCAAGGTCCTAGGAGGCAGTACTGGGGTTGGGGATGTGAGGGCCTCCCAGGAAGGGCTGCATCTGCGCCGCGCACAGCCCACGCAAGGACCGACAAGCTGACAGACTGCAAGGCAGATGACTACTGGCGCTGCGCCTCTGGTCCCTCTGGGGCTGGTGGGCACTTACCCCTGCCTGAGGCGGGCAAATGCCCAGACCGGCCAGAGTGTAGCCATCTGCTGGGACCCTCCAGGCTTGCTGTGTGACCTGAGGCCAGCCGGGGCCCTCTCTGAGCACCATTGTGCCCAGCAGTCACGGAAAAAGGAATCGGCTGGGGGCTTGGCTCCGTGTGGTGGGGGGCTGGAGTCTCTGGAAGGAGGCGGCGTCAAGAGCCCGGCAGGCAGGATCTGGGGGGAGGAGCTGGCCTGCCAGCCGAAAGGACCAGGCCCGGGCCGTGCTAGGATGAGCCCCCGCAGCCTCGGCGCTGGTGGGCACCGTGCCACCACTCCCCGACAGACTCTGGGGCAGGCAGGGGCTGGGGATCACCGCGGCAGCCACCTTGAGACCCCCGAGTTAGGGACAGGAAGTGGGCGTCGGGGAGGAGAGGTGGCCGCCGGCCAGGTCACCACAGAGACGTGCCAGGGCGCCAGGTCCGGGTCCCCAGCCGAGCTGCCCACTTGGCTCCTGCGCGGCTGCGCTGGCTGAGTGCCTGCTGGGCGGTGCGTCCCGCCCACACTTGGGCGGGGACACTGGGCAGCTGTGCGGGGGAGGGGTCCTCTTCCGGCTAGACCGTGGCTTGAGAAGGAGGGCAGTGACCACAGAGACCACCGCCATCCGCCATCCGGGGACAGAAGAGGAGGTTGGCCCCCCAGGGGGCGGTGCCGGGGCTCCCTGGGCGCAGGGGGGCTGTGCTGGCTGCAGGCACCCTGGGCTGGTGGGTGGCCAGGGTTTCCCCAGATGTTCGGCCGGGTTGTTTCTACACTTGCCCCCTCACTTCCCTGTCCCCGGGTGCCCAGCCAGACTGAGGGGCTGCCCGAGCCCCACGAGGTCCTCCTGGCCCAGCCCTGCCTCCAAGGCTGCCCAGGGTGGGGAGGGAGCTCAGGCCCAGGCCAGTGTTGAAGCAGCTGCTGCAGGAGGAGCCAATGGGGACAGAGGGTGGGCTGGTCATGTGTGAAGGCCAGTGGCCTTGCCCCGGCAAGGCAGGAGGGGACAGAACACCCACAGGTGTGCCGTGCTGGGCCTTGGAGCGTCCCCTCAGGGCCCTCGTGCTGACGCCCTTCAGGACAGGGCTCTTGGGGCTCCTGGTCAGCTGAGCAACTTGTGGACCCAAGGTAGGGATGGAGAAGGGGGGCTCCCATGAAGGGTCCCCAGCCAGCAGCGGAAGGGCAGGTGGCACCCTGGGGGCAAAGGGTGACAGAGACACTGCCAGCAATTCTTTTTGTCCCGAGCCGGTCCCTGCTGTACCTGCTGCCCTGAGGGTGGCACTTGGGTTGGTGGGGCCACTCACAGCCCCAGGCCCGTAGAGCTCACAGGCTTCATGGCCCTGTGACCTCACTCACCTTTGGGAACCTCTCTGTGCCTCAGTTTCCTCTCTGTGAAAGAAAGGAAAGCAGCATCCACAGCCCAGTGACAGTAGAGGTGACTTAGTAAATTACAGCCACTGCTTGCTTAATGACCGAATTACGTTCCTGGGATTAGGTCCTTAAATGAGCTGTCCCTATCTGAGATGCACAGAGTGAGCAGGCACCGATGTTCAGAACGAAGAAAGGGCCGAAGGAGCCTCCGCTCGAGGGCCTGGCTTTCGTTGGCATGGCCCTTACGTGCTGTGCTGCAGCGGAGGGCACTGGGCTGGCACTGTGTGGCACAGTGGGCAGGAATCGCAGCCCCGCACGGGCAAGGTGCCCTGTGCCGAAAGGACACTGAGGATCTGTAAGCCACCGATGAAAAGACCCCATACCAAGAGCCACAGAACAGTACAGAAAAGGCGGCTCCTAAGGGCCTTGTTCATAAACCTGGACAGTTGTTGTACATGCCGGTTGGTGAACGAGGAAATGTCTTAGCTAAGTGAGGTCAGCTGTGAGTGCCACCGAGGGTTCCCAGTCAGCCGGGCGTGGCCCCCGGCGAGGGCTCTGCAGGGGCAGGCAGCAGGGAGGTGATGGAGGAGACGCGGGCAGCCCAAGGGGGCAGCTAGGTCCCGTCGTGAGATGTCAGGGAGGCCTTGGCGCCCATCATGGGGTCACTGTTCCCACTGCGGGGTACACGAGCCCTGCTGTCCCTAAACCCACAGTGGCTGCAGGTTTGGGAGGTGACTGGCAGTGAGCTCCAGCAGGAGCGGAAATGTGTGCTGGGGTCCCTGCCCACCGCGAGGTCCTCGTCTCGGTGTCCTGTCTTGAGGCACCCAGGCCTACTCAGGCCTGCACCACAGACGCCTGAGTGAGGGTCTGGGCGAGTGGGCTTCTGGCCCTGAGTTCCAGGGTGATCGTGGAGACAGAGCCAGCCGGAAGAGCTCAAGCCCCCGTGTATTGGTTACCCCTGGGCATCTGCAGGCTCCGCTGTGGGTGCTGCCACACAGATGTGGGGATGCCACAGGGCTGCAGCCAACGCATTCCTGCTCTTGCTGACCTGGGGACAGGGCCCTGGTGGCCCCTGAGGCATCTTCCCTCTCCAAGTCAGGCAGGCCTCTCCATTCTTTGGGGAGTTTCGGGAAGACTTCTTGAAGGAGGAGGATCTGGGAGGAGCCCTGAGGCCAGCGGGGAAGATAGAGGAGCAGGCTGAGGCCGAGGGGACGGGGCCTCATCTAGGTTCCTTGTCCCACCCAATTTTCCCTGAGCCTTAGCAGCTTCCACCTTGGCTGATGAAGGGCTTTGGAGCCACTGAGATGGGCATGCCGGGCATCTGCCCACCCACGCTGCTTTCCACGCCTCTCCTCCACCCGGCTGTCCCACCCTCCCACAGGCTCTCCCTGCCCCTGCCACAGGCTGTCAAGGCCTTGCACGAGCCCTCCTGCTCCACCCTCCCTTCCTGCTCTCCAGGTCTTCAGTGTCCCCACCAGTCCTGGCTCCTTCTGGTTTCTGGCTTTTGTCCTCTGACCTCATGTTCCCTCCCTGGTCTTTGATGTCATCCCTCCCTGGATGGCCCTGGACTTTCCCAGCTCCCACTGTGGGCCTCTGTCAGCGACATCAGCCCCTCTTCTCCACCATCTCTCTGGGCTATGACCCTGGCCCAGCCAGGTCCCTCTGTACCCAGTCCTCCACCCACCCAGGCGAGTGTGGGTTGAGCTCACGCCCCAGGGGGGCAGCAGGACGGGGCCTGGGCAACTATGCAGATGGAGCAGCCAGGCCCAGTACACAGTGCAGCCTTGCCGTGTACCCCTAGCTCCTGCTCAGCCCTATCCTCATCTTGAAGCCCAGAGTCCATGGCCTCACTGAGCCAAGCCCTGCGTGTGGCTGCTGCCTGCCCTCGATGGAGACCAGCCCAGCGCCTGGGGCTGCAGGCCCTGGCCAGTGCTGCCGGCCCCACCACTGAGAAGAATGTGCCATACCAGCACACCCTGAAGGAGGAGGCCCGGGACCCCTCGGCGGCAGCTCAGGGACCCAGCCAGCCCCTGCCCAGCACAGCCAGCGTGGTGGTTATTGGTGGGGGCAGCTTGGGCTGCCAAACCCTGTACCACCTGGCCAAGCTGGGTGTGACTGGGGCTGTGCTCTTGGAGCGCGAGCGACTGACATCGGGGACCACTTGGCACACGGCAGGTAGGGCTCAGGTGCAGGCCGGTGAGTGCAGGGCGCACACGGGGTGCAGGCGGGCCGTGGGGTGGCGGGCAGCCCCAAGCCTGAGAGGGTCTGCTGAGCTGGAAGGGAAGGCAGCTGGTCAGTTTGGAGGTGGGCAGATTTGGGGCCCCACGGCTGTAAAGCTACAGTAGGAAGAGGGGTCGTGCTGCTCGCGTGCCCCTGGGGAGATGACACGGGGCCCAGGGCTGAGGCCCCCACTCTGTCGCATGCATGAAGCCTCTCCCCCAGGACAGCCAGCCCTTCAAGGGCATTTTCTGGGGGAGAAGGGTGGCGGGCACTGGTGGGCACTCTCCTGCCTACAGCGGTCTGGAGCACCCACAGCTAGCGTCAGTCCTGCAGCCAGCGCTGAGCTGGAAAACGCTCTCCCATAGCTCACCCTTGTGCATCTATGGGGTAAACACTGGCATGGCCAATATCAAGCTGCCAGGGCGTAGGGCCAGGGAGATAGCTCAGTGGAATAACTGCTTGCCTGGCGAGTGCAAGGTCCTGAGTTCAATCCCCGGTACTGCAAAAAAAAAACAAAAACAAAACAAAAGACAGTCAAAGCTGCCAAGGCGAAGTCAGAGCAAGAGGCTCACAGCCTGGGCCTTGAGGGCCCACACATTCCCCGGGCTCCGAGATCTCCAAGTGTCTGTCTTTGTGCTTCTCTTCCGGGAGCTCTGCTGCAGAAAAGGCAGCTCGGTTTCAGGGTCCCTGGTTGGGCTTTCCTCGGCCCTGGTCTGTGTCCCCCAGCCCTTCCACTAGCCTGCTCTTGGACCTTGGACACTTTGATTTCACTGTTAACTAGTGGTTTGCTCCTCGGAGACTGCCCTGGCTCCTGGGGTGGGGGTGGGTGGGATCTCCCCGACAGGTTCAGTCCAGGACTGGCACACAGTGCACTGGATGCAGGGTGGGGGATGCTAGTGTTGCGGTGGCCGCAGGGCTTCCAGCAGTGCCCTCCTCACCCTCTTGGGCTGAGCCCGCCCTGCCACGCCCCACCCCTGCTGATACTTGGCTGAGAACAGGGGGTGCAGCCTGCCTCGCAGGACTGATGGTGCTCCCCTTCCGGGTCAGGCCTGCTGTGGCAGCTGCGGCCCAGCGACGTGGAGGTGGAGCTGCTGGCCCACACCAGGCGCGTGGTGAGCCACGAGCTGGAGGCGGAGACCGGGCTGCACACAGGCTGGATCCAGAACGGGGGCCTCTTCATCGCGTCCAGCCGGCAGCGCCTGGATGAGTACAAGAGGCTCATGTCGGTGGGTGCCTGGGGAGGGGCGATACCGCAAGGGGCTCGGGCGGATGGGTCAGCTCCCTGAGGGGCCCAGCTTGTTTCAGGAAAGGAGCCCTGAGTGGTCTCGGGACCCAAACCCTGCCCTGCCTAGCCCCCAATGGCTCTCTTCATTCATAATTCCCAGATGGAGACCTGATTGGCTCAGCTCATCCTAGTTCTGGCCCAGGGACGCTTGATTGGCTGCTTTGGGGCCAATCAAATGCCATGGGGGCGTGGCCCGTGTCCAACGCCAAGTATAGTTTCCTCTTCTTGGGGAAGCCAGTCTGACCCAGGGAACCCGATTCCCAGGTCCCATATATAAGTCTGTGGGAGTGGTTTTATGTATTTTAGGGAATAAAACCTTTGCACCATGTACTGGCCCAGTTCTTTATCACCCGCATAAAGGATGTATGGGGTGACCCCGGGCCTAGTGGCAGAGCTTGGGAGGAAGGGGTTTGACCTTCCCGCGCCGCCCGCATCCGATGGCGGCTGATGCTTCTCCCTGAGCCGGCTGGGGCTGGCGGCCTGGAAGCTCCCAAAACGGCTCCCACCACTTGGTGTCCTCCGGCTCCCCCAGCTGGGCAAGGCCTATGGCGTGGAGTCCCACGTGCTGAGTCCTGCGGAGACCAAGGCCCTGTACCCGCTGATGAACGTGGATGACCTCTACGGGACCCTGTATGTGCCGCAGGACGGCACCATGGACCCCGCCGGCACCTGCACCACCCTCGCCAGGGCGGCTGTGGCCCGAGGAGCCCAGGTACCGATGGTGTGGCTCTGAAGCCACCTGCCCTAAGCCCTGAGAGCGGGGGCCAGAGCAGGCCATTCTTTCCGCCTTCCTGGGGACCTGGGGCCAGGTCCCGGCCTGCAGAGGGGAGGCGGAGCCCCGGGCCTGCAGGGCCCAGCAACTGTCCCTTCCCTGGGAGGCCTGCTCTGCCGCACCAGCAAATCCTCCTAGCATCCCTCTTTATAATTTTTATCTTCATGTGTCTCAATACTGCACAAAATTGTATAAAAGATTTTAAAAGACGCAAAAAAGAAGATAGGGATGTCAGCCCAAAGGTTTTTCTGTGCAGATACATGTGTGTTCAGAAGCAAGTAGTAGGGCTGGCCAAATAGCTCAGCTGTTTAAAGGCCTGCTTAGGCAGAGTGCAGCGGCCAGGCCTCGATCCTCCTCCTTGTGCCCAGCCGGCCCGGCCCCCGGTGCACGCACGCTGAGATGGCAATCGAGACTGGGTGTGGTGGCGCACCCGGCCCTTGGGAGGCTGAAAACAGGAGAAACCCTGCGAGTCCGACCTACAGTGAGAAGCTGCACACCCTGTAGACCCTGTCCTAAATACATTTTTAAAAATTGACTATTATAACCTTTAGAAAACCAAGCAGACGCACAAGCTGCACGCACATCTTTCCACTCATCGCAGGAGCCCTGTTTAGGCGGCTTTCCTGCGTGACCAGCCGCGCCCCCTCCCCTGGCAGGTCCGGGGCTGGGAAGGCTTCCTACTGGGCCTGCTGGCTGGCTTTCCGGTTCACACAAGGGCTGGCCCTAGTAGACGCTGCGTACCCAGGTCCCCCATGTGCAGAATGGGCTGGGCAGGGGCAGCACCCCAAGCAGCTCCTCCCATCCCAGGTGATTGAGAAGTGCCCTGTGACGGGTATCCGGGTGCGGACCGACGATTTCGGGGTGCGGCGCGTCGCAGCTGTGGAGACAGAGCACGGCTCCATCCAGACGCCCTGCGTGGTCAACTGTGCAGGTGGCACTGGCGTTTCTGCCACCTCCTGATGTTCCCAGCCCCAGTCCCACATTCACAGGGCTTCCCTGTGAGTCACCAAGTCCCAACCAGGGCAAAGGCCTGCAGAGGGGCCTGTGTCACTTGGGTAGCTGCCCCTGTGGGTTCCCAGGGAGCTGAGCCGCGGTGCTGTGCCCACAGGTGTGTGGGCAGGCGCTGTGGGCCGGATGGCTGGAGTCAAGGTGCCCCTGGTGGCCATGCACCACGCCTACGTTGTCACAGAGCGCATTGAAGGAATCCAGGTAGGCGGGCAGCCCCCGGGGCCCGGGTCTGGGAGGAGGAGTGCAGGACATGGCTCTGAGCCTCAGTTCGGGCACATTCGATGCCGCCGGCTCCTTCGCTGCCCTGGCCTCAGCCACCTCCCCTGGAAATGGAGCTTCTAACCCTGGGTGTTAGAGTCAAATGAACCTGCTGGCACCAACCTGCTTAGCCTGCTGGCCTGGCCCAAGCGCATCTTGCGAGGTGCAGCCAGTCCTGCTGGTGACTGCCTTCTGTGACTAAGAGAACCCTCGTAAGGCGGATGGTGGCGGAGCCTGCAGTCCTAGCATTCTGGGAGGCTGATGCAGGAATATCGCATGTTCAGGTCCAGCCTGGGCAACATAGTGACTGGGACCCTGGCTCAAAATAAGTCAATAAATAAATAGGGCTGGATGTGGCTCAGAGTAGAGGCTCTGGGCTCAATCCCCAGCACTGCCAAAATTAAATTAAATTTTTAAAAAGTTTCTGAGAACCTGGGATGTTTGAGTGTTCCCAGTATCCCGGAGTGCCTATCCCAGAGGGCCTTGTCCCTGACACTCTGAGCCTCTCTGCCAGCCCTTTGCCTGGGGCCTGGTGCCTTGGACACCTGGGGCCCCTGGGCTATGTGTCCCCCCCTCACCTGTCCCCTGCCCCACTCTTGTCACTGACCAGCCCCCTCCCTCTGTCACCACCCAAGCCCCCCATTTCTTTTCCTCTCCATCCCATGTCTGGCACTCACTCTGGCTTCTCCTTCCCTTGTCTTTCTGGCCTCCCTCCCACCCCCTCTTCCTCCTCATCTCCTCCAGCCCTGCCCCATCCCCATCAACTCAACTGTCCGTCCTTTTTTTCTTTTTGAGAAAGGGTCTCACTCTGAAGCTCAGTTCAGCCTGGCTTTGAATTCACTATGTGCCCCAGGCTGGCCTTGAACTCAGGACTACCTTCCGGCCTCAGCCTCCCGAGTGCTGGTACTATAGTGTGTGCACCACCATGCCCTGTCCGCCCATCCTTCTGTCTGCCTCTCGGTCCACAGCCTGAGCTGGGAGCGAGAGCCACGTGGGTCTTTTGGGGCTCCCTGGAGGAGGTGGACAAGTTTCCAGAGGATTGGAGGGTGGCAGAGAAGGGGTGCGGGACACAGAACAGACCGGGCTCCTCAGCCCTGAGGTGTGTGGGGACAGCCTGATGGCCTCGGTGGCCCACAGAGCTGCTCTCTGGCTGCTGTGAGCTCCAGGAGGGCCAGACTGAGGCTTGGAGCCGGGGATGGGGGCAAAAGCTGCATCCTGAAGGCAGGAGGGTGGCCACGGGGGCATCTGCCACCCCAGCCCGGGTGCCCTCCCTCAAGATTCCCCAAAGTCTTCCCGAGCGGCTCCTCTCTTCAGGAAGCAGCAGGGAGAACTGGCCTCACGCACCCCACGCATTTCAAGGTCAGAGCCCAGCTGGGGCTGCTTACAAAGCCAGCTGGGGCCCCTTGTGTCCCCGAGGGTGCAAGGACGGCTTAACAAGCTGCAGAATCGCAGAGTCTGCTGGGCACAGGGCTTTGCAGCAGCAGGCAGGTCTCCCGAGGGACAGTGGTGCGGTGGGGGCTCTGGGAGGGGCATTGGACCCCAATACGGATTCCACTGCTGTGCCACTGGGTCAGAGAGCAAACTCTGCCTAGCCCAGGGGGTCTGGGGCCAGGCCTGGTGTGGCCATCCACGAGAGCAGGTGCCCGTGGCTGCGTAGGTGTCCTGCATCCCTAACACGGATGCAGGTGCTGCGACTGAAGGGGCTCCAGCTGGGCTCTGAGTCCCACCCCTCAGCTGCCACTCTGAGCCCTGGGTTCCCCTTCGCAGCTCGAGTAGGAAGTGTTCCTACTGCCCCACTGTGTAGGAGAAGAGAGGTGGGGAAGGATGGGCCCTGCCTGGCCTGCAGCAGGTGCTCAGGGGACAGTGACAGCGAATTGGGGCTGGGCAGGCTTTGAAGCCCTGGAGGGGACTGGGAGGTGGCCAAAAGGCAGGGACATTGGGGGGCCAGGGCATGGCAGCATGGCTGGTGGGTGGCTCCTGGGGGGCCACAGGGCATGCGAAGCTTGCTGGGCACTTGCAGTA
The DNA here is from genome assembly GCF_000260255.1 of Octodon degus. NCBI lineage: Eukaryota > Metazoa > Chordata > Mammalia > Rodentia > Octodontidae > Octodon > Octodon degus. The sequence continues at coordinate 2,199,791 of NW_004524699.1, read as the reverse complement.
GCAGAGGCCAGGGCACCAGTCCTGCTGGCACAGGAGCCCGGGCGTGCTGACCACCAGGTGTCCCCAGCGTCCTGCTCCCAGGTGCTCTGGGTTTTCTTTCTGTTTGGAGTAGTTGCAAGCATTCCTTCTCAGCAGCGCTTCGTTGCTGGGGCCTCCTCCAGCCCACCTCTCAAGGGGACATTCCTGTTCTGGCCTGCGCTTGGCCAGGACCACTGGGAGCCGGGTTGGAGCTGGCCAGGCGACCTGTGTCACCCTCAGCCCATCCCTGATACTGTGTTCATCTCCGGAGGGCACAGGACTGGGACAGCACGTGATGGGGACGCAGTGCCGTGGTCCCTCCCCCCACCTCCCTAGTGGCCTTTTTCTTGGCCGCAGGCGGTCTGCGGGGCAGTGTCGTGGCCGTGGCCAGGCCCCTAGCGTCTGAGCGGTCCTGCCCAGCATGTGCTGTTTCCCAGCAGCACCGGCTTTCTCCCAAGACGCTCAGTTCCTGTGACTTCAAGGCGTGCGTGTGCACAGTTCCCAGCCCGTCCTCGCTGCCGGCCACCCCCACGTCCCACCTCGGGCCTGGCCACGGGCAGTCACCCACCTGACTTCTGTCTCTGTGGATTTTCCCGGGCTGGACATCTATGACACGTGGCCTTTCGTGTCTGGCTTCCTTGCTCAGCCTGCTTGTGGCAGGGTCTGTGCCATCGCCATTCCCTCTGGTGGCCGATTGGTATTGTCCTGCACTGTCACATGCGTGTGACCCATCTGTGCGTCTTCTGATGGACAGCCCAGCTTTCTCCATATGGAGGGGCTCTGTGCAGCAGCGCCACACACAGTCACGTGCAAGCTTTTGTGTGGACGAGTGTCCCCTGGGGACCCACGTGGATGGGTATGGCTGAGTCCTGGGGTGTCTCTGTAATAATCGGAGGGTCTACGGTGCCGTCCCCCAGGAGTGAGACCACAGCGCCCCTCTGGCATGTCCCCCACCCACCCCAGCACTTGCTGTCACCTGTCCTTGTGCCAGGGGCTCTGATGGCGGCTTGACCTGCGCTTCTGAGCCGCTGATGATGTTAGACATCTTCTCATTTGCAAATGAGAAGGTGATTTAGAGGCATTTCTGCCCACCCTGCGGGCCTCTGTGGAAGAATACTTCACCATGTGAGGCAGGGTGTCCTCCTTCTTCTCTCAGTGACCGGATGCTGGCCCTCACCCTTGCTGCCCAGATGCCGCCTGGCTGGAACCCGCCACCCAGAGCTGGGTGGCCGGGGCGTGAGGGACAGCGGGGCTGCTGTGTCCCCTCCACCTTGTGGGCCACACTGCTCCTCTGGCTTCCTTCTCACCCCGATTTGTAGGGATTTGGGGAAGCAGAGACCTGAGCAGGAGGCACCTGTCCCCCACGGGTAGCCCAAGGTCCCATCCACCTGTCCTTGGGGTCATGCTGTGCAGAGGCCCCAGAGGTCCACGCTGGCCTGGTGATGCTGGGTGTGTGGGGGTGCTGCTGCAGGGCACAAGGCGCTTGGCCCCACCAGCCCCCCGCCCAACACTGTGTGGCCTCCGCTCTGCCCCGTAGAACATGCCCAACGTCCGCGACCACGATGCCTCTGTGTACCTGCGCCTGCAAGGGGACGCCCTGTCTGTGGGTGGCTACGAGGCCAACCCCATCTTCTGGGAGGAGGTGAGACCCGGCCCTGGGATGCTGGCCTGGAGAAAGGCACGTGGCTGTCTGGGTACAGGCCCGGCGGCTGGGGCCCAGCAGTAGCGCCCAGCTGCTGATAGCAGTGCTGGGTCTCCCCAGCCTCTGGGCTGGACGTGGGGCCCTGGCCCAGCAGAGTCCACACACAGCAGGGTCAACGCTACCTAACTGTCTGCAGGAATCGGGAGCCCAGCTAAGCTAGAAGTCCCTGCCCATGCCACCCATAATTTGGGGGAAAGACAAACAACAGACAGACAAGCGGAGCCTTTCTGGGTGGGGCTCCTGGGCTGAGTAAAGATGGGAAGTTAAGAACCAGCCAACGAGCAGAGACTAAGGACACCCTGCAGACTGTGGCCGGGGAGGGCCCAAAGCAGGGGACACCAGGAAAAGCCCTACCTGCATGGAGACAGTGGCCAGCAGGTAGTCCTGGGGCCCTGGCTCTGCGGGGTGCATGGGGCTGGCTCCCATGGGCTCTGAGGACCTCGGTGATCCAGAGAAGGTGGTGGCAGGCAGGAGCAGGGGCTGTGGGATGGGGTAACCACTGGAGGCCACTGGAGCGGCCAGGGCTGCGGGTGGGGCTGGACAGGGTGGGAACAAGGGGTTCCCAGTGCCCCTCGACTTCTGACCTGGCAAGGCCACCCCCACCGTTTGTCCCAAGGGCCTGTGTGGCCTTCTTGGGTCACATGAGCCATCGCCCATCTTGCCTCTGCAGGTGTCGGACAAGTTTGCCTTTGGCCTGTTTGACCTGGATTGGGATGTGTTTACCCAGCACATCGAGGGTGCCATCAACCGCGTCCCTTCCCTGGAGACCACGGGGATCAAGTCCACAGTCTGTGGCCCAGGTGAGTGGGCACCTCGGGTCCCTTGGGCTAGTGATGGCAGAGGTGAGGCCCTTGCCCAAGGTGTCCGTGCTGCCCTCTGCTGCCTGAAACTTGGAGTCTTCACGTGCAAGTGGGAGTGAGGGGCTCTGTTCCTGAAGCCTGTGTGGGTACACGGTTCACGGTGCTCACGTGGCCCAGCCCCGGCTCTGTCCCCAGCCTCTGTCCCTTCATTCCTCCAAGGCATGCCCTGGTCACAGGACCCCTACCACCTGTCTCAGCCTTGAAGGCCGTAGACCAGGGTGGCATAGAGAGGGTTCCCAAGGATATGGGAGCAGAGGGTGGGCCACGCCTCCAGTCACTGTGGGTCCACACTGCCTGCCCTGGGACTGGTGCTCCTGGGACATCTGTGGCGGCCCCAGTCCCTGGGTGTGCACAGGGCTGAGGTCCCGAGATCAGCAGGGCCCACACAGCAGTGCAGCCTGCAGGCCCCTGCCCCCAAGCACCCTGCTGGCAGCTTCCGTGCCACATTCAGTGGCTGCTGGTCCACTACATGGCACTACTCTTGGCCAGGGCTGGGGCAGGGACCCACGGTGGTGGCCTAGAGGAAGGAGGAGCTTGTCCCTGGGCAGGGCTGCAGGCTAAGAGTGCAGGAGGGCTGGCAGGTGGCCACAGGATGAAGGAGAACATCTCCCTTGAGTCCTGGTGGGCTCTCCTGGGCACCCCCTTCCACCTGGGGGTGACTGCCCATTTCTGGGGCTGTAGGTCGCCAGCTCCTTGGTACCTCTGTATTCCCCTTGGTGAACTAAGGGACAGAGGCCTTGGGGTGACAGGTGACAGATGCCAGCCAGTCCTAGGGTGAGCATGCTGAGGGGTTGCCCAGAAGGAAGGGGAGGGCCTGGAGAGGGGGAGGGTCCCTTGGAGGTGCTGGATCCACAGGGAGTCCTTCCCCCGCCCAGCACACCGCACGTGGACACCTCGGCACCAGCCTGCTGTTTCTCGATGGGCTCAGCTCTGCTGCAGGCGGCAGCCCCAGGGAGGGCCGCTGAGCTGCAGGCAGTGGGCGGCAGTGTGACTCACTGTCCCCTGGCTCCCTGATGTATGGGGACCCCAGGGAAAAGCAGGAAGATTTCCAGGGGCATGAACACCCAGGGACCATCCTGTTCCGAGGGCGGCGTGCACGCTGGGCTGCTGGGTGTGGCTGGAATGTGGGGACACAGCCCTTCTTGTGGCCAGGCATGGTCAGGGGCCTTTGGGCTCCAGAGCTGAAGCAGGAAGTCCTAGGCTGGCCCCAGGGCAGCCTGGGGCAGCAGACTACGCATTGCTGGGGTTGGGGGTCAGAACCCAGGCCAGGGAGGCGCTCACAAGAGCCTGGGTCGCTCCAGGTCCTTCTGCCGTGCACAGCCATGTGTTAAGGATGAGGGCCGTGAGCCGCTCCGCAGCGCGTCCTGGTCTCTGAGCGCTGGCAGCAGATGGAAGCCAGAGGCTTGGTCCATTTTCTTAAAGAGTTGAAGATCGTTCACTCACTCAGTGAACACTGCAAGAACCGATGCTCTCGGGCTCAGCATCAGGCCTTAGCACAAGAAGTATGCAAAAGCCCTGTCCCCACTGTTACACAGTGCAGGGGGCCTGAGTGACAGCTAAGTCCTGGCACAGCCAGCTCAGGACATTGTAGGCAGGAGGACGGAGCTGGCCGAGATGGACCTGGCCCCGTGGACAGGCCAGGGCAGGGCAACGGGAGGCACAAGCTTCAGGAAGGAGCGGGCGGCAGCACACAGGCCCCAGGGCCTAACGCAGGAGGCGCTGGCAGAGCCCTGCCCCACGGGGCCGCCCAGGAGACCTCACCGCCCAGCTCGTCCCTTTCAGAGTCCTTCACACCTGACCATAAGCCCCTGATGGGGGAGGCGCCCGAGCTGCGGGGCTTCTTCCTGGGCTGTGGCTTCAACAGCGCTGGTGAGTGTGTGGAGCAACCCGCAGGGCCTGGAGGGGGGCGTGGGCTGCTCCAGGAGGGATAGACTGCAGCTCGCTCCCCGCTCCCTCCCAGGGATGATGCTGGGTGGCGGCTGTGGACAGGAGCTGGCCCACTGGGTTGTCTACGGACGCCCGGAGAAGGACATGTACAGCTACGACATCAGGCATGTGCCCCGGGCAGAAGCCCCCGGGACCCCAGAGGCTTCTTGGAAGAGGCAGCAGGAGGGAGGGGGGGAAGCCCCAGGCAGGCAGTGTGCAGTGGGGCGCCTGGGATCCCCCATCTCTGCACAGCGGGGGAGACCGAGGCTGCAGCGCTGGAGCAGGCAGGGCTGAGCCGGGGGCTTGCAGCTCTGGGCAGACACAATAAGCGCAGACTCACCTGGGCAAGGCTGGCTCTGTGACGACCCACGGGTCACACCCCATGACCTTGTGACCCTGTGACCCCGTGGTCTCTGCCTGAGGCTCACACTGAGGACACCCCTTGGCTTCCTGGCCTCTACAGCTGCTCTTCTTAGGAAAGTGCTTGGGGTCAGGTGGCCAGGAGGGGCCGCTCCTCATGGAAGTGCCACACTCACAGGCTGGCTGTGGCTGCCAGGTCCCTCAGGGCGCGGGTGCAGCGGGGCAGGAACCCCACCCCTGCGGCGTCTCACTGTCCCCGAGCCCCAGCAGCCACGTGCTTGGCTGTCTGATGGTGTGAGCCCAGCCCCTGCTTCTGCCCAGTGGTCCCCCCTGCCCGGGACCTGTGGAGAGCAACAAGCTTGCCGAGATGCTGCTGTCTGTGCAGCCAGGAGCCCTGCATGCCCCACGCCTGCTCCCAGGCTTCTGGGCCCGGGAGGACTCCAGCTACAGAGGTGGGAACCATGGGCCCTCCTGGCCTCCTGCTCCCGGGCTAGCTGTAGTCTCCAGACTGTGCCTGGCACGCTGCCCAGGTATAGGATCAGGTGTAGATCAGGTGAGTCGGCCCTGGAAGGCTCTGACAGGTATACAGGCCAGGAGCCCCCGCAGGGCGTGGCAGGCACGGTGTGGACCTGGGGGCACACGTGAGACCCGTTAAGTGGGAGGAGGCGGGAAGCGGAGTCTGCAGACGCTGGATGCTGGGGTAAAGTGCGTGGCACTGCTGGCTGGGGTGGCATCCTACCCTGGGGGGCATCCAGAGGAGGTGGCCGGGGAGCTGGGGCGGGCTGCAGGTGCAACCTCAAGGCCACAGTGCAGTACAAATGGTGCCTGGTAGGAGCTGGACCTGGACCCACCAGGGTCCCCAGCCACCAGGGACAGGTCCTTTCCTCCGCTACATGGTTTCTGGTGCTTGCAGCTGGGATTGAAGCTGCTGCCCAGGCCAGCTGGGGTTTCCCCAGCACCTCCAGGCCAGCTGGCTGTGCCTGGCAGATACAGGGGGCCTGGCTGGGAGGCACAAGGGAGTGGAGGAAGGGGCTAGCAAGGCCCCTCTTGGGGAGACGGGGGCCAGGAGCCCCACGGCTGGGGTCAGGCTGAGGAGGCGGTGCCCGGAGAAGACCAAGCCAGAGCCTGGCAAGGCTATGGGGCGGGGCTGAGGGTCCAGCGGGGCACCAGGCCGGGCCCCTGCAGGTATGCCCTGTCCCTTCCCGGCGCTCCCGCAGTGACCCGGCCCCATCTGCCCAGGCGCTTCCACCACTCCCTGGCCGATCACCAGCGCTGGATCCGGGAGCGCAGCCACGAGGCCTACGCCAAGAACTACTCCGTGGTCTTCCCCCACGACGAGCCGCTGGCCGGGCGCAACATGCGGAAGAGCCCCCTGCATGAGGTGCGCGGCTGCAGGGGCACGGGGCCGGGCCTGCCCGCATGTCACCCCGGCCCTGCATGTGGCATGCTGGAGTCTGTCCTCCCCCTGGGCGCCATGGGGCCTGAGGTCTGGGTGGCGGGGCTCTGACGAGCGGCACAGCTGCCTGTCAGAGGACAGCAGCCAGACTGCAGGGGGTTCCGACTGTAGAGCCTGCTTCAGAGTCCTTGTCCTCCAGTGAGCTCCTAGTTATGCAGTGAAACCCGCCGCCCCACACCCTTCTTGGAGGCCTGTCCCTGTGTACTGTCCTGCAGCCCCAACGACCCCGGCGTCCCTGCCTGTCTCCATCCCTGATCACCCTACACCAGAGGCTCCGTTCCTGGGTGAACTGGGTGGTGGTCTGGTCACCCCAGTCCCCGAGGGGCTCAGGGAGTGGCTGCTGAGTGTATGGACCAGCATGGGCAGTGGCTGGCATCCCACCTGGGGCGGGGGCCTCCCTCTCCTGGCACCCCCATGCCAGAGCCCAAGAGGCACCTTCTGTCTGCTGCCCTCCCTCAGCCAGTTAAGTTCCAGCCACACCGCACCTTTCCTTGGCTGAGCAATATTCCAGCACCGTCCAGCATGCATGCGGCGCCTCTCAGCAGGAGGGGCCTCTGGCCACGGAGCCATGCTGGCGGCTTGGCCAGCAGTGGGACAGCCGGGTCTCACAGGTGGCTCCGGCTGCTGGGACACAGTGCCAGAGACAGAGCCTCACCTAGATTCTTGCTCTGCTGGCACCGACTGTGGGGGTCAGGGAGCCCTTCTGGCCACAGCTGCCGATCCTCTGTTCTCGCAGGGTGGGAGGGCCCCAGCTGGTTCAGAGAGGCCCTGACCCTGTGTGCCAGGTGGCCTTGACCACTTCATGAGGTCCCTTCTACTGCCTGTGGTCCTTGGCCACTTTGGCCATTTCCTGTGGTCACTTCCTGGCCCAGACCCTGCTCCATGGGCAATGGGGGGGTGCTTGCTGTGGTCCGTGGGTTTGGGCTCTGGGGTCAAGGTGGGTTCTGGGGACTGGTCCAGGCCCTGCGTGAGAGGAAAGCCCTCTGTCCTGTGCATCCTGGTGTGACAGTGGCCACAGTCACTGTGTCCCACACGGTGTCTGGCCGCAGATGAAGGGCGCTTGTGTCCCTGCAGGAGATCCTGTCACGAGGCTGTGTGTTCCAGGAGCGACACGGCTGGGAGCGGCCTGGCTGGTTCAGCCCCCAGGGTCCGGCTCCGGTGAGTGGCCCTTTGAGGGCCTCCTGGACACCCTGCTTCCTCCTGCCCTTCTCCCAGCCAGGGCGAGTCCCCCAGAGGCAGGCTGGGGACTTCAGTCAGCCTCAGAGCCGTCAGAGCCCGGGGTCCATGGCAGGACAGGCAAGCAGAGTTGCACAGAGCCTCTTGGTCACCCGGCCCCAGGCGGTGCGTGGCCTCGCTCTGCCCAGCCAGCGGGCCGCACCTGGACCAGGGCAGGTGTTGTGGAAGGTCCCTGTTCCCATGGGGTCTGGACATCCTCCCAGGACTCTCACCGTGACTCTGGCAGCTCTATCTCTTAGCAGCTGTGAGTAGGAGGCCGGAGGGTAGGCGGGCTTATCCCTCGACATGCTCAGTTTACCCACTGGGGTTCCCACATCCCCACCTCTGGGGGCCTCCCTGTCTCCCCCTAGGTGCAGGCTGGGTACAGAGAGACCAACCCAGGGCTGCCGTGTGGCCCAGATCTGCCCAAGTTAGCCACATCTCATTGCTGTGCACCCCTCTACTGCTCCAACCCATCTCCATAGTAACCTGTGTCCTGGGGGGTTCAGATGACCCAGGGTAGTGGAGCCAACGCTTGCAAATGAGGCTGCAGCCAGGGTTGGTGTCTTCAGAGCCCTGGGCCTCTGGCTGTTCTCAGGGCCTCTTCTCAGGGGCTCAGGGTCCCTGCAGACTGCAGGGAGGGTAGGTGTGGGCAGATCCTGCCGGAAGCCCTGTGCCCTGAGTCCCTGGGTGAGGAGAGGGGCGGGACAAGGGACCAGACAGCTCTTCCCCCATGAGTACCCTTTGTCCCTGGACCCCAAGAGAGCAGAGACCAGTGCTCCTGGTCCTGACATCCAAATGTGCTCTGGGGTCTCACTAGTGGGGGAGGCAGGCCTGGCTGGGAAAGGGCCTCCTGCACCCAGGGCTGAGACTCCTGGGTGCCTTGCTTTCTCCCTCTCGGGATCGATTTCCTGTCTGTAGAAAGGACGCCCTCGTTGAAAGTGTGGGGCATCTGTGGCGGGCTCACCCAGGTGGGGACTGGGCCCCAGGCCAGTGTTCCTGCCCCACCCACTCCCTCCTCGGCTGGCCACTTCCAGCAGCATCCCTCTGCCCTGGGTTGGCTGAGGTCCCTGCCACCGCCTCCCCCTTCCCGGGCCACTCTTCCTCTGCCTGGTGGCCCGTGGGTCTGCAGCTGCTTGGTCCTCCAGCCCAGTACTGGTGGAGGGCGGTCGGTGACCATGGCCTGTGTCCAGGTTCTGGAGTATGACTACTACGGCGCCTATGGGAAGCAGCCACACCAGGACTATGCCTATGGCCGGCTGCTGGGTGCAGAGTACACCTTCGACTTCCCGCCCCACCACACCCTGGTGAGACCTGGGCCTTGGGGCTCCGCCTTCTCCAGCCCCCTCGCTTTCCCTCTCCCTCCTCCCACCAGACCCAAGACTGGCTGGCAGGTGGGCCCAGGGATGACAGTCACTGCTGTGGCACAGGGCAGGGGGAGGCTATGTGGCCCGGGCCGGCGTTTGCACCACTCCCAGCCCTTCTGAGTCCTGAGGCTGTGTGGGGTTCAGTGAGGGGCTCCTCCCCATTCCCGGGATGCTGAGGCTGCGAACCTGGGCACCAGAGCCTGCACAGGGACCTGCGCAGCTCTGCAGCTGGGCCTCGGGGCAGGTGAGGCTGACCAGTCAGGGCACATGGCCCCTAGAGCCTCACCCGAGTGTGCATCTCCTCTATCCCTCAGGTGAAGGGGAAGATTCTAGGGCCTGGCTTCCCCTCCAGTAAAAAGGGTGATCCTGTCCCTGCCTGGCCCTTAGCGCCCTGTGGTTACCCCCCAGTTCCCACACCCAAGCGGCAGCCTGAAGTCACCACACTGGAGATGTTTAGGTAGAGCAAAGCCCTCCCCCTGGGCGCCGAAGCCCAGGGCTGGCCTGGGGAGCTCCAAGGTGCGTCCTGGTTCCCAGGGCCCCTCTGTGAGCACCCAGGGCCTGTGGCCGAGAAGATCAGTGTGTGGTGTCCCCTGGAAGCTGTGCAAGCATCCCTGGCACTGGCCGTGCTTCCGTCGTGCACGCTGCATGCAGGGGAAGGTGCCATCCCTTCCTCCTCTGTCCCTAAGACTTGCGCAGGTGGCTCCAGTCTGGCCCCTGGCTCCTGCAGCTTCTAGAGCTCTGGGGCTCCCAGCCCCCAGGGATGTAGAGGCTCAAGGGAGACGACAGCTTGGCCCGGGGTGTTGCCACCCCCACAGATGCGCCTGAGATGGTCCTATGGCACAAAGCGAATGTGTGCTGCCTTTCTTGGCAGTGTCCCCAGGCTCCGTCAGTGGTGTCAGTCTTGGGGTTTGCTCTGCAGCCCCAGCATGTTAGTGAAGGTCCCCTGGCACCTGGTGCACAGTGGGTGCTCAGTAGAGGCCGGCGGTGCCTGGAAGGAGGCCGAGGAGGAGGAGCCGGGGTCTTGGGGTCCTGGTGCCTGGGAGAATGGGAACACCCCGCTGCCGGGGCAGGGCCCTCAGCATATACCTGTTTCACTGGAGTGAGCTTGTGTCAGGGCAAGGCCTCCTGCTGGTTCCAGGGTGACACCCCTGCACGGGGCTGGGCTGGAGAGCTGCCCAGCAGTGGGTGCTCCATGTGGCCTGGCCCCACTGTGGCAGCCTGGGCTGCAGCCACTGCTGTGGTTGTCCTTTTTTTCAGTAATGACAGTGAGGTGGGGGAGGAAGCTCAGCAGACTGAGCTCAGGTCCTAGAGGAAAGGCAGGTAGAGAAGAATGCAGCCCAGCAAGGCCTTAGAAACCTGGTCAGGGGGTTGTGCAGCACAGGCGGGGGTAGGGTGGGGAGGTTGTGGGGGTGTAGCTCATGTACCCCCAGCTCATCAGCGGAAAGGGCCCCCACCACCAGCAGGGGGTTATCCGAGAATGTCAGCCTCTCCCTGCGAAGGAGACCCTGGCTGCTCTCCGGCTGCCCTGCTCTGCTCCCCTGCCTCAGATGCACCTTGTGTGGACATTTCAGACAAGTGGGTTGTTCCAGTGGTTGTCTCTTTGTGACCAGGTCTTCTGATCAGGGTGCCATTCTCGCTGAGGGGGATCGGCTCTTTTCAGCTTCCTGTTGTGACTTGGTGGTCCTTGGGGACGGTTTCCCGCCAGCTGTTCCACATGCCAGGTCTCCACTTCCTAATGGATACCCAGGGCTGTGCTGTGCGAGTGGGGACGCTTTCACTCTTCTACTCTGGATGCCTTCGACCTGCCTCCTCCTGCCTGCCTGCCCAACAGGTGCAAGTCGAGAAAGCAGAGGCCGGGTCTGGTTCTGACCTGAGGGGATGTTGGAGTTCCAGCACGGAGGATGGCGTGGACCATGAGCGGGGGGCGGGGGGAGCAAGGCCTCCTCCCTGCCTGTTGTGTGTTTTTATCACAAGGCGCTGGGTGTGGTCAGGCACCTTTGCTACATCTGCTGGGTGATCCTGTGGTTTTTGCTTTTTTTCTCCTACTGTTGTGCATGCATTAATCAACTTGGAGGGCTAAATGGACCTGAATTCCCGGGATGACCCCGAGGTCAGAGTCCGAAGCTTCCTCCAAGTGGTTGTGCTTGGCTTGCTATTTGCTAAGCATCCGTGTATCCACCTTCTGAAGAGGCACTGGACAGTAGTCTTTTTCTGTTATTTTGCATTTTGGCATCTGGGCAACGTTGGCCTCTTAGAAAAAGCTGGACCAACATGTCTGTCCCACGTTCTGGCCACTTGTAAGGAATTGGTAATGTTTCTTCGAATGCGCGGTGAAATTCACTGGGGCAGCTCGCTGGGCCTGCACATTTCTTTGTGGGTATTTTTTTCAAGGACTAGGTCAATCTCTTTCGTTCTAGTTCTGTTAATATTTTCCACTCTTTTTTTTAGTGAGATTTAAAGATTCCTGCCTTGCTGGGAGTCTGTCCACCTGTGGTCTTTCCTGTCCCTGTCCCTTCTGTAAGCTGGGTGGGGACACCCCCTCCTTCACCCTGCTTTGGATTCTGACTCTTCTCTCTTGTTTGGCCCAGCTAAAGGTTTGGCAACTTTGTTTGTTTTGGTTTCTTTGGTTTCTTTTTTTAAAAAAATCTACTTTTGGAGTTGCTGATTTTCTACTTTCGACTTCGCCTGGGTCGGCACCAGTTTCTGTTGCGTCCTCTTTCTGCCTGCTTTGGGCAAGGTGTGCTGTTCCTGGCTTCTTCCGGGGAAAGTGTAGTCTGTACAGTTGCAGTCTTTTATGCTTATTTATTTATTTTTGGCAGAACCGGGGATCGGACTCAGGCCCCTGTGCTTGCCAGGGAAGCGCTTATTCCACTGAGCCACCTCCCCGGTCCCAGCTGCAGTCCTTTATCACCTGGGCCCGTGCGGGAATCAGCCCTCCTCGGGCTAGCGCAGGCTGCGCCGAGAGCTCTGGCTGCTTCTCTTCCATGCCTGTGGAAGGAGGTCCTGACGGTTCTGGTGATCTTCCCCTTGATGCCGTGGTTCCGTAGGGCTGTGTTGTTTGATTTCATTTGTGATTTCCCGGTTTTTCTTCTGTTCCTGATTCCCAGCTTAACTCTGCTGTGGCTGAGGAGCCACCCTGGATGATCTGTGTGGGAGGCGGGGCCACGCCTGGCGGGCTGGCTCAGCCTGGGCTCTGCCTTTGTCACTTCCCTGCTGCTGGGACAAAATACTCAACACCACAATTAGGGAGGAATCTTGGCTCACAGTGCAGGCCATTGGTGGCTGGCTTCGAGGCGGGACAGCACGGCTGAGGGGTGCGGCAGAGGACAGCAGCTCAGGACACAGAGGACAGGAAGGAGGGCGAGGAGGAGGAGCCCGGGAGGGGGACAGGCCCGCCCAGGCCCTCCCAGCGATGCCTCCTCTAACTAGTCCCCGCCTCCTAGCAGCAGGCCAGTTAGAAGGCCCCACCAGTTCTGTCACACCCCACAAAGCCCCATTTGCAGCTCAGGAGGCTTTGGGGACCTCTAGACAGGAATCGTGACAAGGACGTCCTAGCCTGGGGCAGGACGCACTGTGCTCTGTTCCTGAGGCCCAGAGCGTTTGTTTGTGCCCTGAGGAGAGGCCGGAAGGCGGTGGGCTCCGGGTGTGTTGGAAGGGCCCGCCCCACGTCCCGGGCCTTTTCAGATCCAGCAGGAGTGCCTGGCCTGCCGAGGGGCGGCCGCCGTGTTTGACATGTCCTACTTCGGGAAGTTCTACCTGCTGGGGCCTGACGCCTCCAAGGCTGCCGACTGGCTCTTCTCGGCGAACACCAGGCGACCCCCAGGTACGGGGCTGTGCTGCGCTCCTGTGTTGGCCCGGAGGGCCCCTGCTCGCCTGCCCACCGCCCTCTGCCATGTCAGGCCCTCGGCCAGGACCCCCACCCTGGGGGCCAGCCACCCCCACCGGGCTCCCGACCTGAACATGCAGGGTGCTCGGTTACACGGGGACTTCAGGGTCCTGGGCTCCTCGCTGCGTCTGGGACGTTGTTCTCTCCTTATGCTGCTCATCCACGGATCCCCAGACCCGCCCACATGTGTGCTTGGTGGCTGCTGTGGCACGGACACAAGCTGGGTGGCCTAAAACTACAGAGACCCAGTGTCTCCCGCCCTGGAGGCCAGAGGGTCAGACGGGGCTGCCTGAGTTTACAGCTCGGATAACGATGCTGTTTCCTGATGAGGTCACATCCGGTGCTGGGCGGGACTTGGGCCAGTCCAGCTGGGGACACAGTTCAACCTGTGACAGAGCCAGGTGACCTGTGTCCTGCTGCACACCCACATAGCCTCTGCTCATCCAGGGACCCCCTGAGGCCACCCCGTAGCCCTCTGTCCACCTCTGACCCCCACTCCCCTCCTACACTTCCCACATACCGTCCACCATCCACCTCATAGTCCACCAGTTCTCACTCTATGGACGGGCACTTCAGGGACATGTCACTGGACAGCCGCCTTCCAGGGTGACAGATGTGGGTGACTTCTCTGTTGCCGGCTCTCTCTGAGTCAACTGGTCAAAGCAGAGTTCCTGAGCAGGGCCTTGGAGGTCACGGTCCTGGTGACCCACCCCAGCTTCTGCCGACTGACCGAGGAAAAGCTGCCCGCTGTGCCCTGCACCCCACTTGTTGCTGCCCACAGGCCCCTCAGTCTGTGCTGACCCAAGTCCTTGTCCCCAGGCTCCACGGTGTATACCTGCATGCTGAACCACAGGGGTGGCACGGAGAGTGACCTCACAGTCAGCTGCCTGGCCCCCGGACCCCAGGCCTGTCCAGTGGCCCCTGCCTTCGAAGGTGAGAGATGCAGGGGTCCAGGGGGTGTGGGTAGAACCTCAGTTCCGGCCAGCACAGGCTCTGCCCATGCAGCTGTGCTGGAGTCAAGCAGTGGTAGCTTAGAAGCTGTCCCTGCCACTGCTTCTGGTGGTCTCAGCGTGGCTCCTGCCACCAACATTCATGCTGGGCTGCCTTGTCAGCCTCCGCAGTTTCGGTTGCAGGCCTGTCAGGGCCTCTGAGATCCAGCTCAGCACCCATGCTGGTGCCCAAGCAGCCCTTCTCATCCCTCTCTTCTGCTTGCATGCCCCCAATGATGGGCCACTCAGCACCTGATGTCCTGTCTGCTTCTTGTCACCTCCACCTCCATCACAGGAGGCGGGATGGGGAGGGGCTGAGCACAAGGACTAGACATGAGGTATCAGTGGATCCCTCACTGAGGGGTGGAGCCTTCTTACCTCGAGACCCCAGCTCAGACCACAGCAGTGACAGGTACAGGCTGGGCAAGGTCCTTAAAACCCAGCTGGAAAGGGGAGGAGAAAGAGACCAGGAGAGTGGAGCTGCCTGCTTGCAGGGGCAGGGCCTAGAGTGGCATGAGCCTGGGGTGGCATGGGCCTGGGGACAGCACTGCCCCCCAAAACCAGCTCCTGGGTGCTCTTTATCCAGTCCAAAAGCCCATGTGACACGTGAGCACGTGGCCCGGGGTGCATCTGTGACACGTGGGCCACTGTCTGCATGAATGCAAGGGACAGGAGAGATGGACAGGAACAGGCCATGCTCTGGGCCAGGCCAGTGGTTGTTTAGTTCCTGTGTCCACGCTTTGGGGACTATTACAAGAGGCCCCCACACAGGGGAAATGGGCTGGCTCATGATGGGATGGGGTGCCTCCACCGGCTAGCAGGGACACTGAGGCCGGCCCTGGCGCCTCTGGCTTGGCGGGTCCCCACGGCTGCCGTCTGTCTGGTGGGCCGAGAAAGCTGCCCAGCGTCCTCCAGCAACTTGTCCTGTGCTGGAGCCCTCTGGGCTGGTCGCTCCTCCCCAGTCTTCTCTGCGCCATGGCTCCTGCATGGCTAGAGAAGGAAGAGAGGAAGGACTCTGACAGAGTCCAGGCAGGTCCTCCCGCGCTGACGCTCTTGGCAGCCCATTACAGACGAGAGATGCAGGTTCAAGAGGCGAGAATCCGGGCCGCCAGGCCGCAGGACATGTCTAGGCCAGACTGTGGTGCACCAGGGCACTCTTACGCTGGCAGTCAGGGAAGGCTTCCCGCAGGTGGAGGCCTCTGGGCTGGGTCTTTTTTTTTTTTTTTTTGTGGAACCGGGGATTGAACTCAGATCCTTGTGTTTGCCAGTCAAGCGCTTATCCTACTGAGCCATCTCCCTGGCCTCTGGGCTGGGTCTTGAAGGCTCAGCAGGGAACCTCGGGGAGCATGGAGGACAGACACTCAGGGCGACTGTGCCCGGAGGGTCCCCAGCATACGCTGCCCATCGCAGCCCCGCCGTGCCCTGCCTCTGCCCAGCTGCTACCTCTCTTGTTAGGTCTGAGTTGTGGCTGTGCTGAGGGCCAGCTGGCAGCCCTGCCATGCTCTGAGGCCACAGAGCCTGGTGTGGCTCCCAGGACTCAGGGCGTGGTGGGTGGCAGTGGGGCCCCGTGTGGCCAGCCACCTGGAGTCACCCTACCCCACCGTGTGTCAGCACTGAGCCTCCTTTGCGGAAAGCCGGGGACGGTGGTGGGTGATGTGCTGGGGGCTCCGGGCTATTCCCTGCCGGGACCCAGCGTGACCAAGGCAGGGGACATGAGGCTTAGGACTGGGGCGGGCAAGGTGGACTCCGGGTCCCAGGGGGCTGATCTTGAAGGCGGCATCATCTCTGCCCTGGGGCGGGTGGGTTGGGCCACTCATTGCCCCATGTCCCCTGTTCCGAACCGCACTCCTCTTTCAGGGGACGGCTACTACCTGGCTGTGGGTGGGGCCACGGCCCAGCACAACTGGTGCCACATCACCACAGTGCTGCAGGACCAGGGGTTCCGGTGCCGGCTCATTGACTGCTCAGAGGACCTGGGCCTGATCAGCATCCAGGGCCCAGCCAGGTGAGGGCAGTGGACACTGGGGCACCGGGTCTCGAGGGGGGACCTCTCCTCAGGGGAAGTGCAAAGAGGGGGCACTGTTGGCTCTGCTGCTGTGCAGGGGAGAAGCCAGGGTTCCCTGGGGACAAGGAGCTGGGAGCCAGGGCTGCTAGGTGCAGCTGGGCACATGTGGCTCTGAGACAGCTGGCTCCAGTGTCCCGAGGCCCGGGAGGGTGTGACGCAGGCACTGCCAGGCCTCTTTGCACCCCGAAGAGGACGGAGGGCTGGCTGCAGGGGGTGGCAGGGGCTGACCCAGTGAGATGGCACAGGGGTCACGGTCGCGGCGCAGGCCTGCAAGAGCCGAGCTGCAGGCTGGTTGTCCTCCCAGGCCCCGTGCTGCAGGCTGGTTGTCCTCCCAGGCCCCGTGCTGCAGGCTGGTTGTCCTCCCAGGCCC